>NC_052322.1:4627061-4960161 GCF_016432855.1 Salvelinus namaycush | reverse complement strand
TTGAACACACTGATATCGGAAGTCTGAGATTTCTAAGTTCGCAGTTGTTTTTTTCTGAGTTCCCAGTCTCAGCGGAGGGTCTGCCTCTCACTGGTGCATGAAAGCCTCTGCTGGTGCATGAAATCTAAGGAAGTCTCAAGGTTTTGCTCGCCTGAGGTAGAGTATCTCATGATAAGCTGTAGACCACACTATTTACCAAGATAATTTTCATCTACATTCTTCGTAGCTGTCTATTTACCACCACAAACTGATGCTGGCACTAAGACCGCACTCAATGAGTTGTATATGGCCATATGCAAACAGGAAAACGCTCATTCAGAGGCGGCGCTCCAGGTGGCCGCGGACTTTAACGCAGGTAAACTTAAACCCGTTTTACCTAATTTCTGCATGTTAAATGTGCAACCAGAGGGAGAAAAAATTACTCTAGACCACCTTCACTCCACACACAGAGACGCGTACGAAGCTCTCCCTCACCCTCAATCTGACCATAATTCTATCCTCCTGATTCCTACTTACTAAAGCAGGAAGCACCAGTGACTAGATCAATAAAAAAGTGGTCAGATGAAGCAGATGCTAAACTACAGCACTGTTTTGCTAGAACAGACTGGAATATGTTCCTGATTCCTACGATGTCATTGAGGAGTACACCACATCAGTCACTGCCTTCATCAATAAGTGCATCGATGAAGTTGTCCCCACAGTGACCGTACGTACATACCCCAACCAGAAGCCATGGATTACAGGCAACATCCGCACTGAGCTAAAGGGTAGAGCTGCCGCTTAAAGAGCGGGACTAACCTGGAAGCTTATAAGAAATCTCGCTATGCCCTGCGAAGGACCAAGCAGGCAAAGCATCAATACAGGACTAAGATTGAATCGTACTACACCGGCTACGAAGCTCGTCGGATGTGGCAGTGCTTGCAAATTATTACAGACTACAAAGGGAAGCACAGCCTCGAGCTGCCCAGTGACACGAGCCTACCAGACGAACTAAATTACTTGTATGCTCGCTTCGAGGCAAGTAACACTGAAACATGCATGAGAGCATCAGCTGTTCCAGATGACTGTGTGAACACGTTCTCCGTAGCCGATGTTAGACCTTTAAACAGGTCAACATCCACGAGGCCGCAGGGCCAGACGAATTACCAGGACGTGTCCTCCGAGCTTGCCCTGACCAACGAAGTGTCTTCACTGTCATTTTATGTAATAGCAAAATGTTTCAAGCAGACCACCATAGTCCCTGTGCCCAAGAACACTAAGGTAATCTGCCTAAATGACTACCGACCCATAGCACTCACGTCTGTAGCCGTGAAGTACTTTGAAAGGCTGGTCATGGCTCACATCAACACCATTATACCAGAAACCCTAGACCCACTCCAATTTGCATACCGCCCAAACAGATCCACAGATGATGCAATCTCTTTTGCACTCCACACTGCCCTTTCCCACCTGGACAAAAGGAACACCTATGTGAGAATGCAGCTCAGCGTTCAACACCATAGTGCCCTCAAAGCTCATCACTAAGCTAAGGACCCTGGGACTAAACACCTCCCTCTGCAACTGGATCCTGGATATCCTGACAGGCCACCCCCAGGTGGTAAGGGTAGGTAACACATCCGCCACGCTGATCCTCAACACGAGGGCCCCTCGGGTGCGTGCTCAGTCCCCTCCTGTACTCCCTAGCCAGGCACGACTCCAACACCATCATCAAGTTTTCAGATGACACAACAGTGAGACAGCCTATAGGGAGGAGGTCAGAGACCTTTTGGGTGCCAGGACAACAACCTCTCCCTCAACGGGATCAAGACTAAGGAGATGATTGTGGACTACAGGAAAAGGAGGACTGAGCACGAACCCCATTCTCATTGACTGGCTGTAGTGGAGCAGGTTGAGAGCTTTGTGTTCCTTGGTGTCAACATCGCCAACAAACTAGCATTGTCCAAACACACTAAGACAGTCGTGAAGAGGGCACGACAAAACCTATCCCCCCTCAGGAGATTGAAAAGATTCGGCATGGGTCCTCAGATCCTCAAAAGGTTCTACAGTTGCACCATCGAGCGCATCCTGACTGTTTGCATCACTGCCTGGTATGGAAACTGCTTGGCCTCCAACCGTAAGGCACTACAGAGGGTAGTGCGTACGGCCCTGTACATCACTGGGGCCAAGCTTCCTGCCATCCAGGACCTCTATACCAAGCGGTGTCAGAGGAAGGCCCTAAAAATTGTTCTCTGTGCTACTGCAGGGCAAGCGGAGCGCCAAGTTTCTACCCCCAAGCCATGACTCCTGAACAGCTAATCAAAGGGCTACCCAGACCCCTCTTTTACGCTGCTGCTACTCTCTGGTTATCTATGCATATTCACATTAACTCTACCTACATGTACATATTACCTCAACTAACCGGTGCCCCCCACATTGACTCTGTACCGGTACCCCCTGTATATAGCCTCGCTATTGTTATTTTACTTAAGCTGTTTAATTATTCTAATTTTTTTATTCTTTTTATTTAATACTACTTTTTCTTAACTTAAAGCATTGTTAAGGGTTTAAGTAAGCATTTCACTGTAAGGTTGAAATGAACACACTGAATTACCTGTTGTATTACAACGATTACCTGTTGTAATGTGACAAATAAAATGTGACAAATAAAATTTGATCTGAAATACAGTACGTAGCTAAGCAAGTTATTTTTCCTGCAAGCTAGCTAGCTAACTTTAGTTTATCTACTGAAACCCATATTGTGTATTGCTGGCTCACATACTACTGTGTTAGTGGGGGAAATCAAATAATTTCTGTTTGCTAACTTATCTAGCTACATAGGTAGCTAGCTAAACAACTACCGTTAGCCATATCATGACTAAAAATATAAGTTTTACAATCATATCTTTTGTATCTCGATTGTAAAACCATCTTTTCTCTTTTTAGTCGTAGATACGACTAGCTACCAAACAGCAAGCTACAAAGTTAGGTTTACCAGCAAACGTTAGCACATGCCTGAAGTTGGCCAGCTAGTTAGCCTGGCACCTGCTAACTTGTTATGCTCCACTCCTTGCATTTATAACTTGTTAGCAAACGTTTAACATCAGCATTTCTTTCTATTAGGCTAGATATTGTTGTAAATGTAAAGCCTGTGCACATGTATGCATGTTCAACTAATCTACCATAATGTTGATGTTATGCTGGCACGGTTCAACTGTTGTTCAAACTGTACAATAGAGTATAATTGTTTTTGCCTTACAGGCAATACTGTGTAGAGCCTGGGCTTCTTCCTGGAGTGGATTCTAGATACATAATTCCTTTTCCTGCGTGTGTCATTATAGCAGAACTGTATCCTGTGAACTGTATCCCTCTCGAGCGATTAGATATTATGCTGCATTTCAAACAGATGACTCATGAGGAGCTGCATGGCAGTTTGATCATGACAACACTCCTCCCACGGCTTTACAAGTATTCCCTGAATGTTTCTTTGGTATGGCAATTTCATAATTATCACCTTTCCCATCTGCTGATCACCATTTCTCTTAGCTATAGATTGTTACACCAGATAATGTGATTTAACCAAAGATTTTTGGTATCCATTACTGGGAGTTACAGTATATAGGTACTGTTTGGTGTGGCACAGATAATTTGTTTTAGGGACAATGAGGGGACATTGGGAGCTGCTTTTGAGAGAAAAGATCAGTCAACAAAGTGAATGGGCTAGGAGGCTAAAGAAGGTGTTAAAAGTCTAAGGAAGGCAGTTCTAACACAGTATGACTTGTTGTGTATGGGAGATTGAGTAGAAATGGCACCTCAATCCCTCTCATACACAACAATACATTCACTATCTAAGCACAACCCTGCACAACCAAAACCCCTCATCTCAAAGTACTGTCTGTAAACCTTCCCCATCCCATTGACTTTGACAAATCATTCATGTCAATATTAGCCCTTTGCAGGAGAATTTTGTAGACATGTATTGTGTTTTGAGAATCTGCAGAGAGAATGAGGTGGTTGTGTCATTACTGTTGTAGTCTTGCTTTTATACCTTTGTGTCCCTTGCTGGTTTCTGCCCCACAATCTTGTTGTGCTCCATAACTGCAAGTTGTGTCCGCTCCCTCATGCTTTTGTACCCAAAATGCCCCCGCTTTGGGGGTTTTCAGTGGGGCACTGTGGAATGACTCCAGATCACCTGAGTTTTACAAAAAGAAAAAGGTAAAAAGAGAGGGGTAGATTAAATTGATTACATAGTCTGGAAGGTACGCTGTGGTCCTCAGGCTACCTCTAACCACCCCATAACACAAACATAAACCATACAAACACTACCCAATTCATGTTTATACCATACTTATTGTAAATAGAGCTATCTTAGCTGTCAGCTTGTAAATATTTTGGCCAACTTACCTTCACCTTGTGCAGAGCTAGTGGTTCGAAGTGCATGTTGGTGGAATCAGATTCTGTACCACCTACAACAAAATATACACAATTTAACCACCTCACTAATTGTGTTGATCTCTATTAGACTGGCTAGCTGAGACTGGCTGAAAACCAACTAACCAACCATATTTTTTTAACTTAAATAAAAGGTTAACTTTATTTACCATAGACGATTTATACACACTCATCATTGCTACCAACACACACAAGCTATAATCGACAATTCGATTTTTAGTCATTGAGTGTTTTCCAGACAACTGTGGAATAGATGGCTACCAAATTGATACTTTTTATTTGGTAACGTTAGCTAACATCAGTCAAAGATAGAACGAACAAACATGGTTAATCCGCTGAAGGTAGCTACCATTCTAGCAGTGACTACCATGGCATAAGTGAAATTGATTGACAGTGTGTATACCAAAAGATAGCTATATGATTTAGCTAGTTCAATACAGCACTGTAACGTTTGGTTACTGCATCATTCTTGATAGCCGCAAGCCACTGTCGGGGTGAATCTCTGGTAGTTAGAATGGTGAAAGATAACGCATTTTCGCACTTGTTTGTAATTAGCACAGCCAGGCACAGAACACCACACGGGCATGATGAAAAACAAAAGTTTTCAAAAACATCTTGCCGAGCGAAACTCTAAAATTACTTTGTGTTGGTTGGTCGAGGTAAACAACGCCATTCTAGTTTTTGTGGGCGGTATCAGCATTTGCTATGAATGCTGAACTTTGTAGTTCACTATGAGCACACCAGTCGGGAACTTCCCAATTCTACCAGTTAAATGGAAATGTGACTATATGCCGTGGCAGAGACAAAGTGAAATTCCCCTTTAAACTCATAAAAACAGCAGCTCTTTGCTGTATTTTTTGACAGTCTCTCTCTGGTCGTGGTTTTAAAAGTTATGAAATCTCACAGACTAGTATCAAGCTGTTGAGGCCGGGTTGGTGGAAGCTATAGGCACAGTGATTTGACGTATTCGATTGGCCAGCGCTGTAGGCGCACTCGATTTTGCAACAGATGTCCCAGTCCGCTGGGTTGGCTGAGTTTGTCTTTTCTGACAAATTAAATGGTTAAAAATGGGAACACTTTGCCTACCCGGTGCGCAGGGCTTCTGAATCAAGTGCATGTACCGTCAACAGCGCAATTCTGATAATTTTTTTAACTTTCCATAGCTTTATCGTTGACTTTTCTACAGAAATGTATGGTGATCGACAAGGAATGCCTTAAAGATCTACCAGTCGATCGCGATCGAACAGTTGGTGTCCACCGAGCTACAATCAATTTGAGACACTTTGGGATGATTTGGACATAAACCGCGAACAATGCTAAAATTTGACATGCATTGGAAGGTTGACAAAAATGCTTTGCTTAGAGCTTAAGAGAGAGTGTGGCCATTGACCATTTTAAAAAGCCACTTCCAGGATTTTAATCTTGGGTAGCCAACTGAACTACTAGAAGTAGAATCCAACAATACTCATCATGAATCTGTGACAAAAAGTTGGCTATACTCTCTGTGTATATATGACTCTGGCTTAACTGTCTTACTATGTTCTGTCCATAGCTCTAGCAGAGGTACTGGGCTCCAAAGTTTGCCTGTCCCGGGACAAGTTCAACACCATGTGCTGTCTGGAGTCGGAGCGCATCCGCCAGCTCATCACCACCGACTGGAAGGCCGCACAGGTCCATGTGCTACCCATGATGCAACTGAACTTCAAAGTGGGTCCTGTAGTGATTTTTACAGTTCCTATACAGTACCAGTGAAAAGTTCTGCACACCTACTCATTCAATTCGGGGCAACAGGTAGCCTAGTGGTTAGAGCGTTGGGCCAGGTTGCTAGATTGAATCCCGAGCTGACAAGTTAAAAATCTGTTCTGCCCCTGAACAAGGCAGTTAACCCACCGTTCCTAGGCCGTCATCGTTAATAAAAATTTGTTCTTAACTGACTTACCTAGTTAAAAAGGTTTAATGACATTTTTAAAAAGTAAAAATTCAAGGGTTTTTCTTTTTACGACATTGTAGAATAATAGTAAAGACATCAACTATGAAATAACACATATGGAATCATGTAGTAAGCAAAAAAGTATTTAACAACTCAAAATATGTGTTATGAGGTTCTTCAAAGTAGCCACCCTTTGCCTTGACGGCAGCTTTGCACACTCTTGGCATTCTCTCAACCAGCTTCGCCTGGAATGCTTTTCCAACAGTCTTGAAGGAATTCCCACATGCTGAGCACTTGTTGGCAGCTTTTCCTTTACTCTGCGGTTCAACTCATCCCAAACCATCTCAATTGGGTTGAGGTCTGATTGTGGAGTCCAGGTCATCTGATGCAACACTCCATCACTCTCCTTCTTGGTCAAATAGCCCCTACACAGCCTGGAGATGTGATGAGTCATTGTCCTGTTGAAAAACAATTGATAGTCCCACTAAGCGCAAACCAGATGGAATGGCGTATCGCTGCAGAATGCTGTTGTAGCCATGCTGGTTAAGTGTGCCTTGAATATTAAATAAATCAGACGGTGTGGGGAGGCTTTGCTGATGACACTATCACACCTCCTCCTCCATGCTTCACAGTGGGAACCACGCATGCGGAGATCATCCATTCACCTACTCTGCGTCTCACAAAGACACGTCGGTTGGAACCAAAAATCTCAAATTTGGACTCCAGACCAAAGGACATATTTCCACCGGTCTAATGTCCATTGCTCGTGTTTCTTGACCCAAGAAAGTCTCTTCTTATTTGTGTCCTTTAGTAGTGGTTTCTTTTGCAGCAATTCGACCATGAAA
This sequence comes from Salvelinus namaycush, assembly GCF_016432855.1. Lineage (NCBI taxonomy): Eukaryota > Metazoa > Chordata > Actinopteri > Salmoniformes > Salmonidae > Salvelinus > Salvelinus namaycush. The sequence goes on along the minus strand of NC_052322.1, from coordinate 4,952,958 downwards.
GCCTGATTGACGCAGTCTCCTCTGAACAGTTGATGTGTCTCTGAAGCATCTATTTGGGCTGCAATTTCTGAGGCTGGTAACTAATGAACTTATCCTCTGCAGCAGAGTTAACTCTGGGTCTTCCTTTCCTGTGGCGGTCCTCGAGAGACAGTTTCATCATAGCGCTTGATGGTTTGTGCGACTGCACTTGAAGAAAGTTTCAAAGTTCTTGCCGTTTTCCTTTTTGACTGACCTTCATGTCTTAAAGTAATGATAGACTGTCATTTCTCTTTGCTTATTTGAGCTGTTCTTCCCATAATATGGACTTGGTCTTCTACCAATAGGGATATCTTCTGTATACAATCCCTATCTTGTCACAACACAGCTGATTGCCTCAAACACATTAAGAAGGAAAGATCTTCCACAAATTAACTTTTAAGAAGGCACACCTGTTAATTGAAATGCATTCCAGGTGACTACCTCATGAAGCTGATTGAGAGAATGCCAAGAGAGTGCAAAGTTGTCCAAGGCAAATGGTGGCTACTTTGAAGAATTTCAAATGTAAAATATCTATATATATATATATATATATACTTTTTTGGTTACGACATGATTCCACATGTGCGGTTTTATAGTTTGTCTTCACTATTATTCTACAATGTAAAAATAAAGAAAAACCCTTGGATGAGTAGGGTGTCCAAACCTTTGACTGGTACTGTATGTCAAAAGTGCTTAAAGGTTGACTTAGTAAGACAACATTCTCCTACAAAGCAGGGCAGCAACCTCACAGAAATGCAACAATTCAAACTGCCACAGTTGTCTCTTCCCAATGTTGACATATTTCAAGGGAGGGCATACATTGTAAAAATACAATAGTGGAAGTCTTGACAGATTTTAATGATGTTGTTTGTAATCAGGTAATCACCCTGCTGTGTATATTGCTGAGTCTACCTTAAACAACAACCACTTTTGTGCTGTCCATATTGCAAAATAACATGATACGGTTAAAAACTAAATAAATAGAATAAACTTTGCGTTTTTTTTTATTTTTTACATTCAGAAAAATAGAGATTACTCTTATTCTGGATCTGGCATAACAAGCCATATCCATTACCAAACACTTTCCATAGAAGTGCTCATTCAAAACTGTTATACATTTAAAAAAATCCCTGTACTGCACAAGGGCATATAATTGAAATACCCTGGACAAAGTAAAAAAAATCCATCTTTTCCATCTAAAAATGTAATCCAAAATAGAATTTGAGAAGCTTTCGAAAATGTTTATTTTCTTTTGAGATTCCTCCACATTTTCATACAATAATGAGATCCAAGAATGATGCTTGCTGGCTTCATCTGCTCTGTTTGTTTCTGGCAGTTCTAACATTAGTTTGCAAGTGACTTTCACTTCCTCTCCAGCTCCAGGTTATTCGAGTAGGCGGGATTAGCACAAAGACACACCTTACCCAGAAGGCCAGCCCAAGGCGGCTCAGGACTCAACCCCCTTGTTTTCGTTCAAAGTGAAAACACTAGACAAGAAGTGGGGAGGCATCGTGTCGCCCACAACCTGCAGATTTCTGCTTTAAGTCTACAAAGAGAATATAGAAGCAATTCAAATGAATTATATTTTACAACTTGTACAGCAGCAAATACATTTTGAATGTGTCAATCTAAAGCAGTAAAACATGATTCCTGCTTTAACACTTTCGTTGCGCTTTTGGTGTTTCTGTGCATTTGATAGTGTGTGGGTAGGCAACCACAGAGTGCCAGACCCTGGAATGCCAAAAACACTTGTTTTGTAAACTATGTAGCTTTAGACCACTTGGGAGACCAAGTTGATGTAATACAGCCAATAACTGATATTGATGAATTGGCAAGGTAAGTAAAGTGTTGTTGTTAGTATTATTATACAGTGCCTTGCAAAAGTATTCATCCCCCTTGGCATTTTTCCTATTTTGTTGCATTACAACCTGTAATTTTAAATTGATTTTTATTTGGATTTCATGTAATGGACATACACAAAATAGTCCAAATTGGTGAAATGAAAGAAAATTTCTTGTTTCAAAAACTTCTCGAAAAAATTAAATCGGAAAAGTGCATATGTATTCACCTCCTTTGCTATGAAGTCCCTAAATAAGATCTGGTGCAACCAATTACCTTCAGAAGTCACATAGTTAGATTGCACACAGGTGGACTTTATTTAAGTGTCACATGATCACAGTATATATACACACCTGTTCTAAAAGGCCCTAGAGTCTGAAACACCACAAAGCAAGGGGTACCACCAAGCAAGCGGCACCATGAAGACCAAAGAGCTCTTCAAACAGGTCAGGGACAAAGTTGGCCTGAATGCCAAGCGTCACATCTGGAGGAACCTGGCACAATCCCTACGGTGAAGCATGGTGGTGGCAGCATCATGCAAAACGTTGTGGAGAAGTACAGATCAGGGTTGGGTTCTAAAAAATATCCAAAACTTTGAACATCCCACGGAGCACCATTAAATCCATTATTAAAATGTTTTAAAGAATACGGCACCACAACCAACCTGCCAAGAGAGGGCCGCCCACCAAAACTCAAGGACCAGGCAAGGAGGACATTAATCAGAGAGGCAACAAAGAGACCAAAGATAACCCTGAAGGAGCTGCAAAGCTCCACAGCGGAGATTGGAGTATCTGTCCATAGGACCACTTTAAGCCGTACACGCCACAGAGCTGGGCTTTACGGAAGAGTGGCCAGAAAAAAAAGCCATTGCTTAAAGAAAAAAATAAGCAAACACGTTTGGTTTTCGCCTAAAGGCATGTGGGAGACTCTCCAAACATATGGAAGAAGGTACACTGGTCAGATGAGGCTAAAATTGGGCTTTTTGGCCATCAAGGAAAACGCTATGTCTGGCGCAAACCCAACACCTCTCATCACTCAGAACACCATCCCCACAGTGAAGTATCCTGGTGGTAGGATCATGCTGTGGGGATGTTTTTCCATCGGCAGGGACTGGGAAACTGGTCAGAATTGAAGGAATGATAGATGTCGCTAAATACAGGGAAATTCTTGAGGGAAACCTGTTTCCTTTCAGCAGGACAGCAGCATACTGCTAAAGCAACACTCGAGTGGTTTTAGGGGAAACATTTAAATGTCTTGGAATGGCCTAGTCAAAGCCCAGACCTCAATCCAATTGAGAATCTGTACACCAGCGGAACCTATCCAACTTGAAGGAGCTGGAGAAGTTTTGCCTTGAAAAATGGGCAAAAATCCCAGTGGCTAGATGTGCCACGTTTATAGAGACATATCCCAACAGACTTTCAGCTGTAATTGCTGCAAAAGGTGGCTCTACAAAATATTGACCTTGGGGGGTGAATAGTTACGCACGCTCAAGTTCAGTTTTTTGTTTTATTTCTTATTTGTTTCACAATAAAAGCATTTTTGCATCTTCAAAGTGGGAGGCATGTTGTGTAAATCAAATTATACAAAACCCCAAAAAACTATTTTAATTCCAGGTTGTAAGGCAACAAAATAGGAAAAATGCCAAGGGGGTGAATACTTTCACATGCCACTAATAACTGAGGTACTCAAAGCGCTTTACATAGGAGGAAAATCACCTCAACCACCACCACTTTGTAGAACCCACCTGGGCAATGCACGGCAACCATTTTGTGCCAGAACGCTCACCACACGTCAGCTATCAGGTGGAGAGGTGAGGATTGATATACAGTACATTCCGAAAGTATTCAGACCCCTTGACTTTTTCCAAATGTTGTTACATAACAGCCTTATTCTAAAATGGATTAAATAAATGTTTTCCCTCAATCTACAAACAATACCCCATAATGATGAAGTGAAAACCAATTTTTTTGAAATGTTAGCAAATTTATTACAAATAAAAGTTTGTACAATAATTATTTACATAATTATTCAGACCCTTTGCTATGAGACTCGAAATTGAGCTCAGGTGCATCGTGTTTCCATTGATCATCCTTGATGTTTCTACAACTTGATTTGAGTCCACCTGTGGTAAATTCAATTGATTGGACATGATTTGGAAAGGCAAAAGAGCAAAAAACCAAGCCATGAAGTCGAAGGAATTGTCTGTAGAGCTCCGAGACAGGATTGTGTCGAGGCACAGATCTGGGGAAGGTTACCAAAACATGTGTGCAGCATTGAAGGTCCCCAATAACACAGTGGCCTCTATCATTATTAAATGGAAGACGTTTGGAACCACCAAGACACTTCCTAGAGCTGGCCTCCCTGCCAAACTGAGCAACCAAGAAGGGCCTTGGTCAGGAAGGTGACCAAGAACCCGATGTTCACTCTGACAGAGCTCCAGAGTTCCTCTGTGGAGATGAGAACCTTCCAGAAGGACAACCATCTCTGCAGCACTCCACCAATCAGGCCTTTATGGTAGAGGGGCCAGACAGAAGCGCTCAGTAACAGGCACATGGGTAACACATCAGTAACAGCTCGCTTGGAGTTTGCCAAAAGCCACCTAAAGGACTCTCAGACCTTGAGAAACAAGATTCTCTGGTCTGATGAAACCAAGATTTGAACTCTTTAGCGTGAATGCCAAGCATCACGTCTGGAGGAAATCTGGCACCATCCTTACTGTGAAGCATGGTGGTGGCAGCATCATGCTGTGGGGATGTTTTTCAGCAGCAGGGACTGGGAGACTAGTCAGGATCGAGGGAAAGATGAACGGAGCAAAATACAGAGATCCTAGATGAAAACCTGCTCCAGAGCGCTCAGACCGGGACGAAGGTTCACCTTCCAACCGGATAATGACCCTAAGCACACAGCCAAGACAGCTCAAGAGTGGCTTCGGGACAAGTCTCTGAATGTCCTTGAGTGGCCCAGCCAGACCCCATACTTGAACCCAATCAAATATCTCTGGAGAGACCTGAAAATAGCTGTGCAGCGCCATTCTCCATTCAACCTGACAGAGCTTGAGAGGATCTGCAGAGAAGAATGGGGAGAAACTCCCGAAATACAGGTGTTCCAAGCTTGCAGCGTCATACCCAAGAAGACTCGAGGCTGTAATCGCTGCCAAAGGTGCTTCAACAAAGTACTGAGTAAAGGGTCTGAATAGTTACATAAATGTAATATTTCAGTTATTTTTGCAAACATTTCTAAAAACCCGTTTTTGCTTTGTCATGAGTTAGTGTGTAGATGTTTTTTTTACATATATATTTTAGAATAAGGCTGGAACGTAATAAAATGTGGAAATGTCAAGGGGTCTGAATACTTTCCGAATGCAGTGTATGCCAATTAGGATTGAGGGGTATGATGGAATGGGGCCCTGTTGGGAGTTTAGCCATTTCCAGCTTGGCAAACACCCCTACTTGCCTTGTTAAATTAAAGAAAAGAAAATACTCTCATAAAATCCCATGGCAATTATCATAATGACCACAGAGGTTCAGGACACCGGTTTAACATCCTGTCCACGCAGGGCAATGTCCCCTTCACTGCCCTGGGATCTCCCCAGAGGGAAGAGTGCCCCCTACTGACACTCTAAACACCACTTCCAGCAGCATCTGGTTTCCCATCCAGAGACCGACCAGGACTGACCCTGTTTAGCTTCAGAGGCAAGCCAGCAGTGGGATACAGGGTGGTATGCCGCTGGTTGGGATTAAACTCTGGAGTACCTGCAGCATTACAGCACTAGGATTGCTTACCCCTGCACTAGTGGAAAGTTTGCACCTGATATAATACAACATTTTAAAATGTTAAGGGTGGAGCTAAAATACAAGAGTATGACAAAAACTCTAGGTCACATGTCGGTAATGCCGCTTTGGTTTTCATTCCTCTCAGAAAAGAACAGGCTCAAACTATTTGTTCACTCCTCACACGTACTAAACCAAAGTATGTACTCCCATGCCCTTTTTTCCTTTCCAGAACCTGCAGGCTCATCTGAGTAGGTTCTCGGGGCAGTATGACCAGCTGGTGGCCTTCAAGCCCACGGGCTGGACCTTCAGTCAGAGGGTGGAGGCTGTGGAGGATATCAAGCCTATGGTCCATGGCAACATCAGCATCTATGGTACAGCCCAGTATCTATACCATGTGTGCTCAGATCTGGCCCTTGAGGCCCAGAGCACTGCTGGTTTTGGTCCTAGGCATGAAATGTAAAGCATGCTAACTTGGAGACATTGACTCACATTAGCCATGTCACACCTACTACTTACTAAAATGAATCATACTACATACTATTTAGAATGTACTGTTTTTGTAAAAATGCATACAGTTAGCAACAAATATCAACATACTAGGCTCACCCATTATGTGAATGCGTCATCGTATGCTCAATTGTGCTGTTTCTATCCATCCGTTAATTTGTGTAGCATCCCCTGAGCTAATTATCAACTGCTGTCAATGTCACTCAGTCTGATAAATCTTCCTCAATGGCTCGCAGCGAATTATACTTGATGAAAAGCCGGAATGAGTATGACATCTGAGCATTTAAAGGGATAGTGCGAGTATGAAGGAAGTTTAGAGAGCCAATGACTGGAAGTCTACCGGTACAGCTAGCTAGCATTGGCTAACAAAACGACCTCTAACTTCCTTCAAACTGCATGCATATAAATGGTATCCATGAGTTCATCTGACTCTGGGTAAGTATGATTACCAGACTCTCGCATTATCCCTTTAAAGCATACTCAATGATTAAAATGTTAAATACTAAACAAACTTATTATAAAAATAAAATAAAAACAGCGGAGTCTCTGTCGTCCTTTTAAGGCACAGCTCAAGAACGTGCTGTTCAGAAAAGGTTTCAAGAACCTCTGCTAATGACGACACCTGTATATAGCTTTGATTGTCTGTGTTCTATGTTCTGGATTGTTTTGTTTTTTTTGCCTTGGGTGTGAGATCAAATCAAAGTTTTATTTGTCACGTGCGCCGAATACAACCGGTGTAGACCTTAGTGAAATGCTTACTTACAGGCTCTAATCAATAGTGCAAAAAAGGTATTAGGTGAACAATAGGTAAGTAAAGAAATAGGCTATATACAGACACCTGGTTAGTCAGGCTGATTGAGGTAGTATGTACATGAATGTATAGTGAAAGTGACTATGCATATATGATAAACAGAGTAGCAGCAGTGTAAAAGAGGGGTTGGGGGGGGGGCACACAATGCAAATAGTCCAGTTAGCCATTTGATTACCTGTTCAGGAGTCTTATGGCTTGGGGGTAAAAACTGTTGAAGTAATTTAGCTCGTCTGGTAGGCTCGTGTCACTGGGTAGATCGCGGCTGTGCTTCCCTTTTTATAGCACGTGTAATGGGGAAAATTAAGGACATTGTCTAGCTATAATTCTGAACGCATCCAAAACTGAGTAATCTAAACCCATTGGCCTGATTCCTCACTCACTACTCCCTTTATTTGGATTGGGGGGCCCCTGGAGGTCGGGGGCTCCCCGATTAGCATATGAACACGTCATAAACCATGGCAAAATAGGTAAAATTGCAGGAAATTTGCTTTGAATCTGCAAAAATGTTTTGGTGGGTTGGTGGGTCCCCATATCAGGCCCTAGGGGTAGGGGGGTGTTGGTCTATTTTGCTGCTCCTGTTTCTGACTTCTATTTTGATGCTCCTTTCTCACTTGCCCCCCCCTCTCTCTTACTCTAGGCATCCCCTACAGTGAGCACAGCAGCTACCTGGAGCTGAGGCGTTTTGTCCAGTGGCTGCGGCCCCTCAAGATAATCCCCACAGTCAACGTGGGCAGCTGGGCTAGCCGGAAGGCCATGGAGAGGTGCTTCAGCGAGTGGCTAACAGAGGCTAATAATGTTAAAGGAATCTAAAACAGGACACTTCAGTGTTCATACACAGTGAAAACAGTATATGACACAATACTTGTTACCAATTGGTTTATTCGGATCCCCGTTTGCTTTTGCCAAAGCAGCGGCTATTCTTCCTGCGATCCACACTAAAACACGACAAGTAACAAAACACTGATAGACAAGAATAGTTATACAAATTTAAAATGCAACGATATACAAACAATACAACTGAAGAATAATTTGTGTCTAAATTATGTTTGTTAGTGTGTGCCATGAGATGATTTTATCAATTCTTAAGGTAATTTTGCTGTTTGTTTGGGTAATTGGAGATGGGAGGTGCATTGCCGTGAATTTGTTTAGGACTTGGGGACTGTGAAGGGACCCCTGGTGGCATTTTTTGTGGGGTGTATGGTTGTCTGAGCTGTATGTTATTTGATTATGCAGGCAATCTGGGATTTTCATTCCTCATAAAAACTAGAAGAGAAGCAGTTAATCTCTTGTCATCCAGGAAACACTGGCATGCATGTTGTTATGTTAGTTAGGTATGTGCAGTTAAAGGTAAGGCGTGCTGCTCTGTTTTGCTGCACTTAACCATATTAACAAACAGTAATCACGATGGGACAAGACCAGTTCCTGAACAACTAGTATAGTAGAAAAATGCAGAACAGATTTTTGTAAACACATACCCCTACCCATCTTCACAAATTTGTCAATATTACTTTGCCCATGATAACTGAACATACAATGTTTTACCCAAGTTTAGCTTCCTCAACTTGCTTATGCACAACTCCAGTTGAGGTTTATCTCTTAGACAATGTTTTGAACCAAATACAATGATTTTAGATGTATTTAAGACCAGTTTATTATTAATCACCCATTCTGATACTACTAAGTCCTTATTTAGAATTTCAGTCAGCTCACTGGCTTTGGGTGCTGACATATAGTGTGGAATCATCTGCCTACATAGTAATTCTAGCTTCTTGTAAGACCAGTGGCAAATCATTTGTAAAAATAGAGAAGAGTAACAGCCCAAGGCAACTGCCCTGAGGGACACCACACTGTACATCTCTGATGTTATATTGGATAAATACCTCTCCAGGTGATGTAAAGCCTTAGCAAGTGAGTTTTTTTCCAATAACAATGTATGATCAATAACATCAAAGGCTGCACTGAAATCTAACAATACAGCTCCAACTAGCATCTTATCCATTTTAACAATGCAGTTTGCTACCATTCTCAATAGTTTCACATCAAGGTTGATTATCATGATTGATGGATAACAATACATTTTACAGCTCTTATATCTCACTTACTAGCAAAGATTAAGAACAAAATGTGCAAACGTCTCTACATGCAGCTCTCGCTTTGATCTCAAAACAAGCGCATCTACTCATGACCGCTCATGCTGTAAACTCAGTTCAAAGTGAATGGCACAGTCAGATACAACGAGAGAGAGAGTTGCTACAGAACACTGAGGGGTGGGGGAGCTGCTCAAATTTATTTGGCAGAGGGAGTCTCCAGAAACCTAAGTGTCCTCCGACAGGGAGGTTGTTAGAGAAATCACTGGATGATCGCTTGGGTCAACCATGTTTTAGTTATCTTTTGTTTTACCATGTAAATCAGAATTTTTAATGTTAAATCGCATTAAACAGATGGTGTGAAGTTATTAAGCATGTACTTTCTTTCTCTTTCCTGTTCAAGTCAATATGTTTTTAGGTTTCTTGGAACATGAGTGATCACTGTTCCAGAGTGACTGATATTTTTTGTATTGTTTGTTGGTTTGGCAATTCCACTTTAGCCAGAGAAATATGCTGAGGATTATCATCACAGCAAGCAAGGCACTCAGTGTCAGACAGGCCTGGATGAGATCTTTAAGGTCAGTGTCACGAACCGGCTCGAAGTTCGTAACAAAAAAGGGAGAAAACGTGGAGATAAGGAATAACAAAATATATTTATTAACTGAAGTAAACTAAATACAATTAACAATGGTGTGTAAGTGAGTGTTTGCATGCATAAATGTGATAATGAGGGGTGTTGAAAAGTGCCAAAGCAAGCAAACCAAACCGCCACAAAAATTCCACAACCAAAATCTATAAGTGTGTCTGCATGGAGAGTCTCCTCAATAAATGGGGAAGAGGTGTATTTATCCCTGGGACTCACCCGAGCCCAGTTGTGTCCCATTTCGCTGACAACCCTCCCGGCTCCGCCCACCGACATCCTATTAAGGAAAACGAGCAAAGAGAAAGAATACGGCAGACAGAGTGGGAGGGTCGTCACAGTCAGGGCCCTCCGCAAGACTCACAAAATCATTTTAGACCCAAGCCACCCCCTGTACCTGGACTTTGAACTACTCCCCTCTGGGCGCAGGTATAGGGCACCCCTCGGCAGGAAAAACAGAACTAGACAAACATTTGTGCCAGGTGTGATATCCCTCCTAAATAGCTCTTGCTAATGTTCCTATCCACCCAGTAAGGCCCCACTCCAACATCTGACGCATCCACTTCCACCACAATTTGACGCGAGGGGTCCGGATGGATGAGGATGGGTGCTGTTGTGAACCGACGCTTCAGGTCCACAAAAGCTTTGTCGACAGCTGGAGACCATTTGAATGGTACCTTTGGAGAGGTGAGTACCGAGAGGTGGGCCGCCAGGGTGCTGTAGTCCCGAATTAAACGGCGGTAGAAGTTTGCAAAACCAAGAAACTGTTGCAACTGCACCCTGGACATTAGTTTAGGCCAATCCACCACTGCTTTCACCTTTCCAAGATCCATCTGAACATTGCCCTCAGCAATGACCGATCCCAGAAAGGTAATAGAGCGGTGGAACTCATACTTCTTGGCTTTCACGAAGAGTTGGTTCTCCAGGAGGCGCTGAAGGACCTGTCTGTCTGACATGAAGAACATGTTCTTGTGCAGATTGGGGGAAAAACAGGATGTCGTCAAGGTACACGAACACAAACCGGTTTAGCATGTCCCGAAGCACATCATTGACCAAAGCCTGGAACAGTTGGTAAGTCATGACCTGGTACTCAATGTCCACTGGCTGTGTTGAAGGCTGTCTTCCACTCATCCCCCTCGCGTAACCGAACCAGGTGGTAGGCATTTCAAAAATCGAACTTGGAAAATATGGTGGCCCCCTGGAGAAGTTCAAAAGCCGACGAGAGGTAGTGGGTAACGATTCTTGACAGTAATGTTAAGTCCCCGGTAGTCAATGCAAGGCCTCAGGGTCTTGTCCTTCTCCACAAAGAAAAACCCTGTGCCGGCATGAGATGCAGATGGACGCACAGCCCCAGTGGCCAGAGACTCCTCTATGTACTCCTCCATAGCTTTGGTCTCTGGTCGGGACAGAGAATACAACCGACCCCGAGGTGGTGTAGTGCCTGTGAGAAGATCAATGGCAGTCATGAGGACAGTGTGGGGGAAGGGAAGTAGCACATGCCTTACTGAAGACCTTAAGGAGGTCATGGTACTCAGTGGGGATAGCAGAGACATCCACAGTCTTGCTAACATCCTGAGGAAGACGACTTGGGAAGGCTGTGCTGCTTGAAGGCAGTGGGAATGGCAAAATGGGCTCCAACCCAGGATGAAGCTTGTGGTCCAGTCAATCACAGGATTGTAATTTGTAGCCAGGAAAATCCCAACACAACCGGAACATAGGGAGATGCAATGAGGAGGAACTGTCACTGTGGTTACCAGAAACCTGTAATTGAACTGGCACAGTACTATGGGTGACTTCCCATATAGAGCGTCCGTCCAGTGCCCTAGCATCCATGGGCACAGAGAGAGGCTGAGTGGGAATACCAAGCGCCGAAGCTATCGTGGCATCCATAAGATTTATCAGCCCCAGAGTCAATGAGCACTCGGAGAGACTTAGATTGGTCTCCCCACCGAACAAGCACAAAAAATGTGTGCAGGTGATGGGAATTAGGGAACTCACAGTCTGACTCACCATAGTGCTGGTACCCACTAGAGACAAGGGTTTCCTAATAGGACAGGTAGCTATAAAATATCCTGCCCCTCCATAGTACAGACAACAGTTACTGTTCATCCTCCGTGAGCGTTACCCAACTGACAACCTAGCTCTTCCCAACTGCATAGGCTCAGGTGTTTCCAACTCACCCATCGTAGATTCATGAGAGTGCTTGGGTGGCTTCGAATCCTCTCGGAAAGCTGCCTTTGGAAACTTCCGGATTCTCTCAAAGGTGAACGAGCCATAGCGGGTGCACAAGTGTGCCAGAGACCAGACCTCCTCGCACTCCTACGTTCCCTTAGGCATCCATTGATTTTGATGGTGAGGGCGATAAGGGAGTCGAGGTCCACCGGTAATTCCTGAGCAGCATCCCTTGACATCCTCAGATAATCCATGCAGAAAGGTATCGAAAAGAGACTCCGGATTCCAGGCACTCTTGACGTCAACCCATGGTCGTGGTGTTCCATCAAGGACCTACGCCATTCCAAAAGGCCCTGTAACAACTCCTGATGTTTCCCAATGGTGGCTCCCTGCAGGGAGACAGCTTGGTGGTGCTGGTCCAAGTCTGCTAGTCTGTCATGGCCAGTTCGTACTAAACATGACACAAGGCGAGACCCAGATGCAGGAGGCAGATGGTTGGAGTCTTACAATGTTTAATAATCCAAAAGAATTAGGCAAGAGAATAGTCGTAGACAGGCAAAAGGTCAAAACCAGATCAGAGTTCAGGAGGTACAGAGTGGCAGAAAGGCTCATGGTCAAGGCAGGCAGGTACAGAGTCCAGAACAGGCAAAGGTCAAAACCGGTAGGACTAGAAAAAGAGAGAATAGCAAAGGCAGGAGTACAGGAAAACCACTGGTTGACTTGGAACATACAAGACAAACTGGCACAGAAAGACAGGAAACACAGGGGGAAATACACTGGGGGAAACAAGACGAACTGGCACAGAGAGACAGGAAACACAGGGATAAATACACTGGGGGAAACAAGACGAACTGGCACAGAGACAGGAAACACAGGGATAAATACACTGGGGGAAACAAGACGAACTGGCACAGAGAGACAGGAAACACAGGGATAAATACACTGGGGGAAACAAGACGAACTGGCACAGAGAGACAGGAAACACAGGGATAAATACACTGGGGAAAACAAGCGACACCTGGAGGGGGTGGAGACAATCACAAGGACAGGTGAAACAGATCAGGGTGTGACAATTATATTATTGGTCTCTCTCTTCTATAACCATGTCCAATTATCCTGGTATCGTTACTAGACCAATGTTCAATATGTTCAATTCAACATATGTAATAGCTGTTTCACCTTAGATTGTTCCTGTTGACCTTTCTAAATGTAATACTTTTTCCTGTCACAATTATAGTCAATTTCTCAGCTGAAGAAATCAGTGATATTTGATCCCAGGCATCAAATAAAAAGTTGTTTGAGACATGGTCTCCTATGTCTCCCTTAATTAACATACGTATTGGACTTCCATTTTTCCTGGAAGCAAGAATCCTATTCAAGACCCATCAGATAAGTGTTCCATTGAGTGGAGTCGACCCCATCTAAAATGAACAATCCCAGAGCCCCTTTCCGGTAATCCTATTAGTTTAACCTGTTGCATTAATTTAGTAAAATACAAAACAGTTGTTTAACAAATGTAGAACCTTTAAAAAGTTGATGCTGTCTTATCAGCTTAATAGTCAATACTTATTTCATTCTACTTTTATTACTGGACACTGCTCCACGTAATGGAAACAGATTATAATTTTAGAATACTTTCACTTCTGGCTCAAACTCACTGGTGTTACCTAACTATATAACCAAGCAACAATAATCAGAAACTGTCAAATAATGTTTCTCATACTTCTACTTCAAATGTCCCACTACCTGCTCGCTTTCAACCTCAGTTAATCTGTTTTTACAATCTCATGGCTCAATCACTCTACTCATCATATAACCTTGTATTGAAACCTCAGTTTTTCAAATAACTAAAATATCACATCAGAGTGCTATAAAAAACACTAATAACATATTAAAATTCACATACTGTCACTCATTACGTTTACATCAATCCTCCTTATCAATTACTATATTTTTTATCACTAACCACTGCTTCACACCCATTAAACATCTGTTATTTTAAGATTAACTTGTAATGCGCCAAATGTAGAAAATACGTCAGCCAATTTTTTATCAATCCAAACAACTTTGAAATTCTTATTTTCCAATTTACTAACTCTCTTTTGTTACCTCTTCCCTTAAATGTAGAAAATAGTAAAATAAAGAAAAACCCTGAAAAGTTTGGACACCTACTCATTCAACTACAGTACCCTAGCAGTAGTCAAGCTGCTTATGCTGAAAAGCCTTGTTAGTGCATAGGGTAAATTTGCTTTTGGATTTCCAGTTTTTTTCGGATTCAGACGAAAGCTAATATTTCACTTAACTTTTTTGTATTAATATGTTACAGGTTTCTAGTGATGCTTACAAAGACAATTTCCTCTGGGCTGTACATTAAATCACTAGGGTGCTTTCTGTGTAAGGGACAATACAAACAAGACAATAATGAAGAGAAACAAAGAGATTCATCTCTTTTATTCCCTGTAAACACCATATATACATATTGGATCCGGAATTGTAAAAACATTTGACCATTTTACAGAAGATCATATCTACAAATGTATAATAATCACAGTTTGAATATTCAATCAAACAGAGCACATCGAACAACACCAAGACAATCAACAGAAAATACCAACATCTCGCTATAGTCAGTCATAATTTTACACTCACAACACATCTGTTCATATTGCTAATTTCACTGTTACGGGAGACAAATTTGACACTCTCTTTGTGGACTGGTCTCCCAGGGAAATAACATATTCAATAAACATTGCTCCAATGTTTTCATGTGAGAATTTAGGCCTAGTTTGGACCACAGTGTTTGACCCTTTTCACAATTCAAATTGTACTTTCCAGCACGTTTAAAGTAAATGTTCCAGCAACTATGGTGGATGCGGAACCAGGCCAGTGCATGGCTCAGTAGTGTGAAACGGGTACTAGAGCTTTGCTTCCAATGTTTTCGTTGTCATGGAGGACACATTTCTTTAACCATAAGAGTACCACATTATCCACAGTCACTACATTTGTCTTACCAAGATATCTAGTATGTTGTTCATTTGACAATCAAATTAAACAGTAATGAAACGATTCAGGAAAATTATTTTGCTGTGTCAAATGAACATTAATTGTTGCCTTTGTAACATGACAAGTTACAAAAATCATTGATTGGTGAAAGTCTTCATTGGTTGAAGATAATCTACAACGTTAATCTTTACGCCATATCAACAGTTTGCTGATCAATGATAAACTGTTTTACCAATAGTGTATATAGCTCTGCTTCTGGGGTATTTGGGTACCTCAGTGCATAATAATGAGATGTCCGCAAGCCATTTCATTATGTTAATGAATTTATTCAGATTAATTCCTTGTATACGCTCTCAAGCTGCTCCTGAAAGATCGATTGACTCATTTGCCCACGCTGCATGTTCTCTACGCATTGTTGCGGAGTAGAGAGCCAGGTTGTGAATCCTGTGTTTTCGGTTTGCCAAGTTGAAAGGGTGCAAAAAGAACAGTAGTGTTTCCCCTAGATTTTTCCCCCCCTAGGCGGGAGTTAAAAGCCCTCAAACCAACAAGCCATAAACATCAAATTACACAAATCAAAACAAATCGATCCTGTGATTGTTCAATAGCGGGGGGCCAAGTGGACTTGTTTGAGGGAGAAGGCATCCCACCTAAATAATGGTGGGAGAAACACTAAAATCCCAGAGGCGTCGAGAGGGGCCTCCTTTACACTATAGTCAAAATAGTTACACATAGGTGACAAAAAACAAATAGGGGGAAAATAACTACAACCAAAGACTGCAGCTTAGGAGCTAGTCCTTCATCAGAATTCTCCATATACTTCATACTTCCGTGTGTGTGTGGTGTGTTTGTTGTGGACTAGGCAGCCGTGGCTGAGGAAAAGTCACTCTTTATCATGTCCTTGACAAAAGCATGGCCAGAAGCCAGTGTGTTGCAGGTGCATGTCAGCTCTTCTTCTCTGAGCGAGTGGTCGGGCTACCTTTAAATGTAAATGTTGTTAACACCCATCCCCGGGACCATACGCCTCCAGCTCGGCCAGGTGACCCCTCACTATGACAGCTGAAGAATATACTGGTGAAGAAGCAAATGTGGGCGGCTACAATGCTTCGTCCTACAAATTAATGAGAGTACAAACAAGGGTGTGTGAGAAAGGATGGCAATTGAATATACAATTGAAACAATTGAATATAAAATAATAATATTAAAAGATTTCCTTCATTGAATGGACAAAATGAAGAACAGAAAGGAGAGAGCGCAATGGACTTGATTTTAAACTCCAGAAAAGCTAAAGACAACATTAAATGCCAATCAAAACCGACAGAAATAAATAAATCACATTAAATTAACAACTAAAGACCAGCCCTAGATTCTCCAGCTGAACTCATTATTTATACAACTTCATAGTAGGACATTTGGGGTCAAGCCAGGAGTTCTTTTTGACATTGGTGTTTGCAGAATGTAGGCCAACTAGCGAATCCTGACTCCAAATACTTTGTCATAAATAGAACATTTGATGTCAATGGGAGATATGCATAGAAATACAAGTTATGAATGATCATCTCAAGTAATATTTTTGCCTTAAGTGCTTTGTAGGGCTACGGTGAGAAAGGAAAGTGGACCTGGTGGACAAATCTTTGAAGGGTTGTGCGTTGAGTGCATTAGTAGTCTTTAGTTACTGGTTCACAGTGAGAGTACTACTGTATGCGTTAGGGGTCACAGCGGTAATTCAAAAATATATTCAGCAAATTGGCACAAACACTTTTTTGGGAGAGTAATAAGGATTGGCATGCACACGGACCTGCATTAGCAACTGGCTTCAGAAAATGCTAATCAACATAATCCTTTCAATTCATTCATAAATAAAGCCATCCTTGGCATCCCAGGAAAGTGTATTAGATTATGCAAGGGGGGGGGATAGTAGGACAATCCATTGGTCAGAGGATCTGAGTACTCATCCCATTGGAGAGAAGAGTTGAGAACATGGGGGTTTTGAACAGGAGACTGGTATTCAACATTCAAATTGTTCCTTTACACTGCGTGTGTGCATGTGTGTGCGTGTGTGTGTGTGCGTTCGCATGTGTGTGTCTCAGTTAAATTCTTGATGTGGCACAAGATAGTTGGTGGGGTCTTCAACATTCCCTCTTCACTTGGTCCTCTATAATTTCCTTCAGACACTTTCGTCTAGCATGCGCCACTTCCTCTGAGCAATGTCCTCCAGCTATCGTTGCTGTTTGATAAGTCGCTCAATCTCCGCCCCTAACGTCTGAAGATTTTCCTACAGAGAGATAGAGAGAGACACACATCAGGCAACCCATTCAACAGTGAAATATTCTGAGCTGGACTACATTGTTTCCCGTGGGTCATTTGGAGTCCTTCGCCTTGCACATTTCTAGGTCATCAAAGTTAGACGACTGGAGAAATGGAAGATGAGAATGAGGACAGAGAGAGAGAGAGTACAAGACAGAGAGAGGGAACAAGATGGTGAAAAAGACACACAGAAGAAAGAACGAGAGAGGAGAGAGAGGAAAAACAGTGAAAAACAGAAAGTTGCTTGCAGCAGGGATGGATGCGTATCGTCTTGGTACTTTCCTCAGAGATTGTTTGATTGCCTGATCACCCCAGTAGACTAATCCTTCTACCACGGGCAATACTCTGCTGGTCAAACAATTGGGCATCAAACCTGCAACTCAAAACCACAATAACCCACTAGGCATTTGTTCTCGGAGCTAACATGAGATTTTGGGTTTCAGTCAAGGTAACTCATAATGCGAGGATAGTTCACCAAACCAGCGCTCTGTTACGCAGGTACAGTATCTTACTTGTATTTTTATTTTACCTTTATTTAACTAGGCAAGTCAGTTAAGAACAAATTCTTATTTACAATGACGACCTACCCCGGCCAAACCCTCCCCTAACCCGGAAGACGCTGGGCCAATTGTACTCCGCCCTATGGGACTTCAGATCACGGCCGGTTGTGATATCTGTGAAGCCAGCTACCATAATTTGTGGCTTTCCATAACAATATCCCAGTGAGCAATGACCAACGCAGGACATCCATGGATGTTAAAAGTGGTTGAAATTTGGTTCGTCTGCTCTGGCCTTGATTTCAACTTCTACAAACGTAGATTTTTGGTCAGGTCCGAACCGGCCTTGATTTGACCCAAACATAGATCTCAATACTGTTTTACTGTACTCTACTGTACAGTACTCTACAAACTTGTGAAACAGACATCTATGATTGGTTCAGATTTGGTCCGGTTTATATAATTGTCAGCCATTGTTGCCTTTAATGCTAGTTATTGCTAGTTTGACCACCAGAGGGCATCTTTGAGAAGCATTTGATAGTCTTCAATATTGGCTGTACTAGAGAATTTAAAACCTTTTTTTCTAAGAATATAGTATATGGGATTGATTTGAAGAAATGTAGCTTAATTAATTTGATTAACATTAGTGTTTCTATTCCAAGAAAAACGAAAAGCGAAACCCTCTGGGTTTCCGTTAGGAAAATATGGTGCTGTACAACATGACGGTCGGGACTAGGCTATAGTACTAAGAGCATAACATTTCCACACCCTAATTATAGTCTAACCAATACACAAACAGAGATTCAGTGAAAATAAAAATCTAATTGATTTACCAAGACCAGTCCCCATGCTTGTCTCAGAGCAGCGCGAAACGATGCTGAAATAGTTGACCACACGCGGGTAGGCTATTGCTTCAAACCCTATTGTTTCTAACTTCCATATCCTTTCAAAATAAATTAGACATACACCACTTTTAACAGCACATTACTCAACACTAGTGAGACTCGTGTTGTCTACGGTAGGCCTACAGTATATCTACAAATATATTTTTCAATGACGTGACTCTCCGCCAATAATTACATTTAGAGGATTGAAGGATTCTAAATTAATATCTAAGGGGCATTTTTAGTTAGGGCAAATCTGATATATGAGAATATCTAAGGGTTTTTTATATAATTCTAAATGAAATAATAATCGCTTTGTTTAAAAAATAACAATATTTTGGTGATTATTTCATTTTCAAATAACCGAAAGTGAGCGTTTGTAATCTGAATAAAGGCCAAAATTATATTTATAAAGGCCAAAATATTTATTTATAGTGGGAGAGAAACCAAAAGCCCGCCATGCCTATTTTTTGGACAAGGACATCCCGGCCGGCCAAACCCTCCCCTAACCCAAATGACGCTGGGCCAATTGTGTGCCGCCCTATGGGACTCAATCAATCAATCACGGTCGGATGTGATACATATATATTGTCCTGCTAATAGCCCTTGCTAGAAATGTTGTTTGCAGAATTCCCAGCCTGCTACGCTTGTGAAAAACAAGGTTAACTTCTTTCAGCTAGGGGGCAGAATTTTTATGTTTGGAAAAATAACGTTCCCAAGGTAAACGGACTATTTCTCAGGTCCAGATGCTAGAATATGCATATAATTGACAGATTAGGATAGAAAACACTCCAAAGTTTCCAAAACTGTCAAAATATTGTCTGTATAACAAAACTGATTCTGCAGGCGAAAACCTGAGGAAATCCAACCCGGAAGTGCTTTTTTATTTTTTTTATCCCTGTTCTGTTGCCTGCCCCTCCTCCATTTAAAGGCGTATCAACCAGATTCCCTTTCCAATGGCTTCCTCAGGCTGTGACCAGGCTTTAGACATAGTTTCAGGCTTTTATTTTGAAAAATGAGCGAGATTTTTCAAAACGAGTCAGGTGTTTGATTAGTTCCTGCGCGCGAGAGGGGTAGCTCGACATTTTCTTTCTCTCTTTTATTGAGTAGGTTATCGTCCGGTTGAAATATTATCGATTATGTATGTTAAAAACAACCTGAGGATTGATTATAAAAAACGTTTGACATGTTTCTACGAACATTACGGATACTTTTTGGAATTTGTCTGCCTTTCAGGAACGGAACGAGCATGTGGTTTTCTGACCATAACGCGCAACCCAAATGGCGTTTTTTTGTTATAAAACTAATATTTATCGAACAAAAATAACATTTATTGTGTAACTGGGAGTCTCGTGAGTGCAAACATCCGAAGATTATCAAAGGTAAGCGATTAATTGTATTGCTTTTCTGACTTTCGTGACCAAGCTAATATAAGGCTAACTGTTCTAGCATTGACTGATACACTCACAAACGCTTGGATTGCTTTCGCTGTAAAGCATATTTTCAAAATCTGACACGATAGGTGGATTAACAACAACCTAAGCTGTGTTTTGGTATATTTCACTTGTGATTCCATGATTATAAATATTTTTAGGATTATTTTTTAATTTGGCGCTCTGCAATTCAGTGGTGGTTTAGGAAAATGATCCCGGTAACGGGATCCGTAGCGCCAAGAAGTTAATGAGCGGGCCGTCCCTGTGTGTGCATAAAAGCATTTCCACTGCAATTTGTTGCTTAATCTTTATTCCAGACAAAAAAATGTACTGTACATTTTTCTAGTTTGCATCATGCCTGTTGTTTTATGTGTCAGGTAATTCATCTGCATAAAATGGTTGGATGGAAACATGGTTACTGACTGATATGTCAACCATAAAAACAGTGCAGGGGTAGGTAGTGTGAGCAGAAGTTAATTGTATAGCTTAATAAACTGAACTCTGGGGCTTTTATTCCCCGCAACACAAGGTGAGACAGTGTGTTTGGGGGACCCACCTTTAGTGTGATGTTCTTGAGCAGCGTGTCCTCCAGCACGGCCTGCAGCTTCCTGTTGATCTCCAGCGAGAGGTCAAGGGTCAGGCCGCTGTCAGCCGGGTGGGAGGTGTATAGGGAGGCCATGATGCCCCCCCGCCTGCCTAATTGGGCTTTGTTAAAGTCTGAGGCCTCTGAAGAGAGGGCGCCCGACTCCTCTCTCAGCACATAGCTCTGGATGATCCTGTAGGGGGCAGAGAAACAATAGTCCAGTCAGTTGCGCACATTAGACTACCATTTCAGGTGACTGCCATCCACACGCAATACTCAAAGGGCTGCCATTTTAAACTGTTGGGCACATTCAATCAGAGCCCTAATGGCAGTAGTTGTGCCCATAAGAGTTACTTAAGCAGGTCACCACAGGAGAGAGGGTTGCCAAGACCCTATTAATCAAAATCACCCATCTAATCAGTATGTGTGTGTGCGTAGGCTATAACGCTTCAATGTTTCACTTGTTCATTTCCTTAGCATCAGCTCCAAATCATAGTCTACGAACAAAAATAAATGCAACAACTTCAACTATTTCAGAAATCAGTCAATTGATATAAATTCATTAGGTCCTAATCTATGGATTTCGCATGATTGGGAATACAGATATGCATCGGTTGGTCACAGATACCTTAAAAAAATAAAAATAAAAATAGGGGGGCCTCCCGAGTGGCACAGCGGTCTATGATTGCTAAAGTATGAGTGTGATAGCTAAAGAGATGGGGAAAACACCTGTCTCCGGATTACATCTTCAAACTAAGGGCAACCATGGCATGGCATCCGTGACAGGGAGACGCGTCCATCATGCATGATGATGTATATGGGTAAGATAGTCTAGCTTCAGCTAGCTACCTTTTCAGATATTACACGTTTCTAATTTTGACAGAAAGTGGTTTCATTTCAAGCTAAAGTGTACTGTTAGCTAGCTAGCTAACATTAGCTGGCTGGCTCCCTAGCATATGTTATTATTTGTATCCCAGAGCTGTTTGCTTTGCTAGTTAGAGCCTAATGTTAACTAGCTAACATTGAACCTGGTTGGTTAGCTCCCAGCAGATTCATGCAGGGTAGCAATGACATGATTTGGCACTATGTTCATTGTTGTTTAACTACCTAACGTTAGCTGGCCTGCTCGTTAGCTAACGTTACGTGATGTGTGTGATCTTACAAGTTGTTTACCTAGCTAGGTTCATTGTTTCCCTAGCTAGCTACAAGTGTTACAACACCCGGTGAAACACCAGAGATTTCCTTGACCCATCACACCCTAGCGATTCCTTGTGGCGGGCTGGGCACCTACAAGCTGACTACGGTCGCCAGCTGGACGGTGTTTCCTCGGACAGACACATTGGTGTGGCTGGCTTCCAGGTTAAGCGAGCAGTGTGTCAAGAAGCAGCGAAGGGACAAGACTTTAACTACCAATTGGATACCACAAAATAGGGGCGAAAAAGGGGGGAAAGTACAAAAACATATTATAATAATTTACAATACAAATAAAGTGGGTGATGCACAGATATCCTGCCTACCGTTGTCTAGAGCCTATGCCCTCAAATGGCGAATGGGAGGCAAGCTTTAATTACAAGTTGATATTTAGATCGTTTTTTTTATATACAAGATTACATTTAGAATTGTTATTTGTTGCACAATGACTGGGATTATGAAAGCACGTTTCACTCCAATACCAGCTTCTTGAGGAGCTGACGGGTTATTGGCCATTCCGCTCCTAAAACTACGCTCTGTATGCTGTGAGTGTGTATCGTAGATACATGACGACTAACGAAAAGACACACGCACCAATTTAATTCCACTAAAGTATGCAAATTAACCTATAGACCGATAAGCATGACTGGTCAAATGTATTTTCGCTGGCTAACCGATTAACAGTTAACCATTAAAATCCC
This sequence comes from Salvelinus namaycush, assembly GCF_016432855.1. Lineage (NCBI taxonomy): Eukaryota > Metazoa > Chordata > Actinopteri > Salmoniformes > Salmonidae > Salvelinus > Salvelinus namaycush. The sequence continues at coordinate 4,930,515 of NC_052322.1, read as the reverse complement.
TACTTGCTATTGTCACAAGTTTCAATTATGCTTTTGATGAAAAAGTCTGTTCCAAAAGCATGCAAGTATTTTCTGTTGGTTACGTCATTTTACTATTTAGAATTCATTTAAACGGTTGTTTACTAGTTAACGGGGTCAGTTAGTCGACAGCAAAATTGACAGAAAATTGTGTCCCTAAAAAAACAATTGCATAACCCTAACTCTTCTCTCCAGCTATCACTCAATAGTCTGGCTGCTGATAACGTGTTTAATGTGATTAAACATGGTAAGGAGTGGCGTGTTCCCCTAGCTTGTGATGTGTTCCATACTGTCTGTTTGGCTTTGGAGGTGGGCATGAATATGGATATGCCATCGTTTGTGATCGACACTGACGCATCATGGACCAAGCAGCTATAAATATCCGATAGTCTTGTCTGTCAGAAGAGGGGGTGGACAAGTGTATGTGTGTTTGTGAGAGAGAGAGAGAAAGCGAGCGAGCGAAATGCTTACTGGCTGACAAGACACTGATAAACAGATGACGTGCCAATCACCTGCCAAAAATCACTCAAACACAGCCTTCAAGAATCCACCAAGCACTCTAAAAGGAATGACGTCACGTGACACCACCTGACTCTGTGACGGTGTCAGCAAATCAAAGCAGAGTTTGTAAGAGCAGAGTGAGTTAGCGGAGGCTAAAGCCAGGTTAAGGCTAAATTAAAGTTATCAGCTCCCATGGTAGAGACTCTCTGCTCGTCATTAGCATGCACTTTGGTTAGACCTCTGCTAAGCCTTACATTAGCATTAGTTTGCTGACTATTCTAACCATTAGCGTCATGTTTTTCTAGGCTGCTTGTATTAGCTGTTATAGCCATACTTTCCCAAGCATCCAGTGTGGCAAAACACAAACCATGCCAACAGCGCAAGTAGACCAAACAGTTTTGTAGAATAAAAATAAAAAAATTCAATGGCAAGCCAATTGCACATGGCAAGCCAAAAGCACATACTGCCAGTAAAAAAAATCCTTATCCAGCTCCATCATCTTTCTTTTGCGGCAAGGAGAAAAAGTCAAAATAGGAGTAGTACATGTGTGCTTTCTGCTGGGAGTGTTACCACTTCTCTCACTCACTTTGTCTTCTTGCGGATCTCCTCCACCAGCTGCTTGATGTGATCCTCCATGAACTCTATCTTCTCCTGCTTGCGGGCGTGGGACTTCTGCAGACGCACAATACGCTCCACAAGCATGGCCTTGTCCACCTCGGGGTAGCTGTCCACCACCGTCGGAACCGACTGGCTCTCCAGTGAGCGCTCCTCCATGCTGCTGCCGCCGTGCCGCGCATTCAGGGAGCCTGGAGAACATAACATACAACTTCATCGAAACGTTTTCCTATCTTAAATTCCCAACCCCATGCACGCACACACACACACACACACACACACACACACACACACACACACACACACACACACACACACACACACACACACACACACACACACACACACACACACACACACACACACGAGAGGCTGGAGCGGCACAGGCTCAGCCACAGAGGAGCGTCCGTGCAGCAGGTTAGGTGTTAAGTGCCTCAAGGGCACAAACATAGAATTATTTTTCAGTAGGTGGCACCAGAGATTCTGATGCCAGCAACACTCTGGTTCCCGGCTCATTCCCCCAGATTTACCCCATCAGCCCTGGGATTTGAACGAGAGGGATGTGGGAGAGCATAGGATTTAGGCAACGTGGGGCTAGTAATACTACTTCTGTAGATTACGTCTGCAGCAGTGCACCAACCCTGGTTCTGAAGAGCAGGCACTAACAGTTTTTCCAGTTTAGCACTAACACACCTGATTCAACTCATCCTGGTCTACATTGAGGATTGTTTGAATCAAGTGTGTTAGCGAAGGGCTGGAACAAAAGCACATACTGCAGTTCTTCAGGTCTGGAGTTATTAGTATTGGCCCTACTCCTCGCATCCTCTCTCATCTCCTTAAAACCCATTGGATAAGAAAGCCAGAGGTCCCTCCCCCCTGACCTTTCCCTCCAATGGGCTGTGAGAAAGCAATGAGGAAAGAGGACGTGAGGAGTATGCAATTGAGATCTTCCCTAGCACACGCTAGCTAGCTGTTCATTATGACAATGTTTTCTTATTTAAACCTTATGTGCATTACACTATGATATTCAATACAAAATGTATTGGCTATATACAGTGAGGAATATACAATGATACAACGACTACAAGGTTAAAGTGCAGACTGTCAGCTTTAATTTGAGGGCATTTTCATCCATATCGCATGAAGCGTTTAGAAATTACAGCACTTTTTGATTATTTACCAATGAATGGTAAATGTATTGTGTCATTACTAACAATTCATTGAGGATTATCTGTAGTCATAGCAGCATCCACTTTAATGTAGTTTTTAGAAAAATATTATATTGAAATTTACAATAACAGTGACTCCAAAATGACAAAATTAAGCAATAAGGTACATCAGGGGTTTGTGGTATATGGCAAATATACCACGGCTAAGGGCTGTTCTTAAACACGACGCAACGTGGAGTGCCTGGATACAGCCCCTAGCTGTGGTATATTGGCCATATAGGGGCGGCAGGTAGCCTAGTGGTTAGAGCGTTGGGCCAATAACCGAAAGATGGCTGGATCGAATCCCTGAGCTGACAAAGTAGAAATCTGTTGTTGTGAACAAGGCAGTTAAACCACTGTTCCTAGGCCGTCATTGTAAATAAGAATTTGTTCTTAACTGACTTGCCTAGTTAAATAAAGGTTAAATAAAAAAAATATACCACAAACCCCCGAGGTGCCTTATTAACTGGTTACCAACGTACTTAGAGCAGTAAAAATACATGTTTTGTCATTGTGATTATACAGTCTGATATACCACGGATGTCAGCCAATCACAATTCAGGCCTCGAACCACCCAGTTTATAATACATTATTTACTATTCATTTCTATTGGGCACAAAATAATCTGAAACACAACCAAAACAAACTGCAAATGCAAGGAATATGGGACCAAATAGAAAACTTTATGCTACTTTAAAACACATAAGTGAATTTTTCCAAATACTTTTGGTGCCATAAATATGTACAAAAAAACGGTTCACCCGATATGCATGAAAATACACGATAATTAAAACTGACAGTCTGCAGTTAGATCTGTTATGGTGACCGTATTAACGCCACACCGGCGGTCACGAGTCACGAAGGCCGTAAAAATCCACGTGACCGTTTAGTCACGGTAATCAGGCTTCTTCAAGCTCTGATGCGGCTGATAGCCTACCAAACGTGCTAACTGCCTGGTACTCAGCACTTTATTGTCCCTCTAATCACTCTGACATCAATAAAAATCTAAATCTAAAATCTAATCTAACACTTCTATAGGCTATGGAATTGCGTGAGAAAACAGTGATGGCCTCTATTACAGTAAAAAGAGGAGGATCCCATCAGCTTTCTATAGGCCAGGTCTACTATATTTATTTCTCAACGTTCCTAATATTTAGCACATTGCTTATATTTACAACAGGAGTATATAGCCTACCTGACTGGCATAAAAATGACACGGGAAAAGCGCCCTCCATTCGCTATTTAAGTGTATAGATGAAATGTATTTTTTCCCCGCTGCCCGTTTAGATACAGGTGCATGATAATGGTCCATTCGAAATCAAAACAAATTTCACACATATATTATTTAGTATATGTAAAGACAAGATTAAATCAAGAACAGTGTGATGGGTGACAATATTAGTCTATCACTTATTAATTATATATTATCACTTGTGAATGATGCCCAGCACTTTTTCGAATCATAGTCGCACACCTCATGTAGTCTAGCCCATAGGCCTATATGTTTTGATAAGGTTTGTATCACAACTAAAGTGGCCAAAAAACTGCTTAAAATGAAGCACATTAATCCGCTTTACAAGGGGTGTAGAGCCTAACTGGCATACATAAGCAGCGCGTGACTTTCAAGTTTGGGGAAGATCATTTTCACCATAAAAATGCACCTTTATAATAAAAGCTTTACCTGCATAATCACATTTGTGGTCACTTTTGATAATGGTGTTTTCCCGCTAATGGAGCATTCATGCTTATAGCCTACTGCATTGCTGCACTTACAATGTGAAGAAATAGCCTAATAGTTTATCAACATTTTAAGCTAAACATTCTGATCTGTTGCGTCAGCTCATTGCGTTAAAATATGCACTGATGCTAGTGGTTGAATTAATTTGGGATCTACCACATCCCACAACTGTCCCAAACTATATTTGGAATATTTATTTTTATTTGATTTATTCGCAAAGAAGAGGTAAACTTTTGTACTATGGGGGATAGTACACTGCTCAAAAAAATGAAGGGAACACTAAAATAACACATCCTAGATCTGAATGAATGAAATATTCTTATTAAATACTTTTTTCTTTACATAGTTGAATGTGCTAACAACAAAATCACACAAAAATTATCAATGGAAATCAAATTTATCAACCCATGGAGGTCTGGATTTGGAGTCACACTCAAAATTAAAGTGGAAAACCACACTACAGGCTGATCCAACTTTGATGTAATGTCCTTAAAACAAGTCAAAATGAGGCTCAGTAGTGTGTGTGGCCTCCACGTGCCTGTATGACCTCCCTACAACGCCTGGGCATGCTCCTGATGAGGTGGCGGATGGTCTCCTGAGGGATCTCCTCCCAGACCTGGACTAAAGCATCCGCCAACTCCTGGACAGTCTGTGGTGCAACGTGGCGTTGGTGGATGGAGCGAGACATGATGTCCCAGATGTGCTCAATTGGATTCAGGTCTGGGGAACGGGCGGGCCAGTCCATAGCATCAATGCCTTCCTCTTGCAGGAACTGCTGACACACTCCAGCCACATGAGGTCAAGCATTGTCTTGCATTAGGAGGAACCCAGGGCCAACCGCACCAGCATATGGTCTCACAAGGGGTCTGAGGATCTCATCTCGGTAACTAATGGCAGTCAGGCTACCTCTGGCGAGCCCATGGAGGGCTGTGCGGCCCCCCAAAGAAATGCCACCCCACACCATGACTGACCCACCGCCAAACCGGTCATGCTGGAGGATGTTGCAGGCAGCAGAACGTTCTCCACGGCGTCTCCAGACTGTCACATGTGCTTAGTGTGAACCTGCTTTCAACTGTGAAGAGCACAGGGCGCCAGTGGCAAATTTGCCAATCTTGGTGTTCTCTGACAAATGCCAAACGTCCTGCACGGTGTTGGGCTGTAAGCACAACCCCCACCTGTGGACGTCGGGCCCTCATACCACCCTCATGGAGTCTGTTTCTGACCGTTTGAGCAGACACATGCACATGTGGCCTGCTGGAGGTCATTTTGCAGGGCTCTGGCAGTGCTCCTTCTGCTCCTTCTTGCACAAAGGCAGAGGTAGTGGTCCTGCTGCTGGGTTGTTGCCCTCCTACGGCCTCCTCCACGTCTCCTGATGTACTGGCCTGTCTCCTGGTAGCGCCTCCATGCTCTGGACACTACGCTGACAGACACAGCAAACCTTCTTGCCACAGCTCGCATTGATGTGCCATCCTGGATGAGCTGCACTACCTGAGCCACTTGTGTGGGTTGTTGACTCCGTCTCATGCTACCACTAGAGTGAAAGCACCGCCAGCATTCAAAAATGACCAAAACAACAGCCAGGAAGCATAGGAACTAAGAAGTGGTCTGTGGTCACCACCTGCAGAACCACTCCTTTATTGGGGGTGTCTTGCTAATTGCCTATAATTTCCACCTGTTGTCTATTCCATTTACACAACAGCATGTGAAATTTATTGTCAATCAGTGTTGCTTCCTAAGTGGACAGTTTGATTTCACAGAAGTGTGATTGACTTGGAGTTACATTGTGTTGTTTAAGTGTTCCCTTTATTTTTTTGAGCAGTGTATATTGACATAGGCTAGTGCTTTTGTTGTTCGTTAGGCTTAGTCATCTTGTTGGCTGACGAAAAGTAAATGTGGACTTCTCCCAATATCTTCAATATGCACCTCGGAATTGGATAAGGACGCGCGCACAGTTGCGTCCCTGATGTGTCTGTCTTGTGAGTGAGAGGTGCTTCGGAGCATGCAGCACTAAGGAAGAAGGCAATTATAATTATTATATTTAGCCCAAGGGCACAAAGACCACTGGCCCCAAAAGGCATGGATTTTTTTAGGGGGCATTACAGCCACACAAAGGGGATGCCAACGGGAAATTTGAGGCATTATCAAATTGTGAATGAGAGACTGATGAAGTGTTGTGTGGAAGCCAGGAGATAAATGTGTTTATGTTCATTTATGTTCATTAATGGTCAATTACCGAGAGCTTGACAATCACCGGCTCACAACATTTAGTGACAGCCACAGCCCTATCTGCAGTTTAACTTCATAGTCATTGTATCATTACAAATCTGCTGGAGTACAGAGCCAAGATACAAACAAATGTATCACTGTCTAAATACTTTTGGACCTCACTGTATTTCAATTGTAAATGGCATGTGCTGATGACTGAAAATGTTTATGCATGAAAATGCTTTTAGTCACACACTTGCAGAGCAAAAAAACTTAGTGCACTAGCTGCGTCAGAAAACCGCAAATCAAACCATACCTGAGATAACTGACGAGCTGGGTAACAAATGTATTGATGATTTAGAGGTAAATTCATGCTTCGTAACTTTTACTCACAATTATACACTTCAGAATCTGCTGGTAATCCTACCTTACTCGACATCTTCTTTGAGAACTTAGATATTCCTACAGTTGAACCTGAGATAACTGTTTTTCTAATTCAGCAGCTATCTGTAGAAGAGATTGTTTTAGCAATTAAATCTATGCAGTGTGGCAAATCCCCTGGACCCGATGGATTTCCGAAAAAATATATATTTTTAATTATCCGATCAACTCTCTCTTCTCTTGCTTTGCGTATTTGAGGAATCATTCTCCTCAAACTCTTTACCCTCCACAATGAGACAAGCATGTATTTAAGTTATTCTGAAAAAGGGGAAAAAAACTTGAATGTGGTTCATATAGGCCAATTTCTTTACTGAATTGCGATGTAAGGATACTTTCTAAGATTGCCTGCTGTTGAGTCAGTCCTTCCCTCCATTATCTTAAAAATCGTCATTCTTTTTTCAACATCAGACGTCTTCACAATATACGTTATAATCCCTCTTCAGCTGACAGAGATAATGTAATCACTTGATGCTGAGAAGGCGTTTGATCGGGTGGAGTGGGATTATCTATTTTATACTCGAAAAACAATTTGGATTCGGTCCCAATTTTATGTCCTGGTTCAAAGTCCTTTACTCTTCCCCTATGGCTGCAGTGTGCACAAATAATGACCTTCCTATTTTCCAACTTCAACGTGGGCCAAGACAGTGTTGTCTTCTATCCCCTCAGCTGTTTGCAATCGCAATTGAGTCTTTAGCCATAGCAATACGTAATAACATCATTATCAAAGGTATTCAAAGAGGGGGCATAGAGCATAAAGTTACACTCTGTGGATGGTTCTACTAAAGACATTTGGTAAAATATCCGGGTATAAAGTTAATCTACAAAAAAGTGAATTGATGCCTATTAATCCTTCTGCCATGCAAACATCTTTTAGTCATGTAACGACACAGAAATGTATATATTTGTGAATTTGGGTCACACACAATTTCAAAAGATCTCTACAAAGCCAATTTCCCTCCCTTGATACTCCGCCTGAAACAGGATCTTGAACGCTGGGATTTAGTTTCTTTGGGTGGAAGAATTAACACTGTTAAAATTAATATATTACATAAGTTGTTAATGTATTCCTATCTTTCAGACAAAAAGAGATTTAAAATCTCCATAGATAAACTGATATCTGCTTTTATCTGGAACAAGAAAAACCATTGGATACGTAAGAGCGTATTACAGAGATCTCGTCCCCAGGGTGGTCTAGCACTTCCAAACTTCCAATATTATTACTGGGCAGCTAATATAAGAATCATTCTATATTGGATGACAGAAATCCCTGATGTTACAGGCCCATAATTGTTGACGTTGGAGATCTCATCCTGTGGCCCCACCTCCTTAGCAGTATTACTCTGCTCAAAACTTGCATTAGTAGTTTCCAAATACACTAAAAACCCTATTGTGAAACATTCTCTAAAAATCGGGAAACAGTTCAGGCCATCGTTTGGTCTCAGTGAATTTTCAACGTGTGCCCCATTATTAAAGAACCATACATTCTCTCCATCATTATTAGACCGGGTGTTTCATATCTGGTCTGAAAAAGGGATCTCCTCACTGAACGACGGTTTTCTAGACCGGGAATTGTTACTAGGATTAAATGTCAGGAATTGTGAAAAACTGAGTTTAAATGTAGTTGGCTAAGGTGTATGTAAACATCCGACTTCAACTGTAGATGGTAAACAGAAGGGGGCCTAATTTTGACCCTTGTGGGACGCCAATGTTATAGTAAAGAGAGTCCAACTGAGTGTCCCCCAGACGAACCCTTTGACTTTGGTTTGTCATCCAATTAGTGGCTTTAGTGGACACATTAAGGGAGGATAGTTTGGATAGGAGGACCTCATGATTCACAGTATCAAAGACCAATTTTAAAGATCCAAAAAGACTGCGCCGAATTCACAACCTATGTCCAGTTTACATTTAATGCACTCCAGAAAAAAGCAATTGGCTGTTTCAGTAGAATGGTTAGTTCTGAATCCAAATTGCATTTGATGTATGGAGTTGCCCTGATTGAGGTGATCAGTCAGATGATCAGCCACCCATTTTTCAGATACTTTTGATAGCCCTGGAAGAATGCTTATAGGTCGGTAATTTTCCACCAGTGTTGGGTCACGAGATTTTAAAACGGGTATCACTGCAGCATACTTCCAAGCATTGGGGAAGAACCCATATTTGATGGACAGATTAACTAGATGTACAATAGGGGCAATCCGAGAATATTTGTATTTCTTCAGGAATACAGTGTCTAGACCAAATACATATTTTGTTCTAGAGCTCCCGAAGAAGCTAATAATACTGTCCACTGCTGATGCTGAGATTTCAAGAGTTTTGAATATTGGTTTATTATTATCTATGGGAGTGACAACTGTGGTCTTGGTTGAAAATCTTTGAGCCAGTTCGCTGACAGAGTCAACAAAAAATTGTTAAAGGTGGTGGATATGAAATTGGAGTCTTGAATTAGAATCCCATTCATCTTTAATTCAGGATGCTTTTTGGACTTTTCAGCTCCTCTCCCTGTTAGTTTGTTGAGATTTTCCCAAATCACTTTGCCATTTCCTTTTGCTTCATTGATCAGGAAGAACTGAGGACTTTTTTATATGCCTTACCACCGTACTTCTCAGTGATGTTAAATCTACGTCTGTCATCATTCTTACCAGACTTCAGTGCTTTTTTCAAGGAAAGATCCCGTTCTCTCATCTGCCTCCAGAGGTCCTTGTTGAGCCATGGTAGAGAGGTTTTCCGTCTTGGCTTACGTTGAAATTTCCTGGTAAAAGAGGTATCCACTTTGTCAATAGCTGACAGAAATGTTGTGTATCCAGACTCTGGGTCTTCATTGCGTAATAGATCAGACCAGTCAACTTGACTTATAGCTTCATCACTTTTCGGGATTTTCAGACATGCCAGTTAGTAAGTCAATGGATTTAGTTATTCAATCAGGTCTGTTAGTGAACACCAGATCAATTATAGTCTGGGATGTCTGTGTTACTCTGGTTGATCCTTGTATTATTTGACTCAGGTTGAAATGCTCTGTGATCTAAGTTTTTTCCTGACAGTTTTGTTTTTCCAGTTTATATTGAAATCACCCATGAAGATGATCTCCTTCTTGTGATGACATTCTTTAAGCATGGCAATAACATGGTGAACAAATTAGATATCAGATGTTGGTGGTCGATATAATCCAATAATAGTTTAAGACATTAGGGGAGAGGAAGACATTCAGCCCCATACATTCAAGGTCATTGGCATGTTTACATATGATACGATTGCATTTAAAGTTATCGTTCATTTAAATAACGAATCTAACCCCCTCTGCCCTCTCCCTCCGGAATATGGGATATCCAGGGACAGTAAAGGCAAAAATAGGAGAGGATTTATTCAGCCATGTTTCAAACAGAAAAAAATCAAGATTAGAAATAATGTGAGGAATTTTCAGATGACCTCCTAATATTTCTCTAGGCTTGGAACGAGGGTCCCAGAGTATTTTAGCATGATTAACGGTTTGAAAAAGGTACATGGTACAATGTTTTCTAATAGCTGGGTTAAGGGAACTGAGTTTCTGTCTCGAAGGCGGATTTTGTTTGGGACACGTATCAAGAGTTTGCATTAAAATGAGATTATCTGCAGATTGCTCATTCTCTTGAAAAGCCATGTTGGTGACAGAGGTTATGCTCACATACACAGAATGTCCTTCTCTGAACCAGGTCATATAGGCTACTCAAATATAGATAATTTCAAATCATGCATGTTCCACCATTCATCAATGATTTCGGGTCTGGACGGCTAATTAGGTGGACTTTGCCACTTCTCCCAGAATTACATCCTCCATATCAGCCAAATTCTTCTGCAGGTGTCCTAACTCCAGACTGGGAGCGTGTTACCCTGGGCTGCTTGGGTGTTTGTTGATTCCGGATTGTTTGAATGAAGGCCAGTATTGATTTTTGGCTGCCTTATATTGTATTCCCCAGAGAGTTGCACCGCCTTCGGGGTCCCTTATTATCCTCAGAGTTGTTGGGTTATGATTGTCACTGGTCTCAGTAGCCACTTTACCAGCTTCATTTTAAACATCTTCCCTCTTCTTCTTCTTTTTCTTGGAATGAGAGGTCATTGCTGTAGACTCTGGCTCACCAGATACCAAATAAAATAATTAATTTACTCCACCTTTGTCCTCGGGAGCCGAGAAATTCTGTTCTTCAACCTGTCTCACTTTCTGTCATTTCAGCTGGGATATGTGATACGTCTGCCCTACTCATGGGGACTGGATTGTTGTCCTGCACATAGTGTGAAAAAGGTTCCTCTATGCACCTTATGTTGTCCAGTGTAGTAGGACTGTACCCTAACAGCTCCTGACCCCCTCTAGAGTGGGATTGTGTCTGCCAGTCCTGTCCACACGCATGGCCTTGTCCATTGTAAAATACTTTGATCCAGTGAGGGTCTACCTTCACAGACCGTGTCATGGGAGTGATGGGTGGTGCTTCAACATATACAAAACTATCTTCATAGGAGCAGTTTGTGAGTTGACCCTTGTATCTTATCATGCGCCTCAACAATCTCCCCACCACCTTACATCCAGCTTTAGTGAAAAACTCAGTCACAACGCTATCATCTGACAAAGGAGCTGATCGTGGACTACAGGAAAAGGCGGGTCGAACAAGCCGCCATTAACATCAACGGGGCTGTAGTGGAGCGGATTGAGAGTTCCTTGGTGTCCACATCACCAACGATCTATCATGGTCCAAACACACCAAGACAGTCGTGAAGAGGGCACGACAAAACGTTTTCCCCCTCAGGAGACTGAAAGGATTTGGCATGGGTCCCCAGATCCTCAAAAAGTTCTACAGCTGCACCAATCGAGAGCATCCTGACGTGTCAATTGGTGCAGCTATAGAACTTTTTGAGCATCTGGGGACCCATGCCAAATCTTTTCAGTATGGCAACTGCTCGGCATCTGACTGTAAGGTGCTATTGAGGGTAGTGCGTACGGCCAAGTACATCACTGGGGCCAAGCTTCCTGCAATCCAGGACCTACAGTTGAAGTCGGAAGTTTACATACACTTAGGTTGGAGTCATTAAAACTCGTTTTTCAACCACTCAACAAATTTTTTGTTGACAAACTATAGTTTTGTTTAGCCAGTTAGGTCATCTATGACAAGTAATTTTTCCAACAATTGTTTACAGACTACAGATTATTTCACTTATAATTCACTGTATCACAATTCCAGTGGGTCAGAAGTTTACATACACTAAGTTGACTGTGCCTTTAAACAGCTTGAAAATTCCAGAAAATGATGTCATGGCTTTAGACGCTTCTGGTTGGCTAATTGACATCATTTCAGTCAATTGGAGGTGTACCTGTGGATGTATTTCAAGGCCTACCTTCAAACTCAGTGCCTCTTTGCTTGACATCATGGAAAAATCAAAAGAAATCAGCCAATAAAAAATTGTAGACCTCCACAGGTCTGGTTCATCCTTGGGAGCAATTGCCAAACGCCTGAAGGTACCACGTTCATCTGTACCATCAATATTACGCAAGTATAAACACCATGGGACCACGCAGCCGTCATACCGCTCAGGAAGGAGACGCGTTCTGTCTCCTAGAGATGAACGTACTTGGTGCAAAAAGTGCAAATCAATCCCAGAACAACAGCAAAGGACCTTGTGGAGATGCTGGAGGAAACGCGTACAAATGTATCTATATCCACAGTAAAACGAGTCCTATATCGACATAACCTGAAAGGCATCTCAGCAAGGAAGAAGCCACTGCTCCAAAACCGCAATAAAAAAGCCAGACTACGGTTTGCAACTGCACATGGGGACAAAGATCGGACTTTTTGGAGAAATGTCCTCTGGTCTGATGAAACAAAAATAGAACTGTTTGGCCATAAATTATGTTTGGAGGAAAAAGGGGGAGGCTTGCAAGCAGCAGAACACCATCCCAACCGTGAAGCACAGTGGTTGCAGGATCATGTTGTGGGGGTGCTTTGCTGCAGGAGGGACTGGTGCAGTTCACAAAATAGATGGCATCATGAAAGAGGAAAATGATGTGGATATATTGAAGCAACATCTCAAGACATCAGTCAGGAAATTAAAGCTTGGTCGCAAATGGGTCTTCCAAATGGATAATGACCCCAAGCATACCTCCAATGTTGTGGAAAAATGGCTTAAGGACAACAAAGTCAAGGTATTGGAGTGGCCATCACAAAGCCCTGACCTCAATCCCATAAAACATTTGTTGGCAGAACTGAAAAAGCGTGTGCAAGCAAAGAGGCCTACAAACCTGACTCAGTTATACCAGCTCTGTCAGGAGGAATGGGCCAAAATTCACCCAACTTATTGTGGGAAGCTTGTGGAAGGCTACCCGAAACGTTTCACCCAAGTTAAACAATTTAAAGGCAATGCTACCAAATACTAATTGAGTGTATGTAAACTTCTGACCCACTGGAAATGTGATGAAAGAAATAAAAGCTGAAATAAATCATTCTCTCTACTATTATTCTGACATTTCACATTCTTAAAATAAAGTGGTGATCCTAACTGACCTAAGACAGGGAATTTTTACTAGGATTAAATGTCAGGAATTGTGAAAAACTGAGTTTAAATGTATTTGGCTAAGGTGTATGTAAACTTCCGACTTCAACTGTATATAATAGGCGGTGTCAGAGGAATTCCCATAAAATTGTCAGACACTCCAGTCACCCAAGTCATAGACTGTTTTCTCTGCTACCGTACGGCAAGCGGTACCGGAGCACCAAGTCTTGGACCAAAAGGCTCCTTAACAGCTTCTACCCCTAAGCCATAAGACTGCTGAACAACTAATCAAAGGGCCACCGGACTATTACATTGACCCCCCCCTTCCATTTGTTTTGTACACTGCTGCTGCTCGCTGTTTATTATCTATGCATAGTCACTTCACCCCTACCTACATGTACAAATGACCTCTAACCTGTACCCCCGCACACTGACTCGGTACCGGTACCCCCTGTATATAGCTTCGTTTTGTGTTACTTGTTGATAATTTTTTACTTTAGTTTATTTGGTAAATATTTTCTTAACCAACAGTGCAGTTCAAGAAGAGTTAAGGGCTTGTAAGTATTTCACGATAAGGTCTACACTTGTTGTATTCGGCGCATGAACAAATAAAGTTAGATTTTATTTGAAGTGGTTTGGATGAGTTTCATGTATGAGACTGTGGTAGAGATTCTCCTCAATGGGGTTGGCTACAGCCTCCTCCTTGTCAGGATTTCTCTCTCATGATAAAAATAAGTAAAACAGTCTCCTTTTTTGACATTTCGTCCCACAACCTTGCTCAAGGTCTCATTTTCCTTGACATCAGTTTTTGCATCGCTGGAAATAGCCACAACTACAGCAGCCATTTTAATTGTAGTGTTAATGTTTAAAGTAATTTGCTTAACATTGAAATGTATCAACAAGACTATTCAGCATTATACAGTGAAGATACTTCCTACTCAAGAATTGATGGATGGTTGATAAAAAAAATGTAAGAATTTGAAGTTAGTATAGCCTGAATATGTGAATCTTTGGTTTGGTGCCTCCAGCTTGAACGGTTCAAGAGTTACTGTTGGTGAGTCGTGTTATGCTAATTTATGCAAATGTATATACTTATTAGTTGATGAAGTGTTTAAGAAAATGTACTTATGATAGCCTGAACATGAGCAAAGTAGTTTAGAATCTCTAGCTTGAATATGTATAATGTATATAGTTATAGTTTATAAAAGTGTTAAAGAATTTGATAGCCTGAATATTTTAAAGTTGGTCTTGTAGCTTAATTTGAGAATATAGGGGGTGCTGTTTCGACTTAGTGAAAATTGGTCTCCAAATTAAACTGCCTAGTACTCAATTCTTGCTCGTACAATATGCATATTATTATTATTATTGGATAGAAAACACTCTCTAGTTTCTAAAACCGTTTGAATTATGTCTCTGAGTGAAACAGAACTCATTCTACAGCACTTTTCCTGCCAGGGAGTGAGATTTCAGAAATCTTGGCCTCTGTTCCCAGGTCAGTTTATAAGTCCCTGTGAATGCTGTGGGGCTACAAACACTGCCTACGCCTTCCTCTAGATGTCAGTAAGTGGTGACAATTTGAATGGGGTCGATTGCGCAATCTGGGACTTTATATAAGACCAAGATGCGGAAGTACCTTTCTTTTCTGCCCTGCGCTTGACGCACGATGGACGTCGGACTGGCCTCCTTCCAAGCTTTGGTTTAGCCAGTAATATATCTCCGGTCATGTTTTTACTCGTTATAGGTGTTAAAGACATCATAAGGTAGTTAATTTAAACCGACTTATAGCAATTTATATCAGTTTATTGCGATTTTCTGGCATTTCTGGCATTTTCTGGCATTTCATTTCATTTCGACAGGACAAGAGGACATCTTTCGACCAAAAGACGATTAGACCGGAGAAAGGACACATTGCCCAAGATTCTGATGGAAGCTCAGCTAATAATAAGAACTATTTATGCTGATAAATCGTTGTTCTGTTGAAAAATGTTTAACGCATAAGCCGCCATTTTTTGGGGGGTAGCTTCGCTTTGGCGCACCCTGTATTGCGCAGTAAGGTTAATTTTAAAAATGTAATTCAGCGATTGCATTAAGAACTAATTTGTCTTTCAATTGCTGTCCAACTTGTATTTTTTTAGTCAAGTTTATGAATAGTTTTCGATAAAAATAGGTGTCTTTCCAAGATGGCGCCGGGCAGATTGCTTGAGTAGTTGGACACTATTTCCATTGTATAAGCACGATTTGTGCCGCTAAATATGCACATTTTCGAACAAACTCTATATGGATTGTGTAATATGATGTTACAGGACTGTCATCTGAAGAATTCTGAGAAGGTTAGTGAAAAAATTAATATATTTTGGTGGTGATAACGCTATCGCTCTTTTTGCCTTGAATCAATGCTGGGGTAATGTTTGCACATGTGGTATGCTAATATAACGATTTATTGTGTTTTCGCTGTAAAACACTTAGAAAATCTGAAATATTGTCTGGATTCACAGGATCTGTGTCTTTCAATTACTGTACGCTGTGTATTTTTAAGAAATGTTTTATGATTAGTATTTAGGTAATACACGTTGCTCTCTGTATTTATTCTAGTCGAGTTGTGATGGTGGGTGCAATTGTAAACTATGATTTATACCTGAAATATGCACATTTTCTAACAAAACCTATGCTATACAATAAATATGTTATCAGACTGTCATCTGATGAAGTTTTTTCTTGGTTAGTGGCTATCAATATCTTTATTTGGTCGAATTGGTGATAGCTACTGGTGGAGAGAAAAAATGGTGGACTAAGAAAAATGGTGTCTTTTGCTAACGTGGTTAGCTAATAGATTTACATATTGTGTCTTCCCTGTAAAACATTTTAAAAATTAGAAATGATTGCTGGATTCACAAGAAGTGTATCTTTCATCTGGTGTCTTGGACTTGTGATTTAATGATATTTAGATGCTAGTATTTACTTGTGACGCTATGCTAGGCTATGCTAGTCAGCTTTTTTACTGGTGGGGGTGCTCCCGGATCCGGGTTTGGGAGGAACTAGAAGTTAATTGTCCAAGGAGCAGGACCATTTTTAATGCCTATTTCTGTATACCCATGGTTCTCATTCAAACCCATGTTAATTTAGGCACATTTTAAATGGTTATATTAATCAAATGGCCACCCAAACTATTTATATTTAACGCCCTCAACCTGTACCCCGGCACATTGACTCGGTATCGGTACTCCCTGTATATAGCCTCGTTACTATTATTTTATTGTGTTAATTATTATAATTTTTTTCTAATTTAGTTTATTTAGTAAATATTTTATTAATTACTTCTTGAACTGTATTGTTGGTTAAGGGCTTGTAAGTAAGCATTTCTTGGGAAGGTCTACACCTGTTGTATTCGACGCACCTTGGCTCCTGGACTCCATCCACGCATTTCAAGGCTACGTTGAAACAATGAGTCGTCATAATGCTGCATCAAATGTACATTATCCTAGGGGCGTTGGCAGACACAATGTAAGTAACTTCATTTATGTCCCCCTAATTGCCCTGAATACCTCTGTTGATCCTACAGCTATTGTATGCAGTAATCATGAGCCTATAAACCAGAGTTATACTGTTAGCACTGAGGCAGTGTGCCCTAGTAGGAAGACCAGAATGGGTAGCAAGGGATAAGTTTGTCCTAAATATTTCCAAAACTAAAAGCATTGTATTTGGGAGTAATCATTCACTAAACCCTAAACCTCAACCACATCTCGTAATAAATCATGTGGAAATTGAGCAAGTTGAGGTGACTAAACTGCTTGGAGCAACCCTGGATTGTAAACTGTCATGGTCAAAACATATTGATACAACACTAGCTAAGATGGGGAGAAGTCTGTCCATAATAAACTGTTGCTCTGCCTTAACAACACTATCAACAAGGCAGGTCCTACAGGCCTTCATTTTGTTGCAGCTAGACTACTGTTCAGTAGTGTGGTCAGGTGCCACAAAGAGGGACTTAGGAAAATTGCAATTGGCTCAGAACAGGGCAGCATGGCTGGCCCTTAAAAGTACACGGAGAACTAACATTAATTATATGCATGTCAATCTCTCATGGCTCAAAGTGGAAGAGAGATTGACTTCCTCATTACTTGTTTTTGTAAGAAGTGTTGACAAGCTGAAGGTACCGAGGTGTCTGTGTAAAATACTTACACACAGCTCAGACACCCATGCATATCCCACAAGACATGCCACCAGAGGTCTCTTCACAGTCCCCAAGTCCAGAACAGACTATGGGAGACGCACAGTACTACATAGAGCCATGACTACATGGAACTCTATTCCACATCAGGTAACTGATGCAAGCAGTAGAATCAGATTTAAAAAGCAGGTAAATATACACCTTATGGAACAACGGGGACTGTGAAGAGACACACACAAAGGTACAGACCCATTCATACGCACACGTTGTGATATTGTCGTATGTTGGTATTAAACAGTCTCTGTTGTGGATATGTGCTGGTTTAGGGATGTTATATAATGTACTGTTTTATCTTTTGTTTTATATGTAAGTGCTTTAATATGTTTGGATCCCAGGAAGAGTTGCTGCTGCCATAGCAAGTACAAATGTGAGAAATAAAATTGTATTTTATATAGTTAAAAAGTATATTTGGTTTCTAAAATCTTTCGACGAGTAATCTAAGTATGGTCAGTCTAAATATCTCAGCGTTGTTTTTTTACCATTCTAGTCTATGGCACTTTTTTGGCATTGAAATGTACTGGTGTCCATAGCAACGTCTCCATTTGGGCTGCTCAATGACATGATATGCTATTATTTCAGCTTTGAATAGCAGAGAAGTACAGGAAGATTTAATATGCCCCAACTTGTCTAAGTTGACTGCAAAGTGGGGAGCTTTAGAATGCTGAAAAAGCTCCCATTACAGTGAATGAAGACGGACAAAAGAAAGAACAAAGTGTATTAGTTTAAAAGATATCAAAACGCTGTATGCAAGCAATCAAATCCACAGTCTACACGTTATAAAGTTTGAATGGCGTTTCCAGCTTAAATGATGTAAGAGTAGCGTGAAGAACAATAAGAAGAAGAAGTACGACGAAGATCTAAAGGTCGGGACTATTGCTTTGTCCCACCTAATGATAATATGAAAGAAATCTAGAGTTGTGCATTGCTTTGCAGGCACACCTAAGAACATTGATTCAACCTATTTCTGCCAAATGTGTATACTGAGGTCTTGTGGGTAATGTAGTCAGAGATGAACAGGTGCCAAGTGAACATACCTGAGGAGCTGGAGCGACTTCCCATGCTGCTGACATCCCGGTCACAGCCACCATTCTCCACCTGCTCCAGCCTCTTACGGGCTGCTCACAGTCAGAGAAACACACCGGTCAATTAAACTGATACACACAGAAAGGGACACTCACTAAAACACTCAGCGCATAAACATACAGTATAAAGAATGCTCCCGATCACATGCACAAACACACAAAGATGCATCCTCACATGCTCATGATCACACACGCACACACAGTTGCGATCACACACACACACCTCGATTTGAATCAGTATATGTCATTCCAGAGTGATGGCAAAGGCTTACGACCAATGATAGTACTTTGTCCCGTGAGAAAGTCTGCCTACACTGCATGTCAAAATACCTTAAACTAAGGGCTTCTCCAGCTGAGGTAGGGGAGCAGCTGACGTGAATGAATTTCTATTAGCACCTATAGAGAAGGAGCAGTGTGGCTCTTTAAAAATATCCCCACCTTCGTCTTTCTCAACGTCCTAAGAGTGAGTCCCTGAGCGCTCTAGCTCGTGCTCTCTCTCTCTCTCTTTCTCACTCCATCTCACAGCGTATCTGGAGCAAAATCCTTACCTTCCAACCTGCTTAGCCCAACGCTAGTCTGCAACTTCATTGTTTGTTCAAATGTGATACATTTCTGACCTAGCGTTAAGTTCGCTCTTGAATAGCAGTGGTATTTGGGCATGGCATTTTGGAAAAAATTAAGTACGTTTCTAGATTTTGTATTTATTTAAATGTATTTGGGTACATCTTCCGACTCCAAATCAACAAATATGGGCGCTTAATGACTTACATAACATTTACCACTTTGATAACATTGTGCCACCGGTAGGATTAGTAACACCAAGGACACATTTTGGTAATTGAGGATTTTCATAAATGGAAGCCACAGAATCTATGGACATTAATTAGTAAAAAATGTATTTAGTGGCCTCTCGAGTGGCGCAGTGCGAGCTGTGCCACAAGAGATCCTGGTTCGAGTCCAGGCTCTGTCGCAGCCGGCGGCGACCGGGAGATCCATGGGGCTCCGCACAATTGGCCCAGCATCGTCCGGGTTAGGGGAGGGTTTAGGTGGCAGGGATGTTCCTGTCCCATTGCACACTAGCGAATCCTGTGGCGGCCCGGGAGCAGTGCACGCTGACACAGTCGCCAGGAGTAGTGTTTCCTCCGACACATTGGTGCGGCTGGCTTCCGGGTTAAGCGGGCATTTTGTCAAGAAGCAGTGCGGCTTGTTTGGGTTGTGTTTCGGAGGATGCACAGCTCTCGACCTTCGCCTCATATGAGTCCGTATGGGAGTTGCAGCGATGGGACAAGACTAACTACCCATTGGATACCACGAAATTGGGGAGAAAAAGGGGTAAAAAATTATAATATTTAGTGAAGTCATTTGATTAATCATTTTGCTCACAATGTAATTTCATTTCATTTAAATTGAGTAACACAGTAATGAACCTTTTCATTTTAACAGAATACCACCAAATTATCACTGGGAAGCTCAAATTTATGATTAACTAATCATTTACTTTAATTTAGACCCCTCCCACGATTATGGTTTCCCACTGGAGGAAATGGTCAAGGTCCTTGTCGATCTTTGTAATTAGTGATTTTCAAGGCGGTTACACCAATTACAAATCTTAGAAGCATTTCTTAAAATTGTTTTATTTTTATTTAACCTTCATTTAACTAGGCAAGTCGGGAGCCCCATTATATAAAAAAATAGAAAAGGTATTTTAATAGCCTTTGTTTTTATTGTTCTATACTATATATTAAATATATACTAGCATTCAAAATAATAGATAGATATCTCTAAATCCCCAAAATATGTGTCACTACAACTCTAATCATCACCACTGGGACAAGCCAATTTGCTTGCCCTGACTATATTAAACAATCGACAAAAAAAATAACGTTCTTTCAGTCGATATCTCAATATGGGACACGCCCTCGTGCGGGTCATTCGCTGAAGCCTTATTCAATCATGCCCAACAGGCCAATCAGGGCTTTGCGGGTGTAAGCCCCACCTTCCTATATAACGGGCCGTAGTAAGCCCTGGTTCCCTCATTCTTCTGTTTGCTTGTCTGTTTGCTTTTGAGCCTGTTTAGCAGCTTTCTTCAGAAAAAGTAGCTCTCAACTTTACTGTTCCATTCTGTTTGGGTTACAAGTTTCAAGATGTATTAGTCGTGTGTATGGGAATCATATGGTATACAGAGTCGAACAAATACTTACTTGCAGGTTTCTGTCTCAACAATGCAACAAAAACAAATAATATAAGAATACGCACAAAGTAAATGGGTAGAATTCAGACCACTTGACTTTTTCACATTTTGTTACGTTACAGCCTTATTCTAAAATTGAATAAACTGTTTTTCCCTCATCAATCTAAAAACAATACCCCATAACGACAAAGCAAAAACAATTTTTTGGAAATGTTTGCAAGTTTATGACGCTACAAGCTTGGCACACCTGTATTTGGGGAGTTTCTCCCATTCTTTTCTGCAGATCCTCTCAAGCTCTTGTCAGGTGGGATGGGGAGCGTCGCTGCACAGCTATTTTCAGCTACTCCTGCATTGTCTTGGTTGTGTGCTTAGGGGTCGTTGACCTGTTGGAAGGTGAACCTTCACCCCAGCCTGAGGTCCTGAGCGCTCTGGAAGGATATCTCTGTACTTTGCTCCGTTCATCTTTCCCTCGATACTGACTAGTCTCCCAGTCCCTTCTGCTGAAAAACATTCCCACAGCATGATGCTGCCACCACCATGCTTCACCGTAGGGATGGTGCCAGGTTTCTTCCAGACGTGACACTTGGCATGCAGGCCAGAGTTCAATCTTGGTTTCATCAAACCAGAGAATCTTGTTTCTTTAGGTGCCTTTTGGCAAACGCCAAGCAAGCTGTCATGTTCCTTTTACTGAGGAGTGGCTTCCGTCTGGCCACTCTACCATAGAGGCCTAATTCCTGGAGTGCTGTAGAGACGGTTGTCCTTCTGGAAGTTTCTCCCATCTCCACAGAGGAACTCTGAAGCTCTGTCAGAGTGACCATGGGGTTCTTGGTAACGTCCCTGACAAAGGCCCTTCTCCCCCGATTGTTCAGTTTGGCCGGGTGGCCAGCTCTAGGAAGAGTCTTGGTTGTTCCAAACTTCTTCCATTTAAGAATGATGGAGGCCACTGTGATCTTGGGGACCTTCAATTCTGCAGACATTTTTTGTTACCCTTCCCTCCCCAGATCTGTGACTCGACACAATCATGTCTTGGAGCTCTACGGACAATTCCTTCGACCTCATGGCTTGGTTTTTGCTCTGACATGCACTGTCAACTGTGGGACCTTATATAGACAGGTGTGTGCCTTTCCAAATCATGTCCAATCAATTGAATTTACCACAGGTGGACTCCAATCAAGTTGTAGAAACATCTCAATGATGATCAATGGAAACCGGATTCTCCTGAGCTCAATTTCGAGTCTCATAGCAAAGGGTCTGAATACTTGTGTAAATAAGGTATATCAGTTATTTATTTTTAATACTTTTGCAAAAGTTTCTAAAACCCTGTTTTTGCTTTGTCATTATGGGGTATTGTTTGTAGATTGATGAGAAAAAAAAGATATAATCAATTTTTGAATGAGTCTGTAAAGTATTTTTGTTGTTGTTGAAAAAGTCAATACTTTCCGAAGGCACTGTATATGTGTGTGTACGTGTGTGTGTGTATGTCTGTGTGGGTGTATGTGGGTGTGTGTGTGTGTGTATGTCTGTGTGTGTGTGTGTGTGTGTGTGTGTGTGTGTGTGTGTGTGTGTGTGTGTGGGTATGTCTGTGTGGGTGTGTATGTCTGTGTAGGTGTGTGTGTGTGTGTGTGTGTGTGTGTGTGTGTGTGTGTGTGTGTATGTCTGTGTGGGTGTGTGTGTGTGTGTGTGGGTGTGTGTCTGTGTGGGTATGTCTGTGTGGGTGTGTATGTCTGTGTAGGTGTGTGTGTGTGTATGACTGTGTAGGTGTGTGTGTGTGTGTGTATGTCTGTGTAGGTGTGTGTGTGTGTGTGTGTGTGTGTGTGGGGGGGGGGGGGGGGGGGGGGTGCATGAGTGATTGCATGTGTGCTAAGGTGCAGAAAATCAGAGCAGGTGGTCAGTCCAGTTCAATTTTTCAGCAGTCTGAGCAAGTTGAGGTGACTTGTAGATATAAACTGTCTCTGAGCCTGTTGGTATCAGACATCATGCTCCGATACCGTCTGCCCGACAGTAAGGGAGTGAACAGCTCGTGGCTGGGGTGTGTGGGGTCCTTGATGCTGCGGGCCTTCCTCAGGCAACATTTCGAGAAGATGTCCTGGAAGGGTGGGAGCACGGTCCCAGTGATGTACTGGGCCGTTTTCACCACCCGCTGGAGGGCCTTGTCATCCTGGACGAGCAATTCAGCCACTTTAGGAAGTAGCGACACTGTTGCACTCTCTTAACAAGAGCGGTGGTGTTGTTGGTACATGTTAAGTCCTCGGTGATGTGGACGCAGAGGAACTTAAAACTGCTGATTCTCTACTGCAGTCCCATTGATGTGGATCGGAGCATGTTCCCTCTGCTTCCTGAAGTCAACAATCAAAACTTTTGTTATGCTGATGTTAAAGGAGAGGTTGTAGTCCTGGAACAACAATGCCAATTCACCTTCCTCCTCCCTATAGGCTGACTCGTCGTT
Organism: Salvelinus namaycush; assembly: GCF_016432855.1. Lineage (NCBI taxonomy): Eukaryota > Metazoa > Chordata > Actinopteri > Salmoniformes > Salmonidae > Salvelinus > Salvelinus namaycush. The sequence goes on along the minus strand of NC_052322.1, from coordinate 4,907,332 downwards.
GTTGGTTATCAGGCCTACAACCGTGGTGTCGTCAGCAAACTTGATGTTGTGCAAAGCCACGCAGTCGTGGGTGAACAATGAGTACAGCAGAGGGCTGAGGACACTCCTGGGGTGCCCCTGTATTAAGAGTCAGTGTGGAGGAGGTGTTGCAATCCTCACCGCCTGTTGTCTGCCCGTCAGGCAGTCCTGGATCCAGTTGCAAAGGGTGGTGTCCAGACCTAGGGCTCTGAGCTTGGTGTCAAGCTTGGAGGGAACAATAGTGTTCACGAGTCTGAGTTGTCGAACATCAATTCAAGTTTGGGTCTGTGTTGTCTTTTTGCGTCCCTAATGGACTGTGGAGCACCTGCTTGCCTTGTACGCGTAGCGCGCCACTGAGTCGTCGGGGTTTGTTCTGCTGACATTGAATGCTGCAGTACAGGCTCTCACAGCATTGTATGGATACCTCTGATCATCGAGGGGTTTTTGGTAGGGGTATGTCCAGATTTTTATTGTGGGTACAACATCACCAGGCCGGACAGTTCCCTGTCCCTTCCCGGGACAAGTTGCTCACATGCACAAGGGAGCCGTACGTCAAATCAAATCAAAAGCTGTGTTCGAAAACCCATACTAACATACTGTATACTACATACTTAATGAGTATATACTGCATACTATATATTATTAGTTAATTTTAGTATACTGTAAACGAACACTATCCTTTCAGTTGAGCGTGCTAGCGCTTTGCCCGTCTACAGGAAGTTCATGCTGTTGCTATGCAACATCTCGCTAGCTTGTGAGGGTAACAAATTACTAGCTAGACATTTTACAACTTCGGGTGTGTTCTTAAATTCAATCTGGAGTGCCAGAGTGCGCTCAGAGTACGCTCTGGGCGTTTGTAAATTCAGAGCGTTGTCAGATTGTCCGTTTGTAAATTCAGAGCATTTCGCTCTCAGAGCGCACACTGGACGCTCTAGCCAAGGAGTAGGGTTGATTCCAGCGTTCTGACCTAACAACAGCAGTCAAGCACCCAAGCTAACTGGCTCATGTTGGCTAGCTTGCACTCTGACCATTTTACTCGGCCTAGCAAAGCTGGATAGGCAGTTTTCATATTATCCAGAGCGTTGGTGACAAACTGTACTGCTGGCAACAATTTAATTACACATTTTTGCCGCCGTTTACTGACACCGGCCATATTCATCAGGTGTTGAGCGTTCGTAAATTTTACTGACACCGGCCATATTCATCAGGTGTTGAGCGTTCGTAAATTCATCAGTTGTTCTGCGCTCTAGTCTAGTACATTGAAATTGGAGTAGATAAACAGAGCCAATTTACAAAAGCACCCGAATGTCCACTTAGCTAAACGACTATCCCACTTAGCTAAACTAAGAATGACGTGAATAATCAAGTCAATAAACGTTGGGTATTTAGTTAGATAGAATATAGTTAATATACTGTCAAGTTTGATGTATTAGTAGCCAACTAATCAAATCAAAAGTTAGCACATGAGTACGCAGTTCAGCAGGTGCTATAGAGGGTGCAGTGAAATACTTATATTACTAGCTCCTAACAATGCAATAAAATGTCAAACAATTAAAATAAGGAGAAAAAAATATACAAAAATACAAGAAATCAAGAACGCCGGGACAAATGCAATCAACAAGCCAAATAACACTGTAACAGTACTCAAATGCAATCTATACGTATGTACACCAGAAGTGACCAGTGGTTCAATGTCTCTATATCATGAGACCGCAGGAATGGCTGTGTGTGCGCACGAGTGTGAGTGTGTATGTAAGTGTGTGTGCACGGGTTTGTGAGTTTGACGTGTGTGTGTGATAGCTTGTGTGTGTGTTTTGTGTGAGTGAGTGTGCATCACAGGGCACGGTACTGGGCGGAGGCCGGCTAGTGGTGACTGTTAAACTGTCTGAAGTCCTGGTAATAGAATATGTTTTTTTATCTCTCTGTCTTAGTTCTGATGCACCTGTACCGTCTCCTTCTGTCGGACGGTAGCTGAGTGAACAGGCCGTGGCTTGGGTGGTTGAGGTCCTTAATGATCTTCTTGGCCTTTCTTTGACATCGGGTGTTGTAGATGACCTGGAGGGTAAGCAGTGCCCCCGGTGATGAGTTGGGCTGCCTGCACCACCCTCTGGAGAGCCATACGGTAGAGAGCGGAGCTGTTAACCATTCCAGGCGGTGATGCAGCCTGTAGAATACTCTCAATGGTGCATCTGTAGAAGTTCGTGACGGTCTAGGGCCATGCCAAATTTCTTCAGCTGCCTGAGGTTGTAGAGGTGCTGTTGCGCCTTCTCCACAAAGATGTTGGTGTGGCGAGACCATTTCAGGACCTCAGTAATGTGCACGCCAAGAAACTTGAAGCTTTTGACCCTATCCACTGAGGCCTGTCAACTGCGGTCAAAATATGCCTTTACAAGGTGTCAAAAGCGTTCCATAGGGATGCTGGCCCATGTTGGTGCCATTGCTTCCCACAGCTGTGTCAAGTTGGCTGGATGTCCTTTGGGTGGTGGACCATTCTTGATACACACGAGAAACTGTTGAGTGTGAAAAACCCAGCAGCGTTCCCGTTCTTGACACAAACCGGTGTGCCTGGATCCTACTACCATACCCCATTCAAAGGCACTTAAATCTTTTGTCTTGCCCATTCACGTGTCTCAATTATCTCCAGGCTTAAACATCCTTCTTTAACCTGTCTCTTCCCCTTCATCTACACTGATTGAAGTGGATTTAACAAGTGACATCAATAAGGGTTCATATCTTTCACCTGGTCAGTCTGTCATGTAAAGAACAGTTTGTTTTGTATACTCAGTGTATGTTGATAACGGGTAGAAAAAAAATATATATATATAATTTCTATTCTATATGAAATTTATTCCAACAAAAAAAACACCATATTAAATAAATGAAGAAGCCCTTAAATTTTCCTTATGCAAAACCATATCGGAGACTCTCGGAGACAAAATAATGGTACAATTACATCTAAACGGTTTAAAATGTAATTTGATACATATCAGGGTTAATTTGCTAATCGATGGCCATAATATTGGGTCAAATGACATTCATTAGACCTATGATTCATTTCAGCTAATTAATGTATTAAAGGAATAGTTTAGTTCCAAAACGACAACACTGAAGCTCATTTCTGAAGCTTCTATATTGCAATAGTCTACACACCATATAAATCGATTTTACCATCGATTTTACACAGCATACTATAATTCCCAGAGTGCATTTCACTTCCCAGGTTGCAATGCTCCTCACAGGGCTGCTGGCTGGCTAGTGGCTACTGCTAGCAAGCCCAGACAAATGCAAAGTAGTCTAAATATATTGCTGTCAAGTTATGAGTGCATTTCCCATTACTTTGGGTTGTGTAATCACATTATAATTCTCACATGAATGTGATGCTGAATGTACGTTCATGACTATAACCAGCTTTCCATCCAAACTTTTTATGCGAGTAAACTACATGTCAGATAAAACATTTTATGACAGGCCTGATGGAAACAAAACATTATTCTGTAAACTTTCCAAAAGTCGACAAAACAAAATACGCTAGACAAGATGGGATCTTTTGTGTCATTCAAATGAATTATGCGAGAAATATAGGTGGAAACACTTTTATGTACAAATATTGATATAATAACCATCATATCGAAGTAAACTTACAATCACGCGATGACATGTGGGATCCTCCCACTATGACTTGTCAGGAAAGCATGTAAGTTATGATGAACTTCACAGGGTGGTGAAAGCTTAATGCTGATTTCCAATAAATATTGAGGGTCTTATTCTGGTGACATGATCATTGACGCCTGGCTGCCGTTCGACAAATAAAAATAATCTTGCTCTTTTGTCCATAATAATCTCATCATGTAGGCTACACGTGCGCTCTAGCCAACAGCGCGCGCACTCACTACATAACACAACATTTTTGTGAGGAAAATCATCAGTAGAGTTGAAAATGCGATGGAAACCCATTTAACTTATATTTTTTATTTGGTACATGGGAATTTAACCGCAAAAGTTATTTGTATGCACTATGTCATCACGCACTGTTTTTTTATGCAGATTTTAAAATATTTACATAAAAATCTGTCGCCAATTGGACGGAAATCTAGCTATTGTCACTCAAAAAGGATTATAATTTAGTAGAATAACATGTTACAATGCATGTGTAAAATTGATTTCTATGTCGTTTTGGAACTAAACCGTCCGTGCACCGCACTGCGTTGTTCACCTTTTACTTTGTTGTTTCTGTGGGCTGGCCCTCATCAGCTCTGTAATCAATGTAATCCCATAGTTCGCTTCTGCAGCCAGTTTTGTCAAACTTCAGACATGAAGGCATGATGTTTTCATTAGAAGAAGCCATGCTGTTCGCAATTTCTCTCTCCTCTCTCCTTGCTTCTCAAAAGTGTCTCACGCTATCATCTGCATGTGCAAGTAGCCTGGCTAGCTACTGCTCCCATGAGAACATTCAGACAAATTACTAGACAGACTCGATGTACTCAATTCGTACATGACGTGACAGCAGTACCGAAAGTTACAGCGATTCTAGTACCGAACCGTTTTTCAAATTCTATTTCATGTTTCGGTATACTGTGCAACACTCACTATTCCATATGTTAGCGCCTAGTAGACCCCCCCTCCCCATCACTTTGAACCCCAGAAACGGTGGATTTTAAAGACTCACTCCAGTCTCCTTTTCACCTAATTTATCAACCGATTTACTTAACAAAATATATATCTCAATAGGTGGTTCAGGTATGTCATGACAGGGCTCAAGTGGGGAGGTGAGCTGCAAATTCGGTCCGGGACCTGGGAAATAACATTTTAGAGCCCCCAACCCCCATTTTGGCAGGGAAGAACACATTTTGCTGTTTTAAACCTAATTTCCTCCAATTCTACACATTTTGTCATGGAGCTGAGAGAATTGTGGTTTTAAAAGCTACACTGAACAAAAATATAAATGCAACATGTAAAGTGTTGACATGTCTCATGAGCTGAAATAAAAGATCCAAGAAAATGTCCATACGCTTATTTCTAATCAAATTTTGTGCAAAAATGTGTTTACATCCCTGTTAGTGAGCATTTCTCCTTTGCCAAGATAATCCATCCACCTGACAGGTGTGGCATATCATGAAGCCGATTAAAATGTGTAGTTATGTCACAACACAATGCCAAAGTTGAGGAAGAGTGCAATTGGCATGCTGACTGCAGGAATGTCCACCAGAGCTGTTGCCAGAGAATTGAATGTTCATTTCTCTACCATAACCAACGAGAATTTGGCGGTACATCCAACAGATCAGATCTAAAACTCACATTTCTATGTGAATTTGGTCAGGTCGCCCAAAAAAGTTACATATTGCAGTTTTAACTTTTCTAAATACTTTCTATCTGGTTTAGCTGTTTATGTTTACATGGAAACCTTGTTTATTTTTTGTCATTTTTAATTTAAAAAAATGACACCTAGATGGTCCGCCCAATACTTTTCTATGCAGGAAAAAAAACACCAAGTTGTCTAAAAACACTATTTTGCAGGGGCTTTTTTTTTTTACCCTTAAGTGTGTGTACATTACTGTATTTATACTTGGGAAATTGTTTGACCAATTGTTTGATTGCTTGCCAACCCTGCCCAGGGTAGGGCTTCATCCAAACAACGCCTTTCCCATTGGTTAGTGGAGGCTATCGCCAAGGTGTACAGTTGTTGGGGACTGCAGTCTCCCTGGCCGTCAGGGAGCATTCCATTGGAATTGCTACTTCATGGACACTGTTCAGGGGCATCTCCTCCTCTGAGATTTGTGCGGCGGCTAGTTGGGCTTCCCCTCACACCTTTGTGAGGTTCTATCGTCTGGGCGTCACTGTGCCCTCCCTAGCGAACACAGTCTTTGGCACTGGAGCTGAGTAGGATGGATCAGGTACATTACCATGTAACACAACACAAGCTTCACAGGAAACAAGCTATTGGCAATCAGGGCGTTTTGCAAGTGTTCAGTAGTCAGCGCACAAGGACCAGTTACTGTTGGAGGTGAACTGTTAACTGCTCAAGGGCAGAGTGTTCCACCTTGCCGCCTTGGGGATTTGAACCAGCGAGCAACCTTTTGGTTACCGGCCCAACGCTCTTAACCACTAAGTTAAGCTACCTGCCGGTTCCCCCGAAAGAGATGCACGACTTGCATGAGGGAACCATGGCTTGGGAAGTGTTATACAGTATAGGCAGGCAAGGCTTACACCCACAAATCCCTTATTTGCCTGTTAGGCGAGATTGAATATGTCTTTAGCGAATGACCCGCACAACGCCATTTCCCATAGTGAGACGTCTCCCTCAACTCCTTCAGAGAACCGGGGTTACATACCATAACTAGGGCTGTGATGGTCATGGAATTTTGGATGACGGTATTTGGCAATAGCATTTTATTTTTATTTAAATACTTTCAAATAGAAATTGCTAACTTGGCAACAGTATTAGAAAATAAGTGTTTAAAGAATTTATTTCACTACACATGTAATTGAATCCAGGTCTGAAACATGGAAGTTTTCTAACCTTGTGGTAACATCTTGATTTGAGTGTGGTTGATTTCTGACGCACAATCAACTATGTAGTTAAACTGTGGACGGTTTCTGACCTAGAGTTAGCTGCTTGGTCAGGTCCTTGATGTTGGCCGCCTGTTTCCTCTTCTGGGTATGCAACTCGTCCCTCTGCTCCTCCACACGGGTCTTCAGCTGGGCCATCTCCATCTGCAGTGTGGCCCTTTCCGCCTGCAGAGCCTGGACCTCATCCTGCCGCAGGGCCTCCTCCTTCCGGAGACGCTGAGTCTGCAAAATACATTGAATATGCAAGTCAGATAATAAAAGATAAACACACAAACAGAATCACATTTTTTAAGGGCAGGGGTGCTCAGCTCCAATTCTGAAGGTCTGCAGTCCTTGGGCCCGGTTTCCTAAATCATTAAAACCTTCATAGGAGCATGGTTATATCTGAGCTGTTTCTCAAAACCATTGTTACTAAAGTTGCACCTAACCCAAACGCTTGTAATTAAAGACTTGGGCTACTCGTAGAACAGATAAGTACATTGTTAAATTATGCTTTGCCCTCCCGCTAAAGTTGATATTACCTTGGGAGTCCCGCGGGACCCTTAAGACTCCTGCAGCAATGGGAGTGAAATTCTAAAGTCAATTTCGGGACAGGATGGGAAAGGAATGACAATCCACAGGAAAGGGCAGTACTGGAATCATTTTCAACTTTAAAAAAAATATATATCAATCAAAAGATTGGACACCTACTCATTCAAGGTTTTTTCTTTATTTTTTCAATTTTGTACATTGTAGAATAATAGTGAAGACAAAAAACCTATGAAATAACTCATGGAATCATGTAGTAACCAAAAAAGTGATAAACAAATCTCACAAGGTTCCACCCCTACCAGCTAAAAACAAGAACAAGCAGCTCCAGTGGTCACGCGATCACCAGCACTGGACAATTGAGAGCAAAAACATTGCCTTGTCCGACGAATCCCGGTTCCTGTTGCATCATTCTGATGGTAGTCAGGAATTGACGTAAGCAGCATGAGTCCATGGCCCCATCCTACATGGTAGGGCTGGGCGATATGGCCAAAATCTCATATCCCGATATAGGTCATTTCATATCCCGATAACGATACATATCACGATATAGCACATTTTCTGTAAATTCACTGAATAAAATTACCACATGTAAAGGACAATTTCTTGTTACATTTTGAATTATATTTAACAAATAAAAGGTACTTAGTCATATTTGATTATTTATCATTTTATTTAGAACCTTTATTTAGAACCATTGTGCAAAATATAAAATATGAATGTATAAAATCTAAAAAGTTCATTAGAAAACACTTTAACTATAGTTGCAAACAAAATAAATATAGGCATAAAATATATATATATATATTTTGGGGGGGCTTGCCTGTTTTGCATGTTATTTTGGCATTAATACATGTCACATATCAATTTGCATTTGGTGCCTTGGGTCGAGTGTTCGCACCAACTCATGAAACCCCTGTTTCTCGACAGTGTAAATTGGGGCCTTGTCTCTGCAGATGTAAGTTGTAACGGCAGCTGTTATCTCCTTCCATCTTCGTGATTCTTTGCCATATGGTGTGCCGCGGGCAAAAGACTCTTGCAACATCTGAGTTGGGGGTTGTTTTGAGCACTCGACTGTACTGTTTCACATGATACTTGCGTAGGTGGTTAAGAGTTTAGTGGTGTTTGAGCCTGTTGTCGGGACCGGCCTGCGGCATATTTTGCAGAGGACGGTTTTCTGGTCCATGACTTTTCATAGCCAAACCACATCCATGCGACCGAAATAGCCCCTCTTTAAGGTACGAGCTCCGTGTTTCCGTGTCTCCATGCTCTGTGTCACATTCACTCTCGTCAATGTTTGTTTGTGTTGCAAATTTCCTTCTACACGGGAGGTGTGGAAGAACGCGCAAGCGTCGTCCAATTGACAAGAAATATTGCCGTAAAGAGTGTAATTTGCGACACAAAGAAATAAACGATAGAAAAACGTCTTTCGTCACACAACATATATCGTCATATCGCCCAGCCCTACTGTCTGGTGTCAATGGTTCAGGCTGGTAGCGGTGGTGTAGGGAATGTTTTCCTGACACACGTTAGGTCCCTTGATACCAATTAAGCAACGTTTCCAAGCCCTGAAGAATTCAGGCTGGAGCCAAAGGGGGGCTCCAACCCGGTACTAGATGGGTGCACCTAATAAGTGGATTTCATGAAGAGTAACAACATGTGCAATGATGTGCCAAATATGTGATTTACTACATTATTATAGGCTAAGCCATTAGAAATAACAGCCTCAAAATGTGCAGCCCTAGATGATAGTCTATCCAGGAGCTGATCCGTTATCAGTATTGTGTATTCATTCTAATGTTAAGGTAAGAATTAAACGAAGAAAGCTGATCCGGGAGCATTGCTGCCTTCCTTTCGATCCTATCACTATGGACACATGTTCCAAAGACACTTAGTGAATGTTCTCTCTATGTGGTGTGGGAAATGAATGTTACATCTTTGGCTGTTATAGAAACGATGCATCATTAAAACACTCGTAAGCATAAGTACCATCCCTATCGGGAAACCTGGTCCTGCTCATTTAGTTTTTTAACTAAAGTGACCGACTTCGATCATGCACGACAAATAGATTATGTCCCCGTTTTGCATGAAAGAATGAGGTGCTGGAGGTAGTGGTCTTCACCTCTGGACAACGCAGGCTCGTAACAGGGGGTTTGAATCCTAGTAGTGCCAGTTTCTGTACTGTACTTCCACCTATTCCCCTACTCTCATTTCCATGCTCTCAAAATAAATCCCTTTAAAGAAAGATTCACCCATTTTGAATGTGCAATTGTTTTTGTGCATCTCTGAATGATGTTCTATCGATTCCAAGGGTAATTTCATGTTTTCATGTGTATCTGAGCTATTGCCTTATCATATAAACAAAATTCGTCATACCGGCTGTATATCTGCCTGCTTGAAATTCCTTTAATGGCCAATAGCTCAGATACACATGAAAACATGAAATGACCCCGGGAATCGATAGATCATCATTCAGAGACGCACAAAAACTATATAACATAAAAATAAAATAAAAATCGGTGAATCTTTCCTTTGAAGGTTCACTGCAGCCGTTCTTATCTCAATATCAAATAATAAAAATGGAAAAAAAATGGCTTCTTAATAAATTATTGAAAAGTCATTGTATCAACGCAGCCTTGAAATGTGTGGACAGAGTCCAGGAGCCAAGATGATTTTGATGGACTCCGTCATTCCTGTAGAGTATCTTCTGTTTCCAGAAGGTGTCAAAGTTATCTATAAAAGTGACACCAGCAGAGCTACAGTAGTCTTTTAGCCAGATGTGTAATGCCAGCAGTCTGCTGAATCTTTCACACCCGTGGCCCAACGATGGCACTGGACCTGAAATGATTGGCCGTGTTTTGGAGTGTTTTAATGCTAAAATCAGTTTCTTAAAATCAATTTTCCAAGCCCTCCTTATGTCGTTTGACCCCACATGGACTACAACAGTGTCAGCTCCCGGCATCTGTCGTAGAACAATCGGAAGAAGCCTTGCAAGGTCCTGTACTCGTTATCCTGGGTAGCACAGGGATTTTGCCTTGGGAAGCAAGATGTTTATCACCATAGAGCTGCCTATGATGACAGCTGGTGATGTTGAATGAGCCGGTCTCTAAGGCAGCCTCACGGTCTGATGAGGGTGGGAGCTCCGAAGATCTGAACCTGAGGTAGAAGCCACCGGTGAGGGAGACAGAACCGAGGACAAAGATGCAGGTACCTCCAGATCTGATCTTGAATAGGAAGCCCCCAGGGAAGAAGGCGCCAGAACCTCTGGATCCAGGGCGGCAAAGCTGTTTCTGGTCTGTGTCAGATATGGGCTCAACATCCCCCGTTGCCAGAGGATGTTTTCTTCGACTTCCACGGCGAGTTGGTTGGGTCGAGAACAGCTCCGTTTTCCAGGGAAGGGGAGACCCCTTCGGATTGGAATCCTGCTGAGCACCGGCCAGTCGGTTGTGGAGAGCCAACACGGCGGCGAAACTTCCACCAGACCAGAGCGGCATCCGGCTACTGGGGTGGAAGAAAAAGTAGGCAGGCGTGGATTCCCCAGTTCCCCAGTGGATTCCCCACCCTTGTGTAGGTTTGCTACTTGCTTGGTAAGAGGTGCCACTTCGCACCTGTAGTCCTCCGAAAGCAGCAGTTGGTACATTGAAAGTCAGAGCGGTCCACAATGTCCCGGAACAAAACAAAGTAAACAATGCTCCCGCAGCGCTGGAAATGTTCAATAGCGACCTCCATTTGAGACCGCCGAGCCAGCTGGGCTTTCGGGTCTCTCCCCCTATGCCGAATCTGGCAGGATCCCGGAACAGACTGCAGCGCTCACAGCAACTAACCCCAACAGAGTCACAGGATCCAAAATAAATAAAAGTATATAAAAACTCGAGGTCTCTAGTTCAGGTTTCGGCGTTCAACAACAACACACGTCGCGCTCTGAAGCAAAGAGAAACGGCAGGCCATCATTACTTTAAGACATGAAGGTCAGTCGATCCGGAAAATTTTAAGAACTTCACATTTTCTTCAAGTGCAGTCTCAAAAACAATCAGGCACTATGATGAAACTGGCTCTCATGAGGGCTGCCACAGGAAAGGAAGACCCAGAGTTACCTCTGCAGCAGAGGATAAGTTCATTAGAGTTAACTGCACCTCAGATTGCAGCCCAAATAAATGCTTCACAGAGTTCAAGTAACAGACACATCAACATCAACTGTTCAGAGGAGACTGCGTGAGCAGGCATTCATGGTCGAATTGCTGCAAAGAAACCACTACTAAAGAACACCAATAAGAAGAAGAAGAGACTTGCTTGGGCCAAGAAACACAAGCAATGGACATTAGACTGGTGGAAATCTGTCCTTTGCCCTGATGAGTCCAAATTTGAGATTTTTGGTTCCAAACGCAGTGTCTTCGTGAGATACAGAGTAGGTGAACAGATGATCTCCGCATGTGTGGTTCTCACCGTGAAGCATGGAGGAGGAGGTGTGATGGTGCTTTGCTGGTGACACTGTCTGTGATTTATTTAGAATTCAAGGCACACTTAACCATCATGGCTACCACAGCATTCTGCAGTGATACGTCATCCCATCTGGTTTGCGCTTAGTGGGACTATCATTTGTTTTTCAACAGGACAATGACCCAACACACCTCCAGGCTGTGTAAGAGCTATATGACCAAGAAGGAGAGTGATGGACTGCTGCATCAGATGGCCTGGCTTCCACAATCACCCGACCTAAACTTAATTGAGATGGTTTGGGACGAGTTGGACCGCAGAGTGAAGGAAAAGCAGCCAACAAGTGCTCAGCATGTGTGGGAACTCCTTCAAGACTGTTGGAAAAGCATTCCAGGTGAAGCTGGTTGAAGGAAGCATTATGGAGGAAAGAAATTCCACAAATTAACAAGACACACCTGTTAATTGAAATGCATTCCAGGTGACTACCTCATGAAGCTGGTTGAGAGAATGCCAAGAGTGTGCAAATCTGTCATCAAGGCAAAGGATGGCTACTTTGAACAATCTCAAATCTAAAATAAAGTTTGATTTTTGGTTACTACATGATTCCATAGTGTTGATGTCTTCACTATTATTCTACAATGTATAAAATAGTAAACTTTTTTTTTTTTACTTTAATGAGTAGGTGTGTCCAAACTTTTGACTGGTACTGTATATAAAACACAATCAAATCACGTTTTTGAATGCACTGGGCCTTAACAAAAAAAAAAGGAAAGAATGGGAGCCAGTACTTTTTGGGCTCTTTCTCTGTAGGTAATTGAATATTACCTTTTAGTACTGTGCGTGTGTTGTACTATGTATTTTCTCTTTCTATTCTGTTTTCTGCTGTTCTATTATAGTCAGTTTGATCATTGTTTCCTTTCCCCTGGGAAAAAAGTACTACCTGAAATAACCTTGAAAACCTCATATTCAAAAATTACAAAAACATTGAAAACAACAGTCTGTGTTGTGTCGACTCACCTGGTCGGCCAGTGCTGTCTGCGTCTCGTCCAAGCGGCCCTGCAGCTCCATGGAGTTGGTGCCCAGTCGGTCCAACTGGGCCTGTAGGCCATTGCTCTCCGACTGCAGCTGGGCGTTCTTGCTGCTTAGCTTCTCCGTGAAGCCCAAGAGCTCAGCCTCCCGCTCCCGGCTGCCTTGCACATCCAGCTGGAGGTCGCCGTTCTGGACGTTCACACTCTCCACCTCCTCGCGTAGACTGACCATCTCATGCTCGTCCCTGAGGAAGACACATTGCACGCACAGCACATTTAAACTTTTTTTTATCTCGCAGACAGATTTGTAGCGATTTACAGTCACAGTGCATTCAACTAAGGTAGGTGAGAAAACTACATTTCATACAAAATCACAGTCATTGCAATTCCTCAAAGGAGCTATCAGCAAAATCAGTGCTAGTAAGACACACACACACACACACACCATAAGTCAGTGTGCCCTCAGAAGTGTACGTGTGGACTAGTGCACAGGGATGTCAATACGGACAGTGACAGCCAAGTTGCTCCCTTTCCTATGGCAAATTTATTTGTCCAAAGAATGCTTTGACAGGTGAAAAAAATGGGATGGAAAGTCAACCTCTACTGTGTTGCGTTTCCCTTTACAGTGCTGTCGAATCAATGAGGATTGGGAGAGATAGGACAGGATGCCACTTCGGAGAATTGGCATTCATTCACAAGGTCACACACTAGAATCAGCCAAACGGTGCAGAGGCAAGCAATACAAGATCAACCGACTAGTCTGTGTGTGTGTGTGTGTGTGTGTGTGTGTGTGTGTGTGTGTGTGTGTGTGTGTGTGTGTGTGTGTGTGTGTGGAGGGAATGTGATAGTGTGTGAGAGGGAAAATGAGTGTGACTGTCTCTGTGTGTGTGCACAAGTGTTGGCTCACCGTTGGTGCTGTTCCTCCAGTGCGTGTATCTCTCCCAGCTTGTCTCTCTGCCTCGCGATCTCGGCCTTCTGCCTGTTGATGATCTCTCTGTACTTGGAGAGCTCATCCTCCCAGCGAGGCCTCTCATCCTCCAGACACTTCACCTGGGACCCAGCACCGCACATGCACAAGCGAGCGAGCGAGCACACACACACACACACACACACACACACACACGAGAGAATACCCATTTATACCTGGTGCTAACATGTGTCCTTTGTCCTGATCTTGTCCACACATTTTTTGACAGGTGTCAGTGTTTTCCCTATATGCATTTAGCAGCACCACTGCTAACTCGCAGCCGCCACTGCAATTTTTAAAAATAATAATACAAATGATTTAATTTCAATAATTTTCAGGTCGTAAAATGTTTTCAGTGTAAACTTAAACAACTAAAACCAGATATAAAGCATGTAGAAAATATAATGGAGCTATATATTTTGTAATGAGATCATCTTTGAAAACAAACAAATCATCCCCCCAAAAAATAGTCAGAGAGAATCAAAAATTCCAGACATGTCATGATGGCCCCCATTGATTTTGTTATAATGTTTGAGTCACTCAGATAGCATAAGAACAAGGCATAAACCATGGCAAAATGTGTATAATTGCAGGACATTTGCTTTAAAACTGCAATTTTCTCTAATACCCATGACTAAATGTGTAGAATTACAGGAAAATAGCTTTAAAACTGTAAAATGTTCTGTCTGCCCAAAGGCAAAATGTGTAGAATTGTAGGAAATTATATTTAAAATAGCAACATTTTGTCAGCAAAATGTTTTGTCTCTGGACGTAGTAAGGCACGTATCTAGATATCTTATAGGTGTACACAGACCTGGAAACCATTTTAATCATCATTACATTTACTCATCAAATAGAAAATCATAACTTTTTATATTTTTTTTATTTATTTTTTTATCCCATTTTCTCCCCAATTTTCGTGGTATCCAATCGCTAGTAATTACTATCTTGTCTCATCGCTACAACTCCCGTACGGGCTCGGGAGAGACGAAGGTCGAAAGCCATGCGTCCTCCGAAGCACAACCCAACCAAGCCGCACTGCTTCTTAACACGGCGCGCCTCCAACCCGGAAGCCAGCCGCACCAATGTGTCGGAGGAAACACTGTGTACCTGGCCCCCTTGGTTAGCGCGCACTGCGCCCGGCCCGCCACAGGAGTCGCTGGAGCGCGATGAGACAAGGATATCCCTACCGGCCAAACCCTCCCTAACCCGGACGACGCTATGCCAATTGTGCGTCGCCCCACGGACCTCCCGGTCGCGGCCGGCTGCGACAGAGCCTGGGCGCGAACCCAGAGACTCTGGTGGCGCAGTTAGCACTGCGATGCAGTGCCCTAGACCACTGCGCCACCCGGGAGGCTCCAGAAAATCATTACTTTGAAACAATATCAAATAAATGGGGCCAGGAAATGTGGTCACACTGCTGACAGAGTGGACGAAAAACAGACACATGTCAATACCATCTGTAAACGTGACAGAACTTAATTAGATAGTGATTGGATCATCTTGATCGGATAATGAAAGCCACGTTATTGCAAGGTGTAAATGAGGCTAGAGAAACAGACACACACACACGCAGAGACCAAGACACATACAAACACACACCTTTGCACGCAGAGTGGTCAGTTCATCCATCCCCTCATTGAATGTCCTCTTTAGGTCTTCTAGCTCCTTGGCCTTGGAACGGTGCATCTGTCAATCAAAGCAGAGCATTCGTTAGGTTAGCTAACAGTCTGAAAAGCTAGTGTTTCAGATCCAATTGCCACCTATACGCGATGATGTTACGAAATGCTTTCTAGAATATGTACAGTCATAAGAATAGCTCATTTAGCATCATTTTAAGAATATTTTTATATTGTATTATTACTTATTGTTATTGCATTGTCGAGAAGGAACCTGCAAGTAAGCATTTCATTGGACGGTGTATACCATGTGACTAATCAAACTTGAAACTACTGATGCTTTCCTACAACATTTTGGAATGTTCATTCAGATTGTCCACCGTTAACTGTTCAAAATTATTTAGCCAATGAGATATGGTTTTGCTTCCATTTCAGAATATCTGCTTTTGTTTTGGACACTGTCAAAGCTTGTTCATGTTAAAGCTTTCCTATTTCTCAGTAGCCTGAAGTGACTTTGGGATATTACTCAAGCAATACGTGAACGGTTTGAATCTGGAGAGCATAGGTGAGGTGAACCAGCAACAACACTTCCAGTAAAGCAACATTAATCAGATCGAAGCTAAAACCTCATAAAAACAAACTTCCCAAAATACTACAAATGAGCCCTTGAATTAAGTTGATTTCCATGGCAACGGGGCATTGCATAAATGAGAAAGAGCAGTTACGTGTTAAGTGTTTTGAGTTGTTTTGACCGATTGCTTAAATATTGACAATTTCACTGCGATATCTCTTAAGTGTTAATCTTAAAAGAGGGCAGTGGAAATGGGGCAGTGTGTAAGTGTATGTCGGTGTGTGTGTGTGTGTGTGTGTGTGTTGTGTTGGACCTCCAGCTGGTCTGTCTGTTCCTGTTTGTGTTTCTCCAGTTCGCCTTTAGTCTCGCGCAGCTTGGCATCCAATTCGTTCGACTTGATCTCCTCTGACTCCTGAGAAAGCGGGGGGGGGGGGGGGGGGGGGTTAAAGAGAGAAAGCACAGAGGAACAGGGGGAAGGAGCAACAGATGGAGGAAGGAGTGAGAGAGGATAGAGAGAGAGAATTGAAAAATAAATAAGGATGTGGTAAGAGAAAGAGGAGAAAAGAAGGATGGAGAGACATCATAAGAGAGGAAGGAAAGAAACAAGGAGTAAAGAGAAAAGAGATCGAATTAATGGAAAGATCGTTTCAGAATAACCAGTGATTTCCACAAGAACATAGAGTAGCCAGCCAAATAGAAAAAATAGCCAGCTTAGCGATGCCAGGCCGTAGGGGTCTGGCCCAAAAAGCTCTATTTGGGGCGACTTCTGGTACACTCTAATGCCTTGATTCCATCAAATACATAGCGAAATAATTTAATACTTTATAGTTCATCTCCCAGATGGGAAAAATGTGTTGTGGTATTGTGTAGAAAGACATGACTATACAATTGAAATGACTGTAAATGTATGAATTCAGTGAACTGTTCGTTGTTTTGGATATTGTCTTGGTCCAGGCCTACATGATCAGGAATAGTTTCGATAACATAGTAGTACGATAGTACTACTACAGTACGATAACATTAAACCTTTTTTAACATTTAACCTGTCTTCTCTTGAGATTAAAGTCTATTTACAGTTTTACTGCCAAATATTAATTGCCACAGTGATATTAGTTCTTCAAATAATGTATTTTCTTAAAACAGAAAAATGAAGTAAATAGCCCACATTATCTTTAAAAATAAAAGGTTTTGTTTTTCCAGGTAGAGTATGCAAAACAAATTTCCACTGGATTCATGAAAATATTCATGATATCATTCTGCCAGATAATCATAGGCTACTTCGTACTTAACATTTAATTGAAAAAGTTTTTGGGAAAGCATTTCCATCTACCAGAAGACTGTTTTCATTAGCATCATCGCTAACGGCTACACAGTGGTAGACACGCGCGCGCGCGCACACACACACACACACACACACACACACACACACACACACACACACACACACACACACACACACACACACACACACACACACACACACACACACACACACACACACACACAGTGGCTTGCGGAAGTATTCACCCCCCTTGGCATTTTTCCTTGGCATTTTTGCCTTACAAACTTGAATTCAAATGTATTTAAGGGTTTGTATCATTTGATTTACACAACATGCCTACCACTTTGAAGATGCAAAATATTTTTTGGGGGTGAAACAAGAAATAAGACCCCCAAAAAACTATTCACCCCCCAAAGTCAATACTTTGTAGAACAACATTTTGAAGCAATTACAGCTGCAAGTCTCTTGGGGTATGTCTCTATAAGCTTGGCACATCTAGCCACTGGGATTTTTGCCCATTCTTCAAGGCAAAACCGCTCCAGCTCCTTCAAGTTGGATGGGTTCCGCTGGTGTAGAGCAATCTTTAAGTCATACCACAGATTCTCAATTGGATTGAGGTCTGGGCTTTGACTAGGCCATTCCAAGACATTTAAATGTTTCCCCTTAAACCACTCGAGTGTTGCTTTAGCAGTATGCTTAGGGTCATTGTCCTGCTGGAAGGTGAACCTCCATCCCAGTCTCAAATCTCTGGAAGACTGAAACAGGTTTCCCCCAAGAATTTCCCTGTATTTAGCGCCATCCATCATTCCTTCAGTTCTGACCAGTTTCCCAGTCCCTGCCGATGAAAAACATCCCCACAGCATGATGCTGCCACCACCACCATGCTTCACTATGGGGATGGTGTTCTCGGGGTGATGCGAGGTGTTGAGTTTGCATAGCGTTTTCCTTGATGGCCAAAAAGCTAAATTTTTGTCTCATCTGACCAGAGTACCTTCTTCCATATTTTGGGTAGTTTCCCACATGCCTTTTGGCAAACACCAAACGTGTTTGTGTATTTTTTTCTTTAAGCAATGGCTTTTTTTCTGGCCACTCTTCCGTAAAGCCCAGCTCTGTGGAGTGTACGGCTTAAAGTGGTCCTATGGACAGATACTCCAATCTCCGCTGTGGAGCTTTGCAGCTCCTTCAGGGTTATCTTTGGTCTCTTTGTTGCCTCTCTGATTAATGTCCTCCTTGCCTGGTCCTTGAGTTTGGGCGGCCCTCTCTTGGCAGGTTGGTTGTGGTGCCATATTCTTAATGGATTTAAATGGTGCTCCATGGGATGTTCAAAGTTTCTGATATTTTTTTATAACCCAACCCTGATCTGTACTTCTCCACAACTTTGTCCCTGACCTGTTTGGAGAGCTCCTTGGTCTTCATGGTGCCACTTTCTTGGCGGTGCCCCTTGCTTAATGGTGTTGCAGAATCTGGGGCCTTTCAGAACAGGTGTATATATACTGAGATCATGTGACAGATCATGTGACACTTAGTTAAATAATGTCCACCTGTGTGCAATCTAATTATGTGACTTCTGAAGGTAATTGGTTGCACCAGATCTTATTTAGGGGCTTCATAGCAAAGGGGGTGAATACATATGCACGCACCACTTTTCTGTTTTTTTATTTTCAATTTTTTTTCATTTCACTTCACCAATTTGGACTATTTTGTTTATGTCCATTACATGAAATAAAAATAAAAATCAATTTAAAAATCCAGGCTGTAACGCAACAAAATAGGAAAGGAGGATGAATACTTTTGCAAGGCACTGTAACTACAACCAGTTAGCATGTCGGAGATTTTAGAGTTCCGACTTGCACATGAACGCGGCATAATTCCAACGTATGCATGCCAGCTGGAAATCTTTGCATAAGTTATTGTAGCCTACTAACGACGTTACAAGCGTAATTCCAAAATTAGGGAGAGGTTTAATTAAAGAAGAATATACTTTTTTTTTTATTTTTTAAATGCTAGTTAAAGGTCATCGAATTTCACATTGGATTTTTTAACAACAAAAAGGTAAGACGTGTTTTTAATTGTAGTGGCGCTCTGCACATACAAGCTTGTTAGCAAGCTAGCTAAAGTTTGCTCTGGTCCAACGTTAAACCAACTTGGAAGTTCAAAGACATTAAACTCTCCTCCATAGAAGCCTCTCATCTGTAAGTATAATTCTGTGGGCCTAATTCAGATAGTGCATGTCTTAACAAGATGCCCAGCGCTTCAAAGCAAGCTTCCTCCATCCTCTCTCGCTGTCTCCTCATCCTTATAATTTCTCGCACCCTACACTATGACTGGCAGCACAGCGTGTTTGTCTTTCATTATGCTTATACCACGCTGTTACGGGAAAATAAAATTTGCTCTTAATGAATTTCCTATAGAGATTAAATGGCTTACAAAGCAAGCTACTTTATCCGCATTAAATTTTTTAATGTTAGCCTAAATCATAATTTAAAAAAAAGTATATTTCAGAGGTTTAAAAAGGAACAGAAAGGAATGATATAAACCGGTACTTTTTGGGGGTTCGAACCAGTTCAGAACTTCGCTGGTCGGAGCAGTGGAATAGAACAAAAATATATATAATTCTGTTCAGAACAAAACGGACTGGCGAATTGAAACTTTTAAATTAACTTTTAAGTTACTATGAAGTGGAAAATGTAGCCGTCTGTAACTGGCCGATTTGCCGACAGCCGGCGCTAATGTAAAACACTGAATAAACATAATCAATTCCAAAGCAAAGATCTTGGGCCATCTGTATTAAGTGTCTCAGAGTAGGATTTCTGATCTAGGATCAGGTCCCCCCCATGGCCATGTAATCTTATTCATTGTGCTCTAAAAGGCAGAAATCTGCACTCCTATTGCATGTTGCTTGATACATAATACAGCACCAGGTGGCAAATGAAAGGACACAGAACTCTACTGGCCCCTAGTGGACAGAAGCCTGATTTCAGAATATAAGTCACATGATACTTTCTTGGATTTCTAATAAAGCTCATCAACACAGGTTTGCCATCTTTGAAAACACACAGACGCACACCTGATATGTGCGGATCATGTCCTGGCAGTTCTTGCGGATCTGCTCCG
Organism: Salvelinus namaycush; assembly: GCF_016432855.1. Taxonomy (NCBI): domain Eukaryota; kingdom Metazoa; phylum Chordata; class Actinopteri; order Salmoniformes; family Salmonidae; genus Salvelinus; species Salvelinus namaycush. The sequence goes on along the minus strand of NC_052322.1, from coordinate 4,887,204 downwards.
TCTCCTCCTTGGCCTGGGTGAGTTTGGCCGTGGTCTCTCGTAGCTTAACTTTAGTCTCCTGTGGTGAGAAGAAGCCAGTGAATGTTACAGTTTTTCGCAATCACGGACAAGCATTTTGTGAACAATGTCATACATTTTCAAAACGCTGTACATGACGACACAGAACTGTGGCCTTTTGCAAAACAGTAAATGTATTTTCAAAATGTAGTTGCCATCAAAAATAAAATGGTACCATAAAAATGGCAAATACATTCCACAAAAGAACACGACTGCAGACAAAAAGATGATCACAAACATGATCACACACCTGGGGCAAGTTGACAAAACAAAGTTAGCTTGTCTTAATAAAAAAAATCCCATTTAAATCAATATTTCTTTGCAGTCAATCAAAAATGCAGTCATACAAATATCAAAATGTGCAGAACTATGGGTAATTTGGCTACTCTCCTTTTATCCATATTTCACACGCATCAAATCAAAGATTACACCGATGGAACAATCACAAACCAATTACAATTACATTGCAGGGGTTGACATTAACGGTTGCCTGATGGCCCGGGGGTAAGGCAAACTGAACAGTCAGGCTGGTGGAATCTGGCAGGTGAAATTTGGTCCCGAAGAAAACCGTTACTTTGCGTTGACTATAGTGTTCCATTTGTTCATGTGCATCACACAACAACAAAGAAACAAGGCAATATATAAGCAAAGAGCTTATTTTTTATAATTTACTTTCTTTCATTTTGAACAAAAGCCTGACCACCTAGTTTAAGCTCACATATTAAACACAGGGGGAAAAATGTACGCCTGCCAAATGCGGGTAACTTGGTTAACCTTTTCTCAATAGGGGGTGCTGTTTTCACTTTGTAAAAAATTTGTTCCCAAATTAAACTGCCTCGTACTCAATTCTTGCTCGTACAATATGCATATTATTATTACTATTGGATAGAAAACACTCTCTAGTTTCTAAAACCGTTTGAATTATATCTGTGAGTAAAACAGAACTCGAGTTGGAGCAATCTTCCTGTCAGCAAGTGAGAAATCTGAAATCAGCCAGGCTGTTCTGAGGTCAGTTTATTAATTTGCATGTCTTCTATTGGTTGAGATGCACTGCATACGCCTTCCCCTGGATGTCAGCAAATAGTGAGAATTGGAATGGAGTTGCTAGGCAGATCTGAGGCCATATAAATGGACTGGGAACGTGGGGTCCAGTCTTTCCTCCATTCGCCATGACGCAAGACAGACCTCAGGATGGCGTTCTAGAAAGCTCCCGTTATAGCCCTTAGATATATCCGGCTCTGATTTTATTCGATATAGGTGTTAAAGACATCATAATGTTGTTATTTTAAACCGAGTTATATCAGTTTATATCAGTATATTGCGATTTTCGGATATTTCTTTGTGTTGCGTTCTAGTGAGTTGGGCACGTCTGGGCCACATGGCTAATGTTTACTGCTAATTCCAAAGTTGAAGGCGACAACCTACAACCGAGCAACGATTATTTTGGACAAAGGACAACTTGCCCAAGATTCTGATGAAAGTTCATCAAAAAGTAAGAACTATTTATGATGTTAATTCGTTGTTCTGTTGAAAAATGTAAAACTCATATTCCGCCATTAATTTCGGTGCGGTCTCGCTTTAACGCACGCTGTATGTCGTAGTAACGTTAATTTTAAAAATCTAACACAGCGGTTGCATTAAGAACTAATGTATCTTTCATTTGCTGTCCAACCTGTATTTTTTAGTCAAGTTTATTCAATTCAATTGGATTCAGGTCTGGGGAACGGGCGGGCCAGTCCATAGCATCAATGCCTTCCTCTTGCAGGAACTGCTGACACACTCCAGCCACATGAGGTCTAGCATTGTCTTGCATTAGGAGGAACCCAGGGCCAACCGCACCAGCATATGGTCTCACAAGGGGTCTGAGGATCTCATCTCGGTAACTAATGGCAGTCAGGCTACCTCTGGCGAGCCCATGGAGGGCTGTGCGGCCCCCCAAAGAAATGCCACCCCACACCATGACTGACCCACCGCCAAACCGGTCATGCTGGAGGATGTTGCAGGCAGCAGAACGTTCTCCACGGCGTCTCCAGACTCGTCTGTCACATGTGCTCAGTGTGAACCTGCTTTCATCTGTGAAGAGCACAGGGCGCCAGTGGCGAATTTGCCAATCTTGGTGTTCTCTGGCAAATGCCAAACGTCCTGCACGGTGTTGGGCAACGGTGTTGGGCTGTAAGCACAACCCCCACGTCGGGCCCTCATACCACCCTCATGGAGTCTGTTTCTGACCGTTTGAGCAGACACATGCACATTTGTGGCCTGCTGGAGGTCATTTTGCAGGGCTCTGGCAGTGCTCCTCCTTGCACAAAGGCGGAGGTAGCGGTCCTGCTGCTGGGTTGTTGCCCTCCTACGGCCTCCTCCACGTCTCCTGATGTACTGGCCTGTCTCCTGGTAGCGCCTCCATGCTCTGGACACTACGCTGACAGACACAGCAAACCTTCTTGCCACAGCTCGGATTGATGTGCCATCCTGGATGAGCTGCACTACCTGAGCCACTTGTGTGGGTTGTAGACTCAGTCTCATGCTACCACTAGAGTGAAAGCACCGCCAGCATTCAAAAGTGACCAAAACATCAGCCAGGAAGCATAGGAACTGAGAAGTGGTCTGTGGTCACCACCTGCAGAACCACTCCTTTATTGGGGGTGTCTTGCTAATTGCCTATAATTTCCACCTGTTGTCTATTCCATTTGCACAACAGCATGTGAAATTTATTGTCAATCAGTGTTGCTTCCTAAGTGGACAGTTTGATTTCACAGAAGTGTGATTGACTTGGAGTTACATTGTGTTGTTTAAGTGTTCCCTTTATTTTTTTGAGCAGTGTATATATATATATATATATATATATATATATATACACTGTATTCTATACTATTCTACTGTATCTTAGTCTATGCCGCTCTGACATTGCTCGCCCAAATATTTATATGTTCTTAATTTCATTCCTTTACTTTAGATTTGTGTGTATTGTTGTGAAATTGATTGGTATTACTATTAGATATTACTCCACTGTTAGAGCTAGAAACACAAGCATTTCGCTACAACCGCAATAACAACTGCTAAACACGTGTGTGACAAATACAATTTGATTAAAATCTTAAATTTGTTTTTAAATCTCCATTATACAAATAGTGCAAATTCAGATAATGACCTTGAAAATCATAAACTAAGTCACACACAATCATACTGTATTTGGGCGTATAATAGTGTAGACTATTATTCTTCTGCCACTTCCATCCTGTTTCTTCCTGTCTTTTAACTTTTGTTCTGATGCGATTAATATTCAGGCTTTGGCCACAGCGATTCTGTGTCTGAAAATCACAGATTGAGCCAATGGTTTTTCAAATGGGAGTCATCCGTTGATCATCAACATTGTCTGTCAAAAAACGCAATGTCCGCTTTTTTACTTGTCCAAAAATAAAACTTGAGTTGAACTTTTGACAGACAAAAATAGACAATTGAAGAACACATATAGGATTTCATCCATGTTCTTTCTTTGTGGCTGTCGCCTTACTATTCAACAGTGTAAAAAATGCAGTTGGTCTTACCTTATGGGCGTCGGTCTCACTATTCAGCTTGTTCTGGGCCCATTTGACCTTGATTAGGTGAGAGTTGATCCCCTCCTTGAAGTTCTCCAACTCCCGATTCAGCCTGCTCACCTCTCCCTCCTGAGGACAACAAGAGATGGGATTCCATTAGGATGTAACAGGCACGGTATGCCATTTCATTTGTAATTCATGTTAAAGGATCACTTTACTCCAAAAAACATATTTCAGTATTTTGTTCATTAGTCTACTGTTATGGTCAGCAGTAAAGTTTCAGTAAAAAGCAAAAGTTGTGATGATGCAAAACGCAGCGGGGACAAAGGAAAACATTCCACCACCATCATGTTCATCATCATCAAAAGCCTTCGAGCAGACCCTTTCCAATAACTTACAATAAATATGAAAGATTCATGGCAAAATAGATTAGCCAGTGCAAATAAAGCAGCGGTGTCAGAAAGTCCATCTAATATTGCGCCAGCGCCACCTTAGCAGCTGAACATGTGGAACTTTGATGCTTAAACATTAACCCTGCGTTACCTTGACGTCGTGGAGCTGCTGCAGCCGGCCTTTCTCCTGAGCCAACTGGTTTCCCCTGAGGGCCTGGCGGTCCACCTCCTTGGTGGCCTCCCTCAGCCTCCTTTCCAGCCCCTCCTTGTCCCTGCGCAGGTCCAGAGCCTCCTTCTCCCCGCGAACATACTTCATCACCATGGCCTCCTTCTCCAGACGCGCCTCCTCACACTTCTTCCCAGCCTGGACGGGACACATGAATTAGTAGCTGTTACATTGATTATATCATTATGTATTACATTGATTACATCATCAGTATAGGCTGGTGAGAGGAGGACGGCTCATAGTAATGGTGGATGGAATGGAATCGATTGAATGGTATCAAACACGTTCCATTAATTTCGTTCCAGCCATTAGTCCTACTATGAGCCTGTCCTCCGATGTAAAGTGCCACCAGCCACCACAGGTTAGTATGCAGTTATGTTGACAGAAAAAGACCGACATGAACAGACAAACATGCAGACACACATTCACTGATCTACACAGAAACACAGGTGCATGCATTATGCAAGTTTACACACAGACATGCAGAAAAATAGACAGAAATTATGCATGCTCAAGTGCACACTCATTCATGCTTAATTAAAACTCTTGTATTATATCTGGGGGCGTAGTGACGGTCTCCCTGATTGCATGTTGTAAGTGGATAGTGCTCCAATTGAATGTGGCAGTTTGGTTGAGGTTTCAATACAAAAATCCACAATGAGTATGTGTGAGATCTAAACTAGAGCCATACAAATGGTAGGGCAGTGCATTGATAGGTCAGCTTGTAATCTGCCCGTCAGGAAAATCATCAGTCATTGGTCAGGGTAAAAAATGCCAGCTGGCCCGAGGACAGTTGGGTGTTCTCACACAGGTGTGTTCATTTCTCAAGAGAACGCTTTCCCCTCGATCTGTCAGACAACATTGGCAAAACGTTACCTTGCTCATCCTCCCTCAATTGACATCTCCATCGACACAAACACAAGGGAAACTATGTGCGAGGGAAGGTGCGAAAGAGTGAAAGAGAAATAGAAAGAGAGAGAAAGACAGACCGAGAGAGAGGTGGTATATTGCAGTAGTGTTCATGTCTGTATGGCAGAAATTGTTTTAGAGACTTCTAGAGATTTAGTGAGGGTAGAATGTAGGCGTCATCTTGAGATATGGAGTAATATTTAGATGGCGTGAACAAGCGAATAAACTTCCCCAAAACGATCTTATATTGTTCAGCGAACAGTGAAATGGAATGTGTTATCCTTCCAAAGCTACCAGACAGTCACAGCCAGACCATTTTAGCCAAAAACCTGGTCGCCTCTGACAGCAGGCTGAAACTTGGCTTCAAGTGGATCTTCTAGCATGACAATAACCAAAAGCATACACCAAAATCCACAAAGAAATGGTTAATTGACCACAAAATAAAAAGGTTCAATGGCCTTCTCAGTCTCCAGTTGAACCCCATTGAAAACCTGTGGTTTGAATAGAAGAGGGCAGTCCATAAACGTAGATGAAGGACTTCAAGGATCTGAAAATATTCTGTATCGAGGAATGGTCCAAGATCCCTCCAAATGTGTTCTCCAATCTCATAAAACATTTTAGAAAAAGGATCAGTGTCATTATCCTCACAAGGGGAGGGTTCTGGAGTATTGAAGAGGGGTCCAATCATTTTGACCCCTATCTTTCGAGAAGAAAAATGTATTACTTGTTGAACAAAATCTCTTTCTCTGAGCAATTGTCTTAGTATAAAATTATATTTTTTTGCATACAATATTGGTCAGAAAAGTATTATTTATTTATAGAGTATTTGTTGCTCATCTATATCAAGGGATCCAATAATTCTGGTACCCACTATATAGGAATTTAATCGCCTTTTTCACTGCACCCCTTTGACTTGAAGAAAACATTTCCATACACGTTTACCCAAGGTAGAAGTGGTCAGGAAGATACCTTTTGGACCTGAATGCAAAAACATACAGGCGATAGAGGTTCTCTAAGTTGACCCATTTTGCATACCACACGCTACCATGTAACTTCTTCATCACTGAAAAAGGTAAAACCGTTGAGAATGATATCAGTTGATGCCTTACAAAAGAGGGTTGTCAAGTAATGTTTAAAAATAAAATGTTTAACGTCAACTAATATAAAAACCACAATCTCCACACGAAACAAAATCCTTGCAAATGTTGTAGCTTAGACACTATTTTAAATAATCTGAGGTGTTTGTGTTCTCATTCTCAACGGTTTTACCATCGGTTGAGACCCAGCATACACTTTAAATGGTGGGTTGTTGGTGAGTTTTACATTTTACCTTTATTTAACCTTTATTTAACAGTTAAGAACAAATTCTTATTTTCAATGACGGCCTAGGAACAGTGGGTTAACTGCCTTGTTCAGGGGCAGAACGACAGATTTTTACCATGTCAGCCCAGGGATTTGATCTTGCAACCTTTCGGTTACTAGTCCAACGCTCTAACCACTAGGCTACCTGCCGCCCCGTGTGTCATTTCAATCATAGAAAAATCCCTTCAGACCACCGTAAACTAGCTGGAACACAACTGACATTTTAATTGAATTGTCCACACACAGTCGAATATCAACTTGAATGGGAATGACTATTCTATTATCTGAGTTTCTATGATTTCAATTAAGTTTACTATGGAAGATTGACAATATAATTTAAAACAATGTATATTCCCATTCAAGTCAACAGTTTATAATGGGTTGGACCTTCAGCTATCTTGTGGTAACATTTTAAAGTTGAAATTTCAAATATTTTCACATTTTAGTACATTTATCAGCCAAACATGACACCCACCCTGCATTCAAGAATATTCTTAGTCTCATCCGATGGCGGGCAAAACACCTACTTCTCAGATGATGTGGAAATAAGTGGTGAACTAAAACATATGCGAAGATGACATCTGAATTTACGTGTTTTTAGAATATTGACTTCAAAAATACATTTGAGGGCTCATTCAGGTCCAATATTCACATTCTGACCTTTTCTACCATGGGCAAATATGTTTGTACAGTTTGTTCAAATCAAACGGGTGTGGTCAAAATTCCCCTTTTTGATTGATTTCATGTGGAACGACGGGACTAGAAAGGTGAATGAACATGTTGATGCTTTATGCAATGAACCACTTTACAAAATAAAATTCATCATCATCATCGTCATTATTACCATACAGAAAATCAGACAACAATGTAGGATAACCTCTTGGCTTCCTTGTATATTCAAGCCTGCCTCACCATACAACACCGCTCTGTAACAGTTCATGTAATAACACTGGTTATTGTAATAATAAAATGTAATAGCGTAACTTTCCATTTTTTTAATGTAATAAAACCTGTTAATGTAATACCTTGCCGAATGAAGTAATAGGTAAGGGATAAACGCAGACGTTGTGTACATGGTCTGGAAATAATGGAGGACGTGGTAGGTTCCTTAGAACTCCGTGGAGTTCCTTAGTTCCAGATAATGTACAGAGTGGAGGCGTTTATCCCGCTTATACCAAGGTTGCCAAAGAAAACAATACCAAATCACACATTCAACAATAGAAATTGAATGTTTTCATGAATATTTTAATAAGTCCTACCATTTCATCCTTTCACTAAACCTGGTCGTTAATTCTATCGCTCGAGAAGCGGAATGGTCGTTCATTCGATTTGAAATGTTGCTAGAGAAGAGGACTTTGATTTGTTCGATTGCTATGCAGACTGGCAACGTTCTTATCCCTTGCTTGCTAGCAAGCCAACTACAGCTAACACAGTCACGTCAAACTCTGCAAATAGAATAAGAGTAAAGGACCTGCACTTGCTTTTAGGCTGTTTTCTAGTGACATCTATTTGGATACATCTAAGTCAAGTTTTAATGGCACATGCACAAGTACAGTGAAATGCCTTTCCTGAAAACTCAAAACACAACAAGGCAATAATCAATAACAATGTACTACAAGACAAATAACACGTGAAAAAATAAGAAAGATTGAAGAACACAATAAGTAAGTAAGTAAGTAAGTAAGCAAGCCTACTATATACAGGGTCAGTTCCAATACCATATTTACAATCTGCAGGGATAATGGAGTGATGGAAGTACAGTTGAAGTTGGAAGTTTTCAAACACTTAGGTTGGAGTCATTAAAACTCGTTTTTCAACCACTCCACACATTTGTTCACTTGTTCAAACTATAGTTTGGCAATTGTTTATAGACAGATTATTTCACTTATAATTCACTGTATCACAATTCCAGTGGGTCAAAAGTTTACATACACTAAGTTGACTGTACCTTTAAACAGATTAGAAAATTCCAGAAAATTATGTCATGGCTTTAGAAGCTTCTGATGGGCTAATTGACAACATTTGAGTCAATTGGAGATGTACCTGTGGATGTATTTCAAGGCCTACAAACTCAGTGCCTCTTTGCTTGACATCATGGGCAAATCAAAAGAAATCAGCCAAGACCTCAGAAAATAAATTGTAGACCTCCACAAGTCTGGTTCATCCTTGGGAGCCATTTCCAAAATCCTGAAGGTACCACGTTCATCTGTACAAACAATAGTACGCAAGTATAAACACCATGGCCGTCATACCGCTCAGGAAGGAGACTCGTTCTGTCTCCTAGAGATGAACGAACTTTGATGCGAAATGTGCAAATCAATCCCAGAACAACAGCAAAGGACAGTGTGAAGATGCTGGAGGAAACAGGTACAAAAGTATCTATATCCACATTAAAATTAGTCCTATGTCGACAAACTTAATAGCCGCTCAGCAAGGAAGAAGCCACTGCTCTAAAACCTCCACAAAAAAAGCCAAACTACAGTTTGCAACTGCACATGGGGACAAAGATCGGACTTTTGGAGAAATGTCCTCTGGTCTGATGAAACAAAAATAGAACTGTTTGGCCAAAATGACCATCGTTATGTTTGGAAGAAAAAGGGGGACGCTTGCAAGCCGAAGAACACCATCCCAACCGTGAAGCACGGGGGTGGCAGCATCATGTTGTGGGGGTGCTTTGCTGCAGGAGGGACTGGTGCACTTCACGAAATAGATGGCTTCATGAGGAGGGAAAGTTATGTGGATATATTGAAGCAACATCTCAAGACATCAGTCAGGAAGTTAAAGCGTGGGCGCAAATGGGTCTTCCAAATGGACAATGACCCCAAGCATACTTCCAAAGTTGTGGCAAAATGGCTTAAGGACAACAAAGTCAATGTATTGGAATGGCCATCTCAGAGCCCTGACCTCAATCCTATAGAAGATTTGTGGGCAGAACTGAAAAAGCGTGTGCGAGCAAGGAGGCATACAAATCTGACTCAGTTACACCAGCTCTGTCGGGAGGAATGGGCCAAAATTCACCCAATTTATTGTGGGAAGCTTGTGGAAGGCTACCCAAAACGTTCAACCCAAATTAAACAATTTAAAGGCAAGGCTACCAAATACTAATTGAGGGCCCATGTCAACCTCCTGAGGAGGAAGAGGCGCGGTCACTCCTTCACGACTGTGTGAGTGTGTTAGGACCATTTTAAGTCTTTAGTGATTTGGACACCAAGGAACTTAGCTGCTCTCGACCTACTCCACTGCAGCCCTGCAGCCCCCCCCCCCCCCCCCCCCCTGCCCCGCCTTATGGACTGAGAGAGAGGTTGTTATTCTGGCACCACAATGCCAAGTCACTGACCTCTTCCCTGTAGGCTGACTTATCGCCGCCGGTGATCAGGCCTACCACCGTCGTATCGTCAGCAAACTTGATGGTTTTGAAGTCGTGCGTGAACAGGGAGTACAGGAAGGGACTAAACACACACCCTGTGGGACCCTGTGTTGAGGCACAGTGTGGCAGAGGGACGGGGTTGCCTTCCCTTACCACCTGGGTTCGGCCTGTCAGCAAGTCCAGTATCCAGTTGCAGAGTTCTAAGCTGAGCTGTAGTCAGTGAATACCATTCTCACATAGGTATTTCTCTTATCTAGGTTGGTGAGGGCAGTTTGAAGAGCAATTGAGATTGCATCAGCTATGGATCTGTTGGGGCGGTATGTGGGTCTAGGGTGTCTGGGATGGTGGAGTTAATGTGTGCCATTACCAGCCTCTCAAAGCACTGATTACAGAGGTGAGTGTTACAGGGCGCGAGTCATTGTGCCACTACCATTGTGGGGAGGTTATTCCTGAGGCTGGGGGAGGGACACAGCTGCATGTGGGCTCTCGCATAATGCAACATGTTTTCTACAAAAGGATAGATTTGGGGCCTCCCGGGTGGCGCAGTGAACTAGGCACTGCATCGCAGTGCTAGCTGTGCCACCAGAGATTCTGGGTTCGAGCCCAGGCTCGAGCGGCGCACAATTGGCCCAGCGCTGTCCGGGTTAGGGAGGGTTTGGCCGCAGTGCACGCTGACCAGGTCGAGAGGTGTACGGTGCTTCCTCCGACACATTGGTGCGGCTGGCTTCCGGGTTGGATGTGCATTGTGTCAAGAAGCAGTGCGGCTTGGTTGGGTTGTGTTTCAGAGGACGCATGACTCTCGACCTTTGCCTCTCCTGAGTCCGTACGGGAGTTGCAACGATGAGACAAGACAGTAACTATTACCACGAAAATTGAGGAGAAAAAGGGGGGTAAAATGTTTTTTTTTTTTTTTTTAAGGATAGATTTGGAGTTAGATAAACTTGGATTTTTCGGCAACGCTCACGGTGTGGACAGCATGTTAGAGCCGTCCTGACACTGAATTTATCACAGTGGGGATTGCTGCGGTCTGCAGGAGCGTGGTCTGTGTGAGGGTAGAAATAAGAGTTAATCTTAAGTTTGGATAATAGGATATAGACATTAGCATAATAAGATGATTGAAATTCATGGCTGTGTTCTTAGACAAAATTGTGAGTGAGCCCACTCCCTTGGCTGAGAAGCAACCCCACACATGAATGGTCTCAGGATGCTTTACTGTTGGCATGACACAGGACTGATGGTAGCGCTCACCTTGTCTTCTCCGGACAAGCTTTATTTCGGATGCCCCAAACAATCAGAAAGGGGATTCATCAGAGAAAATGACTTTATCCCAGTCCTCAGCAGTCCAATCCCTGTACCTTTTGCAGAATATCAGTCTGTCCCTGATATTTTTCCTGGAGAGAAGTGGCTTCTTTGCTGCCCTTCTTGACACCAGGCCATCCTCCAAAAGTCTTCGGCTCACTGTGCGTGCAGATGCACTCACACCTGCCTGCTGCCATTCCTGAGCAAGCTCTGTACTGGTGGTTCCCCGATTCCGCAGCTGAATCAACTTTAGGAGACGGTCCTGGCGCTTGCTGGACTTTCTTGGGCGCCCTGAAGCCTTCTTCACAACAATTGAACCGCTCTCCTTGAAGTTCTTGATGATCCGATAAATGGTTGATTTAGGTGCAATCTCACTGGCAGCAATATCCTTGCCTGTGAAGCCCTTTTGTGCAAAGCAATGATGACGGCACGTGTTTCCTTGCAGGTAACCATGGTTGGCAGACGAAGAACAATGATTCCAAGCACCACCCTCCTTTTGAAGCTTCCAGTCTGTTATTCCAACTCAATCAGCATGCCAGAGTGATCTCCAGCCTTGTCCTCGTCAACACTCACACCTGTGTTAACGAGAGAATCACTGACATGATGTCAGCTGGTCCTTTTGTGGCAGGGCTGAAATGCAGTGGAAATGTTTTTTGGGGGGGATTCAGTTCATTCCAGCAAGCACCTCCACCACAATTAATTGCAATTCATCTGATCACTCTTCATAACATTCTGGAGTATATGCAAATTGCATTTATGCAAACTGAGGCAGCAGACTTTGTGAAAATTAATATTTGTGTCATTCTCAAAACTTTTGGCCACAACTGTATTATCTGATGTGTCTTGAGTAGGATTCTTTCTTCCAGGATTGATGGAAGTCCACTCTGTTAACGGAGACTTTTTAATAGATGCCTGGGATCAAATATCACTGATTCCTTATGCTGAGAAATGGACTACATTTTCGACAGAAAAAAGTATTACATTTAAGGGGGGTAACAGGAACAATCTAAGGCAAAACAGCTATTACATATGTCATTGAACATTGGGGGCGGCAGGTAGCCTAGTGGTTAGAGCGTTGGGCCAGTAACTGAAAGGTTGCTGGATCAAATCCCTGAGCTGACAAGGCAAAAATCTGTCGTTCTGCCCCTGAGCAAGGCAGTTAACCCACTGTTCCCCAGGCGAAAAAGACGTGGATGTCGATTAAGGCAGCCCCCCCCCCCCCCCCCCCCCCCCCCCCCCCCACGCACCTCTCCGATTCAGAGGGGCTGGGTTAAATGCGAAGACACATTTCAGTTGACTAGGTATCCCCCTTTCCTTTCCTAGTAACAATACCAGGATAATTGTACATGTTTATGTAAGAGAGAGACCAGTCATATGATATGGGAGTGAATTGTTATACTTGGTGGCAAGATATATGTTGCTAAATTAAGTGCACATAAACATTGGGATATATTAAAACAAACTATGAATGATTCGGGGGAGTACAGTGCATAAAAACCTTATGATATATTTTGTCTCTCTTTAAAATGTTTCCTGGGGCTATGGTCTTGGGAGAGCAGTGAGTGAAATTCTGCAGTGTTGTTAGTATAAAGGTATCCGAACTTACCAAATTATATAAACGCATGGCTATTTTTGTTTGTTTTTGCCATATGGTTTACAACACACACACACACACACACCCCTTACTGGTTATGAATATGGGTTAGTGCCGAGGTATCTTAAAGGGGCACACACACACACGCAGAATTTTCTGAAGTCTTTATTTTCTGAGTTTTAATTAAACGTGAATTATTTTTGATAAGAAATGTACTGGAAACTTAATGTCAACTGGGATATGAAATGTATGAAATGTTTGACTGTTTTTCATTAATTAGTCTAATACAGTGAGAAACACTTCTTTGAAGGGTTTGTATGACCTCTGTCCTGACTTTCCAGTGTGGTTTGATCGCCTTCAATGGAAAAGCCATTTGGATGATGAATTTAAGGTAATTTGCAATACTGATTTGAAGGTAATTTGGAATACTGATAATTATGATGAAGTTTATAGTTCATAGCCATATTTGTAATTCGGACCATCGGGAAGAAGGAGAGGGCGTTGCCTTTGATTAAGGGTAGGCTGTCTTAAGTCTATTTTACTATGACCGTATGGGTAAAAAAATATATATATTTATGGAGTTATTATGGGTAGTGATCCTAATTCGATTTTGTTATTTGCAATTGTTTTGTTTTATTTTTAACCATTAGTGTTTATTTTACATGACTCACATTGTGAGTCGTATCAAAATGGGGGAATTACCAGTCCTCTGGGGGTTTGGATTGAAGTTTACACACCTCAAGTGATATGTAGGAGTGTTTTGAGTTATTTGAAGGAGTATATTGTTGTGTTGCTTGTTCTGTTCTGTTTCGATACAAATCTCCCAGATTGTGTCTGCTGGATTGTTGGGATTTCTCCTGGTGGGTTAGAGGTCTAACTTCCTGATCCTGTGGCTCTGCGATGAGGGGAGTATAAGCCAACTTGAAAAAAACTGTTCCAATAGAATGTGTTGTTATTCTCTTTCACGTATGTTTAGAGATTTGTAGTAAGAATAATTGGTAAAAGTAATAATTTGTCATATAGTGAATGTTTGTCTGGATTTCCTAAATCAGAAATGAACTGAACTAAACTGTTGTTCTGATCTGTCCTCTCTCGAGGTTATCATGAAAAGTGGTAGATGGTGGTCAGATGGTGTCTTGATGCATAGCAGGGATAATTTGGCCGAGAACGGTGTGAACCTCAAAACCCCCTCTAACCGGCTGAAGAAGAGTGACAAAGGCGTTCAATAAGGCCCTGTCCGCACCACTTCTACCGAGAGACCTGAGTCTGAGCCAACAACCAGTGTACAGCCTCCAATCGAGACTGTCAACTGTTTTTTCTCTCATGCTTTTTATCTCAGGAGTGTGACAGGAGTCCACGTGGAGTGAGCATGGAGAGAGATCCGTTCCAAAACTTCGCTCATGTTGCTGGTATACTGGTTGGGAAATGGATAAGACATAATTGGTGGTAGAGGTGTTGGCGGCCCAGGTGAGATATTGAAATTGGGCCATTATCATGGGCCATCCACTTTAAACTGTAAAGCTACCTGAAGAAGACAATGAAGAAGACGCCAGAAGAATCAGTGCCTGATGGGGGGGGGGGGGTCAACTGTGCTCATAATTGATTTAGACTTGTCTAAAATTGTTTCTTTTGGAGTTTCAGGTTGATTGTAGAGAAATTATAAGATGAATTATACTGTATGTCAATATAAATGTACATTCTGCCATTGTCAATGTGTGTTAAATTGAGGATTTTCACATTGAGCGATATGACCAATGTGAATCACTGAAGAATGTCATTCTACATTTTTTAGTAGGTTTTGATTATGATTTGGAAAATGGATGATTTTTTAAAAACTGACTGATTTGAGTTTAGTATGTTAATAACTATATGAGAGAAGCAATTCATGTATTATAGCTTGATTGGTGAATGGAGAGGGTGAACTCTGATCCTGAGAGTGAGACTGATCCTAATCTATTTGCTCTCTAGGAGTTGCCTTATAAATAGTGGAATCATGATGCTTGTCCTGGGTCATATTCATTAGGCACCAACACAACATATACTTAAACGTTACACAACTTTACTTAAACCAGGAGTCACTACCTGGATTTGTCCAACAAGATATGCTAATTTTAGTTTCTGGGATTATTTCCACCATGCTGGTCCATTGGAGTGTGCTAGATAACTAAAGCTTATTTTCTTAAACTCCATTGTTGCATGCACTGCATTATGCTTTTAATATGTGCTTTTCACTGTCTATGAAGATATAGCCTTGAATCATATAAACTGTATGCATCTTTTGTTTTCTTCATGGGTTCGTGCAGATGACTGCGTAGCATGACCTCCCCAGACAAATTAGTAGAATGCTTAGAATATGTGTTGGAGGTTTAAATTGGAGACGATGCTAAGATTCTTGGGCTTAGCCCGTGCTATAGCAGCCGGTCACATGCAGGAACCCATGAAATGAAATATTGCTTTTATGCTTCTGGTTTTATGAAGAATGTATGCATTTTCTACGAATATTAATGTCTCTTTAAACCTTGTCATTTCCTTTTAAGTTGCAAGAATTCGCAAAATGGGGGAATGTGAGAGTGAAATTACAAGATTGTTATAATGCCGTTATAGCATCAACTGATTGTTTTATGCAACTGAATAGGGTTCTTAAAAGTCTATTTGTGTCTGTGTGAACTGAGAGTGGGCCTCTGGGGCTTAATGCTGACAAGTAGATGTACGATGCCTGTACATTCCCATTCATGTGAGGGAGATTGCGCTGGTTTGACTGGAAGGTACCAGGGAGAGATGGCTCGGGTATGGATCATTATGAGGAACCTTGTTTTGGGGGCCAGACCCTGGTTTCTATACAATAAGAACAGTATTCACAGCAGATACTGTCTGCTGTGAATTATTAGTATCTTTCATACGAATCCTAACCGTGTGACGATTCCAAACATCTGTTGTTTGTTATGAACATTCAGGAGGGTGTATCTTGGCTATAAAAAGGTGTTGTATTCTTTGTGTCGGGGCTTTCAACGAATCACCTACGGGGGTGGGTCATCGACCAGCCATCGTTATCGCAGAGCACTCAATCGATTCACTTTGTATGTGTGTGTTGTATTGACCTGCTCCCTTATTAATAAGTGAATACAGATTTAGTATAACTGACTTGTGTGATAAGTTTGTCTCTCCTCATTTGATAATACATAAAATAACCACCACAACACCTACTCCCGTTGCCTGCTGCACTGCTGCTTGGATTCCACCTGGTGATCTGTTCACCATCTACCCTGGCCTGTCTCCCCGTCTGGTTCAGCTACCCCCACCACACTCACCCCTCTCTCCCGAGAAATAAGTGCACTCAGGTTATCCACAAGGCCAAAGTTAGTTACTTTAAGGAACAGTTCTCCCTCTCTGGGTCTAATCCCAAGAAATTCTGGAAAACAGTTAAATACCTCAAGAATAAAGCATCCTCCTCACAGCTGCCCATGTCCCTTAATGTTGATGTGGTTATTACTGACAATAAGCACATGGCTGAGCTCTTTAAATCACCACTTCATTAAGTCAGGATTCCTATTTGACTCAGACATGCCTCCTTGCCCATCCAGCATTTCCTCATCTCCCACCCCTTTCAATGTCACTAGCGTCAATGCTCCTCCCACTTTTCCCCCTGCCCTGCTACAAAGTTTCTCCCTGCAGGGGGTCACCGAGTCCGAGGTGCTAAAGGAGCTCCTTAAACTTGACCACAAAAACACATCTGTGTCACGGTTGCTGCCCCTATCATTGCTAAGTCTATCTCTGACCTTTTTAACCTGTCTTTCCTCTCTGGGGAGGTTCCCATTGCTTGGAAGGCAGCCACAGTTCGTAGTTTATTTAAAGGGGGAGATCAAGCTGATCCTAACTGTTATAGGCCTATTTCTATTTTGCCCTGTTGATCAAGTGTTGGAAAAACTTGTCAATAATCAACGGACTGCCTTTCTTGATGTCTATCATATTCTCTCTGGTATGCAAGCTAGTTTCCGCTCAGTTTATGGATGTGTCACTGCAACCTTAAAGGTCCTCAATGATGTCACCATTGCCCTTGATTCTAAGCAATGTTGTGCTGCCAAAGCTTTTGATACGGTAGACCATTCTTGTGGGGCGGCTAAGGAGTATTGGTGTCTCTGAGGGGTCTTTGGCCTGGTTTGCTAACTTCCGCTCTCAAAGAGTGCAGTGTATAAAGTCAGAACATCTGCTGTCTCAGCCACTGCCTGTCACCAAGGGAGTATCCCAAGGCTCGATCCTAGGTCCCACGCTCTTCTCAATTTACATCAACAACATAGCTCAGGCAGTAGGTAGCTCTCTCATCCATTTATATGCGGATGATACAGTCTTATACTCAGCTGGCCCCTCCCCGGATATTGTGTTAAACGCTCTACAACAAAGCATTCTTAATGTCCAACAAGCTTTCTCTGCTCTTAACTCCTCCAAAACAAAAAGGTATTGTGGTTTGGTAAGAAGAATGCCCCTCTCCCCACAGGTGTGATTACTACCTCTGAGGGTTTAGAGCTTGAGGTAGTCACCTCATACAAGTAATTGGTAGTATGGCTAGACAGTACACTGTCCTTCTCTCAGCACATATCAAAGCAGCAGGCTAAATTTAAATCTAGACTTGCTTTCCTCTATGGTAATCGCTCCTCCAGCTGCCAAACTAACCCTGATTCAGATGACCATCCTACCCATGCTAGACTACGGAGAAATAACTTATAGATCGGCAGGTAAGGGTACTCTCGAGCGGTTAGATGTTCCTTATAGGACACGTCACTGCACTCTATTCTCCTCTGTAAACTGGTCATCTCTGTATCCCCGTCTCAAGACCCACTGGTTGATGCTTATTTATAAAACCCTCTTAGGCCTCACTCCCCCCATCTTAGATATCTACTGCAGCCCTCCTCCTCCACATACAACACCTGTTCTGTTGTCGCCACCTTCTTGCCCTTTGTGCTGTTGTCTGTGCCCAATAATGTTTGTACCATGTTTTGTGTTGTTGTCATGTTGTGTTGTCATGTGTTGCTGCCTTGCTATGTTGTTGTCTTAGGTCTCTCTTTATGTAGTGTTGTGTTGTCTCTCTTGTCGTGATGTGTGTTTTGTCCTAAATATATATATATTTTTAAATAATGTTTAATCCCAGCCCCGGTCCCCACAGGAGACCTTTTGCCTTTTGGTAGGCCTTCATTGTAAATAAGAGTTTGTTCTTAACTGACTTGCCTAGTTAAATAAGGATTAAATAAAAATGAAGCCTGATTAACTTCTTGTCAATATGGGGGCGCTGTTTTCACTTTGTAAAAATTCGTTCCCAAATTAAACTGCCTCATACTCAATTCTTGCTCGTACAATATGCATATTATTATTACTATTGGATAGAAAACACTCTCTAGTTTCTAAAACCGTTTGAATTATATCTGTGAGTAAAACAGAACTCAAGTTGGAGCAAACTTCCTGTCAGGAAGTGAGAAATCTGAAATCGGGCACTCTGTTCTAGGGTCAGTTTATTAATTTGCATGTATTCTATTGGTCGAGATGCACTGCATACGCCTTCCCCTAGATGTCAGCAAGCAGTGAGAATTGGAATGGAGTTGCTAGGCAGATCTGAGGCCATATAAATGGACTGGGAACGTGGGGTCCAGTCTTTCCTCCATTCGCCATGACGCAAGACAGACCTCAGGATGGCGTTCTAGAAAGCTCCCGTTATAGCCCTTAGATATATCCGGCTCTGATTTTATTCGATATAGGTGTTAAAAACGTCATAATGTAGTTATTTTAAACCGAGTTATATCATTTTATATCAGTATATTGCGATTTTCTGAATTTTCTTTGTGCTGCGTAATGAAGAGTTGGACACGTCTGGGCCACATAGCTAATGTTTGCTGCTAATTCCTAAGCTGAAGACTACATTCTACAGCCGGAGCAACGATTATTCTGGACAAAGGACAACTTGCCCAAGATTCTGATGGAAGCTCATCAAAAAGTAAGAACTATTTATGATGTTAATTCGTTGTTCTGTTGAAAAATGTCAAACTACTATTCCGCCATTAATTTCGGTGCGGTCTCGCTTTAACGCACGCTGTATGTCGTAGTAACGTTAATTTAAAAAATCTAACACAGCGGTTGCATTAAGAACTAATGTATCTTTCATTTGCTGTCCAACCTGTATTTTTTAGTCAAGTTTATGATTAGTTATTGATTAGATTAGGTGCCTCTCCCAAGATTTCTCCCGACATTTTCTTTGCAGCTTGGCTACTATTCTCATTGTATAACCACGATTTGTGCCGCTAAATATGCACATTTTCGAACAAACAATATATGTATTGTGTAATATGATGTTATAGGACTGTCATCTGATGAAGTTTTGAGAAGGTTAGTGAAAAATGTAATATCTTTTGCTGGTTTATTCGCTATCGCTAACGTGCATGAATCAATGCTGCTGTGTGGTTGGCTATTGTAGTAAGCTAATATAATGCTATATTGTGTTTTCGCTGTAAAACACTTAAAGAATCTGAAATATTGGCTGGATTCACAAGATCTTTGTCTTTCATTTGCTGTACGCTGTGTATTTTTCATAAATGTTTTATGATGAGTATTTAGGTAATTCACGTTGCTCTCTGTAGTTCTAGCAAGAAACCATATTGATTTAGCAATGCTCCAAAAACACACCTGCTCCAAAAGGACGCACTTAGAATAGAGTACTATTTGTACAAATTGACTGCTTTTTCATCAGCCCCAAACAAAACTAAAGGTGTAATCATAATGATATATAATAAAATGAAAATCACCATCCTTGGTAAAAGCAAAGTCCAAGAAGGCATTATCACTTTCCTTTCCTTAAACGTATCCATAATGGAAATAAAATTGCCTTTATTAATGTGTATGCTCCAAAATCATATGATCCTAAGTTTTCTGATTCTTTTCTGATTCTCTGAACATTATACGTGTTAGACTTAACTTAATTCCAACTGGTTATTGAGACAGACATGAATGCCATTCTGGACATGCGGAACAAATCTAATAAGACCAACTACAATCCAAAAGCTCTCCAACGTATGTGACCTGTTCCAGGAAGCTAGGTATATGTAGCACGTCACTACTTCACAGCAGAGGAATTTGAGAATTTCTTTGGGGCAGAAATGCCATCTGGAACACGTTAACTTTCATGTGCCTTAAATAACAAACTTGTATGCCATATGTAAATATGAATAAAATTGTTAAATTATTAGCCTAGTTGGTTTAGCCACAGAAAAAGACAGGAAGTTAACCGTTCGCCATGATTGGCTAAGATAATGGGTGGGCTGGACATGCCAAGAGATGAGTTCGGATTGGTCTGCCATGGAGCAAACGTTCATTTTATTTGATATAGTGTGTGTTTACCAGAAATAGTCATTCAAATTTTGCTACATAGGACCGAATGAAGGTGGTGGGTCACATATACTCTCGGATTGATGCCTGGCGACCTCATAACCCTAAAAAAATATAAAAACATTTTTTTTTAAAGAGTATACTTTCTATTCAAACAGGCACTCCCGAATCAATTTCGTACGATTATCTACTCCTCATTTTTTATTCATCAAGAAAATACATTTGACATATGATCATATCTGATCATTAGGTTAAGATGGGGCAAGGTTTTAAAGATTGCACCAACAAATATGGCCACTCTGTTTCTAGGTCCTTTACAAGCATTTCTCTACACCCACAATAACATCTGCTAAATGTGTATGTGACCAATAAAATGTGATTTGATTATTACTGCCATATACAAATGTCTGAATCTTGTAAAATAGCCACAAGCTAGCATGAGGGACAAGCAGTAGCTAGCAACATTGAGGTTTGCTAAGAGAAAAGTCAGCTTAACCTTGTACGCTAACTAGGTATAATTAGATAGCTAATAGCAAGTTAAATTTCTCTTATGATTAAAAAGCCAACAACATTTTTATAAAACAGCATATTATTGACCTAAAAGTTTAGCTGTGTTAGCCCTGTCGCTAGCTTATCCAGGGTCAGTCATACATAGAACAACCATGTACTGTCTATCTATGGGAACAACTGCAACCTTTTTGCAAGCAACATTGCTAAAAATAAAATAAAATGAATATGTAATGTTCATTTTCTGTAGTCTAATTTTCATCTCCATACTGTACCTAAATTACAAGGGTGCACTAAACAATTTTATGTCAGCACTTAAAGGGCATGTACAGAATCTGGTATATGGTTTGCCTATATATTGTCTATTGGTATCATTTTAAATTGAGAACATATAGTTCAACATGTAAACAATGTGCGAGTTTACCTATTCTCTGCTTCAGATGGCAAATGACCAGTAATGCCATCATACTGTAGGCCTATGCATGCCATATGTTAAAACAGATTGTATATCTTACAATTAGACAAAAAGGAAAAGTTCATTTGAGAATATAACACAGACACATTGGACAGAACCCCGTTCCCTCTTTATTGCAGGATTAAGTGATTAATCAACATTGACACTAGTTCATTATTAATAACAGTTTTCTTAATTTTAAACACTTCACTTCAAATAATCAACACTTCAAAATGTACAAATAAGCTAATTTATATGTAAAGATTAGACATCTTAGTCTAAACAACAATAGATAAATGAGTAGTAAGAAGTAGGCTATTATTACTAAAGCATCATTGCAGGTAAAAAACTCCATACCAGTGGTGGCCAACCTTGCTCCACTGATCCCTGATCTACTGGGTGAGCAGACTTCTATTCCAGCCCAACAATAGCGCACTTGACTATCAACTCATTAGGTTTGTTAAATTGAATCAGGTGTGTATTGCTGGGCTGAAACAGAACCCTGCACACCCAAGCAGACCTCCAGCAGGGTTGGCCTGCTCCAAAGGTTAAAGGTTTATACATTATGCGTGATGTTTAACTGTATAAAACATTTGCTAACATAGGTAGGCCTACATATATAACCCATGGCATATAGGATATACCTTTAGTCTCTTGGGACATTCATTGGACCTCGCACTTCATCTCCATATCTAAGGACATAAAACATCAAAGAAACAGGCTTCATTATATTCCAATTAGACAGCACTGAATATTATGTTGCTATTGTCTCTGTCCTCAAAGTTTCCCCCTCTAGGAACTGTGGAATCTTTTCATAATGTCCTACCACAAAATGACCTCTCTATCCAGTAGCCTACACTGTCCCTTTGCTGATAACTGGCAATCATTATCTACAAATGCATTGAGACTTTTTACATGATTACATCAAGATTGCTAGCTAATAGGACATTAGCTAGCTGAATACATTTAATTAACTTAGCTAAACAGTGTGCAAATTGGCTAGCTAGCTATGTAGCAGCTCAGTTGAGTTAGCCTACAAAGTGGCCTACTGTAGCCAGCTAGCTAGCAAATAAAACATTGTTTTTTAACATTGAAAAATAATTATTTACTTACTTGAATAGGTTCTCCCACTGCCTCCATTTTATTGGGTTCTTAAAAGAACGAAATAAATGGGCAATCTTGCCGGTGGTAGCAAAGCCTGCAGCCATGTGGACGAATGCAGGCGAGCCAAAAAGTGTGTTTGTCACCAGAACGGTTTAGAATGTGTTGTGACGTTTCACTTAACCAGCATAATCCATTTCCCAAAAATATAAAATCGCACTGTAGGCCACACTTGACTTGAAATCTAGCACACGTATTAACTTCCCGGACGGAAAACAGTGACACACATAACACATAGCACATCTTCTATGGGTGTGTGGGAGAAGGGTGCTTGAAATATAACATTCAATCAAAATCTTGCAACTGGGAGCCAGCCGACCATTCAAACCATTTTTGCAATACAAAATTCTCCTTACCGCCAAGTGATGCGTGGCAAAGATGTGATTTTGGAGGTATGGAAATGCGAGACTAGTAATACTGTAATGAAAACAGGACTTTTTATTTTATTTTAAGTTACATATGAATGATACAGCAACATTCACAAAGGGGTTATGAAGGCATTATGTATACCCCTTCATATGAAGTGTTACTTGAACAAAATCTAATTTTATTTGTCACATGCTTCGTATAAAACAGGTGTGAACTAACAGTGAAATGTTAATTTACGGGATGTCCCAACAACGCAGAGAGAAATAGAAAAGTAAAAACATGTAATAATAAAAGTAATAATAGATACACAATGAGTAAAAAATAATTTGGCTAGTGTGTGCCGAGTCGAAGTGCAGGGGTACGCAGTGGTCTAGAGCACTGCATCGCAGTGCTAGTTGCGCCACCAGAGTCTCTGGGTTCGCGCCCAGGCTCTGTCGCAGCCGGCCGCGACCGGGAGGTCCGTGGGGCAACGCACAATTGGCTTAGCGTCGTCCGGGTTAGGGAGGGTTTGGCCGGTAGGGATATGTGGATATTGTAAAGTGTAAAGTGTAAAGTGTGTAAAGTGGATATTGTAAAGTGGTTGTTCCACTGGATATCATAAGGTGAATGCACCAATTTGTAAGTCGCTCTGGATAAGAGCGTCTGCTAAATGAATTAAATGTAAATGTAAAATGTACGAGGAGTTGGAATCAGCTAAACTTTGAACATTGAGATATTAAATAAATTATAGATTAGAAGCATAGAATATAAGGAGTGAAATAGACTGGGTTTTATGTCAGAAGTTAATGGTTCTCTGTAGAAACACAGATGGCTTTGAAATGTGTTGGGTGGACGGGGGGAGATCAAAGGATAGGGGGAGCAGATGGACATCTGTGGATTAGGCGAAGGAGGGGTTGAGGTCAGGAGGTGAGATCAGATCCCCTGAAGGGAGTAATAAGGGTTTTACGACCCTTTTCCTGTGGAACCATAAGATGTAAGGATTGGAGCGAAGGAGGAGTGTCATAAGTGGAATATATATACCTGTGATGGTGAGAAATGTTTTGATGTCTGAATACAGCTGTGTCGACCCTTTGGGAAGAATTAAACTTGGTTAAGCTTCTCTAGTGTCCGTGAGTTATTTACAAATTGAGTTATTTAAAAATAAGAACCTAACAGAGGTAATGTAGATACTGTACACATGTGCATATACAGTGCATTCGGGAAGTATTCAGACCCCTTCACTTTTTCCCACATTGTTACATTACAGCCTTATTCTAAAATGGATTAAATAAATGTGTTTCCACATCAATCTACACACAATACCCCATAATGACAAAGCGAAAACAGGTTGAGAAATGTTTGCAAATGTATTAAAAGTAAAAACTCAAATTAAAATAAATACCTTATTTACATAAGTATTCAGAACCTTTGCTATGAGACTCAAAATTGAGCTCAGGTGCATCCTGTTTCCATTGATAATCCTTGAGATGTTTCTACAACTTCATTGAAATCCACCTGTGGTAAATTCAATTGATTGGACATGATTTGGAAAGGCACACACACCTCTTTATATAATATCCCACAGTTGACGGTGCATGTCAGAGCAAAAACCAAGCCATGAGGTCGAAGGAATTGTCCGTAGAGCTCCAAGACAGGATTGTGTTGAGGCACAGATTTGGGGAAGGGTACCAAAAAATGTCTGCAGCATTGAAGGTCCCCAAGCACACAGTGGCCTCCATCATTCTTAAAATGGAAGAAGTTTGGTTACTACCAAGATTCTTCCAAGAGCTGGCCGCCTGGCCAAACTGAGCAATCGGAGGAGAAGGGCCTTGGTCAGAGAGGTGACCAAGAACCGATGGTCACTTTGACAGAGTTCTAGATTTCCTCTGTGGAGATGGGAGAACCTTCCAGAAGGACAACCATCTTTGCAACACTCCACCAAATCAGGCCTTTATGGTAGAGTGGCCAGACGAAATCCACTCCTCCGTAAAAGGCACATGACAGCTCACTTGGAGTTGGCCAAAAGGCACCTAAAATATTCTTAGACCATTAAGAACAAGATTCTCTGGTCTGATGAAAACCAAGATTGAACTCTTTGGCCTGAATGCCAAGCATCACGTCTGGAGGAAACCTGGCCCCATCCCTACGGTGAAGCATGGTGGTGGCAACATCATGCTGTGGGGATATTTTTCAGCGGCAGGGACTGGGAGACTAGTCAGGATCGAGGGAAAGATGAACGAAGCAAAGTACAGATAGATCCTTGATGAAAATCTGCTCCAGAGTGCTCAGGGCCTCAGACTGGGGTGAAGGTTCACCTTCCAACAGGATAATGGCCCTAAGCACACAGCAAAGACAACGCAGGAGTGGCTTCGGGACAAGTCTCTGAATATCCTTGAGTGGCCCAACCAGAGCTGGGACTTCAACCCGATCGAACATCTCTGGAGAGACCTGAAAATAGCCTGAGTAACGGTGAAACCTAACAAAATGTGGAACAAGTCAAGGAGTCTGAATACTTTCTGAATGCACTGTAACTAGGAATAAAGTGACAGATAGTAAACGGTAGCAGCAGCGTATGTGATGAGTCAAAAAAGTGCAAAAAGGTTCAATGCAGATCGTTAAATAGTTAACCAAATAGCTGCCCGGACAAACTACTGTATTTAGCCGTCTTATGCCTTGGGGCTAGAAGCTGCTCAGGAGCCTTTTAGTCCCAGACTTGGCGCTCCTGTACCACTTGCCATGCGGTAGCAGAGAGAACAGTATGACTTGGGTGGCTGGAGTCTGAAAATTCTTAGGGCCTTCCTCTGACACCGCCTGGTATAGAGGTCCTGGATGGCAGGGAGCGTGGGCCCCAGTGATGTACTGGGCCGTACAAACTGCCCTCTGTAGCGCCTTACGGTCGTTTCACCAAGCAGTTGCCACACAAAGCAGTGATGCAGCCAGTCAAGATGATCTCAAAGGTGTAGCTGTAAAACTTTTTGAGGATCTGAGGGCCAAATCGGTTCAGCCTCCTGAGGGAGGAGAGGAATTGTCATGCCCTCTTCATGGCGGTGTTGGTGTGTTTGGAACATGATAGATCCTTAGTGATGTGGACACAGAGGAACTTGAAACTCTTGACCTGCTCCACTACAGCTGTGAATGGGGGCGTGCTAGGCCCTCTGTTCCCTATAGTCCACAATCAGCACCTTTGTCTTGCTGACATTGAGGGAGAGGTTGTTGTCCTGGCACCACACTGCTAGGTCTCTGAACTCCTCCCTATAGGCTGTCTCATTGTCAAGCCTATTACCATTGTGTCATTGGAAAACTAAATGATGGTGTTGGAGTCTTGCGCGGCCACGCAGTTGTGGGTGAACAGCAAAAATAATTTAGACAGGTTACCTTGGTGTTCTAGGGCACATGGACTATGGTGGTCTGCTTGAAACATGTAGGTATTAGAGACTCGGTCAGGGAGAAGTTGAAAATGTCATTGAAGACACTTGCTAGCTGGTCAGCGCATGCTCAGAGTAAGCGTCCTGGTAATCTGACTGACTGTTAACCTGTTTAAAGGTCTTACTCACATTGGCTACGGGGAGCATGACAAAATCACACACAAAAAATTAAAAAATATAAATAAAAGTCTATTGCATAATGGAAACGTGTTTTTGCTGTCCCAGTACCCACTCCATGACACACCAAACACAGAACAGGCTTGGAGCAGTACAGTATTGCCCTTGTAGCAGTTTAGGGACAAAGTGCCTTACTCAAAGACACAGAGGCAGTAGGGGATGGCACTTGAAAAGGTGATGTAGGTGTGTAGTAAACTTGTCTGAGACCTGGAGACTTGTGTACACTTCCTGAGCTAATGTCTACGCTTAAGCTTAGCAGGGTAACACAGTCTTGTGGCCTGCAGGAGACCTAGGTTAGAAACCAGTCTGTACCATTGGTGCCGTGACCGGGATCTGTGAGGAGGTCAAATGGGTGGTGGTGTAACGAATGTAGTTCTGTAAACCATGATTGCATGTTGAGTAACCTTTTTTGATAACTAAAGAGGTTAGAGTGGCAGGCCAGTAAATGGAAAGTTTAAAGTTTAAATCCCAGGGCTGACAACAAATCTTGCAGGTTTGAGCCAGACAGTTCGCATAGAGTTGATCAGACTGTTGATTGTGGCCTTTGGAATGTCGTCCTCTTCGATGGCTGTGCGAACTCGCTGGATATTGGCGGGAAATGGAACATGCTGTCATACACATCGATCCAGAGCATCCCTAACATGTTCAATGGGTGACTATGCAGGCTTTGGAAGAAAACACTATAAAGTTTCCAAAACTGTTAAAATAATGTCTGTGAGTATAACAGAACTGATATGGCAGGCGAAAACCTGAGGAAAATCCATCCAGGAAGTGCTATTATTTTGAAATGCCTGTTTTTCCATTGAAAGCCTATCCACCATACAAAGACTTAGGACCAAGTTCACGATCCCTATGGCTTCCACTACATGTGGCCAGTCTTTAGGCATTGTTTCAGGCTTTTACTCTGAAAAATGAGGGAGAAACACCACTTTCAATGAGAGGACAGTGGAAATTTCCAGACATGAGTCCTGCGCATGACCAGGAGCGTGCCTTTCTTGTTTTTCCTTTTCTATTGACGAAGCCATTGTCCGGTTGAAATATGATCGATTATTTATGACAAAAACAACCTGAGGATTGATTATAAACATTGTTTGACATGTTTCTACGAACTTTTACGGTACTTTTTTAGATTTTTTGTCTGCATGCTGTGACCGCGCTTTGTTCCAATGGATTACTGAACAGAACGCACCAACAAAACTGAGGTTTTTGAATATAAAGAGGGTCTTTATTGAACAAAACAAACATTTGTTATGTAACATGGAGTCTTGGGAGTGCAACCATATGAAGATCATCAAAGGTAAGCAATACATTTTATCGCTATTTCTGACTTTTGTTACTTATCTACTTGGCTGGTTTGTAATGATTTGTCTGCTGGGCGCTGTTCTCAGATAATCGCATGGTTTGCTTTCGTAAAGTCGTACCCAGAGTAAACGGCCTGCTACTCAGCCATAAAAGCTAGAATATGCATATTAGTAGATCTGAATAGAAAACACTCTGAAGTTTCTAAAACTGTTTGAATGATGTCTGTGAGTATAACAGAACTCATATGGAAGGCAAATCACCTGAGAAAAATTCCTACCAGGAAGTGGGAAATCTGAGGTTTGTAGTTTTTCAACTCTTTGCTTATCCAAGATACAGTGGAGATGGGGTCATATTGCACTTCCTAAGGCTTCCACTAGATGTCAACAGTCTTTAGAACCTTGTTTGAGGCTTCTACTGTGAAGTGGGGGCGAATGAGAGGGGAATGAGTCAGAGGTCTGCCAGAGAGCCACGAGCTGACCAGGCGCGTTCACGTGAGAGAGTTAGCTTGCATACCATTGCATTTCTGAAGACAAAGGAATTCTCCGGTTGGAACATTATTGAAGATTTATGTTAAAAACATCCTAAAGATGGATTCTATACAACGTTTGAAATGTTTCTACGGACTGTAACGGAACTTTTTGACTTTTCGTCTGCACCTAGTGATCGCGAGTCATGAATTTTGATTACTGGGCTGAACGCGCTAACAAAAAGGAGGTATTTGAACATAAATTATGGACTTCATCGAACAAAACAAACATATATTGTGGAACTGGGATTCCTGGGAGTGCATTCTGATGAAGATCAGCAAAGGTAAGTGAATATTTATAATGCTATTCTGACATCTGTTGACTACAGAACATGGCGGATATCTCTTTGGGTTGTGTTGGTCTCTGAGTGCTGTACTCAGATTATTGCATGGTGTGCTTTTTCCGTAAAGTTTTCTTTTTTAAATCTGACACAGCGGTTGCATTAAGGAGAAGTGGATCTAAAATTCCATGCATAACAGTTGTATCTTTTAGCAACATTTATGAGGCTCTCTGCAAAATCACCGGATGTTTTGGAACTACTGAACATAACGCGCCAATGTAAACTCAGATTTTGGATATAAATATGAACTTTACCGAACAAAACATATATGTATTGTGTAACATGAAGTCCTATGAGTGTCATCTGATGAAGATCATCAAAGGTTAGTGATTAATTTTATCTCTATTTCTGCTTTTTGTGACTCCTCTCTTTGGCTGGTGTTTTTCTGTGACATGGCTCTGATCTAACATAATCGTTTGGTGTGCTTTCGTCGTAAAGCCTTTTTGAAATCGGACACTGTGGCTGGATTTACAACAAGTGTATCTTTAAAATGGTGTAAAATACTTGTATGTTTGAGTAATTTTAATTATGGGATTTCTGTTGTTTTGAATTTGGCGCCCTGCAGTTTCACTGGCTGTTGAAGAGGTGAGACGCTACCGTCCCACATACCCTAGAGAGGTTAAGCAGAGCCTTACAACCTCTGGGAATTGGTCAAAGCTTGAGTGATAGTTGAGTTCAACCATTGAGATAGCAAAATTCTTGTGACATGCCCTGAATGCCTCTACTGATCCTACAGCTATTGCATGCAGTAATCATGTGCCTATGAACCAGATTAATACTGTTAGCACTGAGGCGGTGTGCCCTAGGAAGAGGTCCACTGTGAGGAGCTCACCGTGCACTAACATGAATAACATGAGCACATTCTGCTAAGCTTCCCAGTAAAGAAATGAAAAGTAAGAATCCCTCAAAATAGCCCACGTTCACATATATAGCTTAAGAAACAAGGTCCATGAAATCAATAATTTGCTAGTAACAGATGACATTCATATTTTGACTATGTCTGAAACTCACTTATTTTACCTTTATTTAACTAGGCAAGTTAGTAAAGAACACATTCTTATTTTCAATGACGGCCTAGGAACAGTGGGTTAACTGCCTTGTTCAGGGGCAGAACAGATTCTTACCGTGTCAGCTCAGGGATTCAATCTTGCAACCTTTCTGTTACAAGTCCAACACTCTACCCACTAGGCTACCTGCCGCCCCCATACCTTTGATGATACAGTGGAAGCAATACAAGCTTATAACATTTACAAAAAATATAGAAATTCCGATGGTGGAGGTGTTGCTTTTTATATTCAGAACCAAATTCCTGTAAATATTACACAGGATCTTATGTTAAATACTGATGAAGTAATATGGCTACAGGTTCATCTGCCTGATTTGATTTGACCTAAAGCCCATTCCGGTGGGAAGCTGCTATAGACCACCAAGTGCTAACTGTAAGTATCTGGAAAACATGTGTGAAATGCTTGATAATGTATGTGATATCAACAGAGAAGTATATTTTCTGGGTGGTTTAAATATTCACTGGCTCTCATCAAGCTGCCCACTCAGGAAAAAACTTAAAACTGTAACCAGTGCCTGCAACCTGGTTCAGGTTATCAGTCAACCTACCAGGATAGTTACAAACAGCACAGGAATGATAACATCAACATGTATTGATCACATCTTTACTAATGCTGCAGAAATTAGCTTGAAAGCAGTATCCAGATCCATCGGATGTAGTGATCACAATATAGAAGCCATTTCTAGGAACACCAAAGTTAGGCTGGGCCTAATATAGTGTATAAGAAGTAATACAATACGTTTTGTGGTGATTCCTATGTTGTTGATGTAAAGAATATTTATTGGTCCGTGGTGTGTAATGAGGAGCAACCAGACGCTGCACTTGACACATTTATATGATTGCTTATTCCAGTTACTAATAAGCACGCACCCATTAAGAAAATGACTGTAAAACTGTTAAATCCCCTTGGATTGATGAGGAAATTAATAATGGTATGGTTGAGAAGGTTGAGGCAAAAGGAATGGCAAAAAAGATTGGCAGCCAGACTTTTGCAAATTCAAAAGATTGGCAGCCAGACTTTTGCAAAAATGTCATGTGAATAAAAAAATAATAAGAAACTATACTATGAAACAAAGACAAATTACAAAGAATGATAGTAAAAAAGCTATGGAGCACTTTAAATTACATTTTGGGGAAAAAGGCAAACTCAGCTCCAATTCATTCATTCATAAAATCACAAAACCAACTGATATTGCCAACTACTTTAATAGTTTTTTCATTGGCAAGATTAGCAAATTTATGCATGACATGCCAGCAATAAACACTGACATTACTATTCTTGGGTAGCGGAATTACTTTTGGTTCCCTTCAGGCCTGGGGGCACACTTTCTAATAGGCTGAAATTGAAAATATGGTAAATAGGAGTGGCAATATCGTGCGCTATTATCCTCAGTAATTTTTCATCCAAGTTGTCAGACCCCGGTGGCTTGCCATTGTTGATTGGCAACATACATTTTTTCACCTCTTCCACTTTACGTCATTCAAAATTACAATGCTTGTCTTTCATAATTTGGTCAGATATACTTGGATGTGTAAAGCACACTTTACTGGCTCAAATAGCCAACCAATTAGCCTGTTACCAACCCTTAGTAAACCTTTGGAAAAAATCATGTTTGACCACATACAATGCTATTTTACAGTAAAGAAATTGACAACAGACTTTCAGCACGCTTATAGGGAAGGACATTCAAATGACTGATGAATGGCTGAGAGAAATCTATGAGAAAAAAGATGGTGGGGGCTGTTTCGTTAGACTTCAGTGTTTTATTATCGATCATTGTCTGCTGCTGGAAAAATGTGTTATGGCTTTACACACCCTGCTATATTGTGGATAAATAGTTACCTGTATAACAGAATACAGAGGGTGTTTTTCAATGGAAGCCTCTCCAACATAATCCAGGTAAAATCAGGAATTCCCCAGCTGTCTAGGACCCTTAATTTTTCCTGTCTTTACTAACGACATGCCACTGGCTGCAATAAGTTAGCCCTAAAATGTCTAAAACTAAAAGCATTGTATTTGGTACAAATCATTCATTAAACCTCAACTAAATATTGTAATATATCATGTGGAAATTGAGCAAGTTGAGATAACTAAACTGCTGGTAGTAACCCTGGATTGTAAACGATGAGTAGGGTTGATCCGAACGGTCTGACCTCACAACGACAGTCAAGAACCAAAGCTAACTGGCTAACATTGGCTAGCTACTTCCAGACAAATAATGAGAAAACACCCCACTCTGATGTTATCCAGAGCGTTGGGGACTGTAACTGCGCTGCTGGCAACATTTTAATTCGCTTTTTTGCCAACGTTTACTGACACCAGCCATATTCAACGTGTGTTGAGCGTTCGTAAATTAATATGCGCTCTCTGGCACACTCAGACAAGAGTGCTCTGAAATCGGAGTAGATGGCCAGACTGAATTTACGAACGCACTCAAAATGGTTACTTGCATAATCTTTTGTAAAGACATGTAGTTATCTAGGTAAACAACGAACCATAATCACAACTCATGACGATACTACCCTGCATGAATCTGCCGGTAGCTAACCAACCAGGTTCAATGTTAGCTAGCTAACATTAGGCTATAGCTAGCTAAGCAAATAGCTCTGAGATACGAATAAGGTCATACACGTAACGTTAGCTAGCGAGCCAGCTAGCTAACGTTAGCTAGCTAGCGAGGTAAACAATGAACCAATCACAACTCACTATATTACTATCCCGCATTAATCTTTAGGTAGCTAACCAACCAGTTGCAATGTTAGCTAGCTAACATTAGGCTACAGCTAGCCAAGCAAATGGCTCTTTCTGTCAAAATTAGAAACATGTAATATCTGATAATGTAGCTAGCTAGACTTTCTTACCCCTATACATCATTCATGGTTGGATGCGTCTCATGTCGGATGCCATGGTTGCCCTTAGTTTGAAGATGTAACTCCTTAGCTATCATACTCGAATTCCACTGATTTCAAAACTCAGTCCTCCAGAAAGTGGAGTTTTAATACACGATACATTCAAAAAACGCAGTGTTAGACAGGATTACCAAGACATACTGACCAGCTCAAAGACACAAGCGTGCTATATGGCAAGCCAATCCGAACTCATCTCTCAGCATGACCAGCCCACTCACTATCTGAGCCAATCATGGCTAGCTGTAAGGTTGCTTCCTTTTTCTGTGGCTAAACCAACTAGGCTCGTCATTTAACAATTGTATTCGTATTTACAGATGGCATACAAGTTTGTTATAAACGCACATGAAAGTTCACAGGAGAGCCTTTTGAACGTAGACTTTACATTTTTATCAAAATGTTTTTTGGGGGCATAAATGCCTTCACGAACATGTGAAGTAGTGACCCGTGACATATGCCTAGTTTCCTAAAACGGGTGACATATTTCCATAGTGATAGGTGTAATGGAATGGCAGAGATAGGGAGTTGACAGTGTGAAACTCATTGCATGCTGAAGACACATTGAGCTAATTTAAATCTATTATACTGCTCGTCTGACAATTTTTTCTACCTGTCTCGGACTGTCGTGCACTGCTATGCAAGGGTCTTCTTGACATCCTCTTTCTCCGGGAGCTTACCTGCTCCAGCCGGTAGGCAGTCTCTCTGTGCAACTGCTGCAGGGCGTTCTTCGCGGCGCCATCCTGGTAAACCAGTTTGTCTCTGGACTCCTTCAACTCCCTCAGAAGCTCCTCCACCCGGCCCTCCAACTGGGAGAGACACAAAAGACATTGTAGGGTGAAGTTGCCCCTAGACACTGATCTTAGGACTGTTTTGCATTTAGCACTAATTGCTAAGATTTGGAGGGGAAACCGATCCTAGAGCTGTATCTAGGAGAAACATCACCCAGGAGCAGCAAAGAGTAGAGGACAGGTCCGTCAGGTTAGACAGGGACAGACCTGGCTTAACCTGCCTGACTGACAAGCATGCAAACATACATAACAGTGCTACAGAAAGTATTCAAAACCCTTCACTCTATCCACATTTTTCTGTGTTACAGCCTGAATTTAAAATGTATTAAATTTAGATTTTTTTGTCACTGGTCTACACACAATACTCCATAACGTCAAAGTGTAATCACATTTTTCAAAATGTTTACAAATTATTTTAAAATTAAAAGCTGAAATATTTGTAGTCAATAAGTTTTCAACCTCCTTATTTACGTTTGCAATAACAAATTCTGGAGCAGAAATCAATCTGTGATTACCTCATCTCTGTACCCCACACATACAGACAAATGTAAGGTCCCTCAGTCGAGCAGTGAATTTCTAACACAGATTCAACCACAAAGACCAGGGAGGTTTTCCAATGCCTCTCCAAGAAGGGCACATATTAGTAGATGGGTGAAGAAAAAAGCAGACATTGAATATCCCTTTGAGCATGGTGAAGTTATTAATTACACTTTGGATGGTATATTAATACAACCAAACACTACAAAGAAACAGGCGTTGCCGGAGAAGAAGGAAACCGCTCAGGGAATTCACCCCGAGGCCAACGGTGACTGTAAAACAGTTACAGAGTTAAATGGCTGTGATAGGAGAAAACTGAGGATGGATCAACAACATTGTAGTTACTCCACAATACTAACCTAAATGACAGAGTGAAAATTAGGAAGCCTGTACAGAATAAAAAATATTCCAAAACATGCATCCGGTTTGTAACAAGGCACTAAAGTAATACTGCAAAAAATGTGGCAAAGCAGTTAACACTTTGTGTTCCGGACAAAAACGTATGTATGGGGCAAATCCATTACCGAGTACCACTCTCCATATTTACAAAAACGTATGTATGGGGCAAATCCATTACCGAGTACCTCTCTCCATATTTACAAGCATAGTGGATCATGTTATGGGTACGCTTGTAATCATTAAGGACTGCGTAGTTTTTCCAAAAGGCCAAAATGTCATTGGAGATGCTTACCAAGAAAACAGTGATTGTTCCTGAGTGGCCGAGTTACAGTTAAACCTACTTGAACATCTATGGCAAGACCTGAAAATGGTTGTCTAGCAATGATCAACAACCAATTTGACAGAGCTTGCAGATGGGTGAGAAATAAATGTATTTAATTAATTTAAATTCAAGCTACAACATAACAAAATGTGGAATAGATCAAGGGGTATAAATACTTTCTGAAGGTACTGTACCTCCAAAAGGCTACAGACAGGAAATATTCAAAAAGTTTAATACAGATTTTTTATAATAACAGCGGTAAATGACAACAATTGTTTTTTAATATTTTTAGCTCTTTCATGGCGATGGGTAGTTGAGAAGACTTGGTCTATCTAAAATGCACACGCACAGACAGCAATACGTCTCATCAATGCTCTGAAAAGACAACAAACTGAAGGACGGACAGACAGCAATACGTCTCGTCAATGCTCTGAAAAGACAACAAACTGAAGGACGGACAGACAGCAATACGTCTCGTCAATGCTCTGAAAAGACAACAAACTGAAGGACGGACAGACAGCAATACGTCTCGTCAATGCTCTGAAAAGACAACAAACTGAAGAAAGGACAGACAGCAATACGTCTCGTCAATGCTCTGAAAAGACAACAAACTGAAGAAAGGACAGACAGCAATACGTCTCGTCAATGCTCTGAAAAGACAACAAAATGAAGGACAGACAGACAGACAGCAATACGTCTCGACAATGCTCTGAAAAGACAAACTGAAGGACGGACAGACAGCAATATTACAGATTACAGAGATTTGAAATGAATGTCCCAGTTGGGCTATAAAAGGTTCCCTGGTTTCCATTCAAGCTGACCCATGTTTAAAAAGCGGTCGAGATAAAAAATCATATCACCTATTTTGGCATTCTCAAATGAAGAGTCAAGGTGTACTGAAAATCACCAATCACGACTCAAGATTCACTGGAATCTGGTGCAGTATAAAAGCTAGTCTACATTATTTATTTATTTATTCTTTAACTAGTCAAGTCAGTTAAAAACAAATTCTTATTTACAATGACGGCCTACCCCGGCCAAACCCTAACCCGGACGACGCTGGGCCAATTGTGCGACACTCGGAGCAACATCAAGAACTACAAGACATGAGTTTAGTTGGCATACAATTTTTGTGCGTTCTGGATACACCGATTCTGCTAATATTATCAGATTTTTACAATGAAGCATATAATCTGCAGAGATCTTCACTGAATTTGAGCATCTAGAATGCACTCTTTGTTTAGTCCTGGCCCTGCTATGACTATGCCTACTAAGTTAACTCCACCTGGCTTTGAAGGTCAACCGGTCATATCATGAGTTTGAGTTTATTTTTACAGGGACAGTGCACATTAATCAATGTTTCAGTAAAAGTGCCGGTTTTAGCCAGCCGGCTAATTTTCAACCGCAGTCCCTGGGCAGGTTATAGGAGGTCTGAACTTCTACCAGGGCCCGTGTTCATAAAGCGTCTCAGAGTAGAAAGGCTGATCTAGGATTAGGTCACCCTTGTCCATATAATTATGATCTAAAGAGCAACATTTATCCTAGATCAGCACTCCAATTCTGAGATGCTTTGAAAAATACAGGCCCTGGATAGGGCTGTTACGGTGACCGTTTTACCGCCACACCAGCAGTCACAAATAATGACCGCAGTCAAATTCCACGTGACCGTTGAGTCACAGTAACTAGGCTTCTCCAAAACTGCGCTCTGATGCCGCCAATGGTCATTAGTAGCCTACCAAATCAAACACTTCATGAGAGCCCTGGCATTCAGAGTCTGAGCGGAATAGGATCACGTTGCACAGCGAGAGCCAACTTCTCATAGCTGGCTGACGCATGGAATTAAATAAGTGTTCTTATAAACCCATGTTGCGCAACATTTCTATAGGCTTATACAATTGAGTGAGAGAACAGAGTTTTGATGGCCTCAATTAAAAAGCGGAGGACCACATCAGGATTCTATAGGCTAGACCTACTATATTTATTTCTAAACGTTCCTAAAATTATGCACATTGCATCGTTTTTACAACCAGAGTATACCTGGCTGGAATGAAAATGAGCCATGGTTCTTTTCGCAAATCAAGTGCATACGGATGACATGTCTTTTTTTTCCCGTTCCGACCAAAAAATTCATTTACTCTAAAATTAAATTTCGAGTCTCATAGCAAAAGGTCTGAATACTTATGCAAATATTGTATTTAATTTTTAGGTTTTTTACATTTGGAAAAAAAAAAGTTTTTTTTCCTTTGTCATGATGGGGTATTGTCTGTATTCATGAGGAAAAACAATTATTTAATACATTTCAGAATAAGGCTGTAAACGTAACAAAACATAAAAAAGTGAAGGGGTCTGAATAGTTTCCGAATGTACTGTAAATACCTGTAAATACCAGAGCACAAATCTCTGAGATCTACAGACATTTCCTTGGACTTCATGGTATAGTTTGTGCTCTGACAGGCACTGTGAACAGTTGGAACTTAAGACCGGTGAGTTATTCTAAATCAAAGGAAATTGGATGCACCTGAGCTCAATTTAGCGCTGTCAGAGGAAAGGGGTGAAAAATATACAGTCGAAGTCATTAGTTTACATGCACTTAGGTTGGAGTCATTAAAACTCATTTTTCAACCACTCCACACATTTCTTGTTAACAAACTATAGTTTTGGCAAGTCGGTTAGGACATCTACTTTGTGCATGACACAAGTAATTTTTCCAACAATTGTTTACAGACAGATAATTTCATATAATCACAAATTCCAGTTGGTCAGAAGTTTACATGCACTAAGTTGACTGTGCCTTTAAACAACTTGGAAATGGCTTTAGAAGCTTCTGATAGGCTAATTGACATCATTTGAGTCAATTGGAGGTGTACCTGTGGATGTATTTCAAGGCCTACCTTCAAACTCAGTGCCTCTTTGCTTGACATCATGAGAAAATCAAAAGAAATCAGCCAAGACCTCAGAAAAAAAATGGTAGACCTCCACAAGTCTGGTTCATCCTTGGGAGATATGTCCAAACGCCTGAAGGTACCACGTTCATCTGTACAAACAATAGTACGCAAGTATAAACACCATTGGACGACGCAGCAGTCATACCGCTCAAGAAGGAGACGCTTTCTGCCTCCTAGAAATGAACGTACTTTGGTGCGAAGGGTGCAAATCAATCCCAGAACAACAGCAAAGGACCCTGTGAAGATGCTGGAGGAAACAGGTACAAAAGTATCTATATCCACAGTAAAACGAGTCCTATATCGACATAACCTGAAAGGCCGCTCAGCAAGGAAGAAGCCACTGTTCTAAAACCGCCATAAAAAAGCCAGACTACGGTTTGCAACTGCACATGGGGACAAAGATCGTACTTTTTGGAGAAATGTCTTCTGGTCTGAAAAAAAATGACCATTGTTATGTTTGGAGGTAAAAGGGGGAGGATTGCAAGCTGAAGAACACCATCCCAACCGTGAAGCACGGGGTGGCAGCATCATGTTGTGGGGGTGCTTTGCGGCAGGAGGGACTGGTGCACTTCACAAAATAGATGGCATCATGAGGGAGGAAAATGATGTGGATATATTGAAGCAACATCTCAAGACATCAGTCAGGAAGTTAAAGCTTGGTCGCAAATGGGTATTCCAAATGGACAATGACCCCAAGCATACTTCCAAAGTTGTGGCAAAATGGCTTAAAGAAAACAAAGTCAAGGTATTGGAGTGGCCATCACAAAGCCCTGACCTCAATCCTATAGAAAATGTGTGGGAAGAACTAAAAAAAGTGTGTGC
This sequence comes from Salvelinus namaycush, assembly GCF_016432855.1. Classification (NCBI taxonomy): domain Eukaryota; kingdom Metazoa; phylum Chordata; class Actinopteri; order Salmoniformes; family Salmonidae; genus Salvelinus; species Salvelinus namaycush. Next base: position 4,849,070 of record NC_052322.1, on the reverse strand, counting down.
GAGCAAGGAGGCCTACAAACCTGTCTCAGTTACACCAGCTCTGTCAGGAGGAATGGGCCAAAATTCACATAACTTATTGTGGTGTGGGTAGCTTGTGGAAGGCTAGCCGAAACATTTGACCCAAGTTAAACAATTTAAAGGCAATGCTAACAAATACTAATTGAGTGTATGTAAACTTCTGAACCACTGGGAATGTGATGAAAGAAATAAAAGCTTAAATAAATAACTCATTCCCTCTACTATTATTCTGACATTTCACATTCTTAAAATAAAAAGGTTTTTAATCAAAGTTACACAAATAACTCTAAATTAAGCACACAGTGCATTCAGAAAGTATTCAGACCACTTCCCTTGTTCCACATTTTGTTACATTACAGACTTACTCTAAAATGCATTTAAAAAATAGAGGATTTTATCTACACAAAATAGCCCCATAATGACAAAGCAAAAACAGTTTTTTTTAATTTGTCTAATTTATTAAAAATAAAAAACAGAAATACCTTATTTACATAAGTATTGAAACCGTTTGCTAAAAGACTCGAAATTGAGCTCAGGTGCATCCTGCTGCCATTGATAATCCTTGAGATGTTTCTACAACTTGATTGGAGTCCACCTGTGGTAAATTCATTTGATTGGACATGATTTGGAAAGGCGCACACCTGTCTATATAAAAGGTCCAACAGTTGACAGTGCATGTCAGAGGAAAAACCAAGCCATGAGGTCCAAGGAATAGAACGTAGAGCTCCGAGACAGGATTGTGTCGAGGCACAGATCTGGGGAAGGGTACCAAAACATTTCTGCAGCATTGAAGGTCCCTAAGAACACAGTGGACCACCAAGACTCTTCCGGCCAAACTGAGCAGTCAAGGGAAAAGGGCCTTGGTCAGGGAGGTGACCAAGAACCCGATGGTCACTCTGACAGAACTCCAGAGTTCCTCTGGGAGAACCTTCCAGAAGGACAACCATCGCCTGCAGCATTCTACCAATCCGGCCGAGTGGCCAGACAGAAGCCACTCCTCAGTAAAAGGCACGACAGCCCGCTTGGATTTTGCCAAAAGGCACCTAAAGGACTCAAAACCAAGAGAAACAAGATTCTCTGGTCTGATGAAACCAAGATTGAACACTTTGGCTCACCTTTCAACAAGACAACGACACTTAGCACACAACAAAGACAACGCAGGAGTTGCTTTGGGACAAGTCTCAATGTCCTTGAGTGGCTCAGCCAGGGCCCAGACTTGAACCCGATCGAACATCTCTGGAGAGACCTGAAACATCTCTGGAGAGACCAGCTTGAGAGGATCTGCAGAGAAGAATGGGAGAAACTCCCCAAATACAGATATGCCAAGCTTGTATAGCATCATACCCAAGAAGACTCAAGGTTGTAATCGCTGGCAAAGGTCCTTCAAAGTACCGAGTAAAGGGTCTGAATACTTATGGTAATGTATTTAAATTTAAAAAAGTGAAATTACATTACCCCCCCCAAAAAATGACCTGTTTTTGCTTTGTTATTATGGGGTATTGTGTGTAGATTGATGAGGGGGGAAAAAACTATTTAATCAATTTTAGAATAAGGGCTGTAACATAACAAAATGTGTAAAAAGTCTAGGGGTCTGAATACTTTCCAAATGCATTGTATAGGAGGACCCGTTTCAAATTATAAACTTTAACCGCTCAATACAGAATAGCCGTGTGGCCGCAGTCCCTTGGAAATCGGGTGGGAACAATATACTTTGTATTTTATTCAGCTATGTTCAATTGTATACTTCTTACTATAAAATAATGCCACGGGAATTACAAGCACATCTTTCTACTAAATGAACAAGTGTAGCCCACATTGCCAGATCAAGGCCTAACATAAGGACGACTCAGAATATGCTATTCTGTTCTTCTGAAATAGGCTACATTTTCTTCATATCATGTTTCTTTAGACCTGCCTAAAATAAATAGATTTACTGTGATGGTGTAGGCTATATTAAATAGATTTATTAGACATTTTAAAATGTAGATGTTCCAAAAGGTCTGCATCAGTGGCTTTTAGGCTATGCATGGAAGCCCGGAGATGCTAAAAGTGTTTATTAACAGTCGATTACCATCAGACCGGCAGTTATTTGCATTACCGACAACAGCCCTAGCCAGGCAAAAGAGGATGGGCTCCACCTCAAGAGTAAGATTTCTCAACAGGCAGTTTTCTCTTGCCATCATGGCTTGATCTTTGAAAGTTCAACCTGGGTTTTCATTAGTACTGTAGGTTGAGATGCATTTGTGGGGGGAAAAAACAGTATTATTACGGCATCAGTATCATTATTCACAATTGAGTGAACTTGTAGCATCTCCGTAAACTACCGATGTTAGATGATTCAAATGGGAAACTCAGGTGAGAAGAGAGCTCTTCACTGATGTCTAAATGGAAACCGTTGGGAGTAAGAAGTAAGCCAGCCTTGTCCGAGCCAGACAGCCCATAAGGGAACAACCATGAGGCAGCTTGATGGACGTGACACCAGTCTGGAGTTGGAGTGCTCACCTTCTTCACGGTGCCCATGTGCTTTTTCTCAGTCTCCACCCTCCTCTTCAGTTCTTCCCTCATGGTGTCCTTCTCTGAGCAGATACCCAGGACCAGCTCCTGGTGCTTGTTGTTTTCATCCAGTAGCCTATAAGGTAAGGGTACAGCCACACAGACGCATGAACAGGGATGGAAATTGTATATGAAGTATGTTTATGTCCTTCAAAAGTACAAGATCTCTATTAAAAAGCATAACTTAGCCTAACTTTTCAAATAGACACGAGGGCATCTTCTACAGAACAAGTTTGGGATATTTCAGCTTGTGATTACAGAACGTGCATAAAAATATCATAGGATAATTCATCTATCCACAAAAAAGGCAGGGATATACAGTAGACCTACACTGGTATCATGTGAATGTTTACTTGGCACATAATATACCAAATTATAGCGACATACAACTTGTAAGAATATTTTTAAGATAAATACACCACAAATACTAAAGGTCAAGAGGGAATTAACGATCAATGGAAATAGTGTTTTTTCTGTAAAAGGGAATTAATGATCAATGGGTCAGAGACATGGGAGGAATTTGTCTAGGCATTGAGCCTGAAACAAGATACTTGTTATCTCGCCATTGGCCAAGTTTTATTGCAAGGAATTCTAATTGGTCAACCACAGGCTAGGGTTGGGTTATAAAACTACGTCCTGTCCCTTTGTTCTGTAGAGAGAATCACTGAGGACAGGGGAGAATGAACATCTACCTCTCAGTATAACATCTATGATTTGTCCCCTTTGAATAAACCCATTTTTCTCCCCCTGATTTGCTTTGGGGTCTGTGTTATTGAAGAGTAACATAAACTGCTAACAAACTTCATGACTTTGTTACACATCCCCATGGTATTTATTACCTTTTGATGGCCTTTTCCTGCTGCACATACTTGTACTGGATGCACTTCTCGAAAACCATTGGGGAGCCGTCCTGGTCAGACTGCATGCCATTTACATGGGATCCACCCTTGCGCCCCCCTCCCCCTCTCTCGGGCAGCTGGCAGGAGAACAACTCCTGCTCCAGCTCATCCAATAGGGACTCCTGGGAGACCGACCGCTGGATCTGAGTCATGAGCTTGCGGCTGCAGTCCGTGTCGTAGGGGCTGGGCGAAGAGTTGGTGTTCGTGCGGGCCATCGTTCGTGGACTGGAAAATCCAGGGTCTGCAAGGGCAGAGCTGGGTGTGGAGGGCGTGGCTGGGCTATTGGTGACTACTGAACCTTGAATGACGTTTTCCTTTGTGGGGGAGGGTTCCACGGAGCATTTGAGGAGGCCATCGACAACAGCTGGTTGAGATTCTGCGTCTCTGTTCGGAATAGAGGTTGAGCAGTCACCCACTCCAACTAGAATAGCGGGTGGAGATTCCACTGCCTTGCCCAGAAGCGACGACAAGCTTTCTATCGTCACCTCCAAAACCGTGTTGGTGCTTTCCATTACCTCATCCAAGACCGAGAATGGACGTTCAGTTGTCCCATCTACAAGAGTTATTGCGTCTTCCATTGAGGCTGTCCCAATGTCACAGCTAATGTCCACATTGACAGACTCCTCTCCACCCTCTTGCTGGCACTTTTTCTTCTTCTTGTGTTGTATCCCATCTCCCTCCAGACTCTCCTGTTCAACGTCATTCCCCCTTTCTGCACAGACCTCATTTTCCTCCATCGTTGTGTCACTCCTGTTGCTCCCTGATAACCCCTTCGGCAGGGAGTTGACCTCTGACCCCTGGGTCAGGTCTGAGGCAGAGGCTGGGTCAGACTGCTCCATGGTTTTCCTCAGCTTCACACCTGACAGACAGAGACAGAGAGGGATGATGGGTAGAGAGAGATGAATGGGAATGAAAGTCTGACATCACTAACTAAGTTATATGAAACACTTCCAGCATAAATTGCACATATAGCCTAGGCCTAGAGGATACTAGAGGTCGACCGATTAATCGGGGCCGATTTCGAGTTTTCATAACAATCGGAAATCGGTATTTTTGGGCACCGATTTGCCGATATATATATATATTTTTTAACACCTTTATTTAACTAGGCAAGTCAGTTAAGAACACATTCTTATTTTCAATGACGGCCTAGGAACGAGGCAGAACGACAGATTTTTAACCTTGTCAGCTCGGGGTTCCAATCTTGCAACCTTACAGTTAACTAGTCCAATGCTCTAACACCTGATTACATTGCACTCCACGAGGAGCCTGCCTGTCACGCGAATGCAGTAAGCTAAGGTAAGTTGCTAGCTAGCATTAAATTTATCTTATAAAAAACAATCAATCAATGACTGTCATTGCTCCAATGTGTACTTAACCATAAACATCAATGCCTTTCTTAAAATCAATACACAAATATATATTTTTAAACCTGCATATTTAGCTAAAATAAATCCAGGTTAGCAGGCAATATTAACCAGGTGAAATTGTGTCATTTCTCTTGCGTTCATTGCACGCAGAGTCAGGGTATATGCAACAGTTTGGGCCGCCTGGCTCTTTGCGAACTAATTTGCCAGAATTTTACGTAATTATGACATAACATTGAAGGTTGTGCAATGTAACAGGATTATTTAGACTCATGGATGCCACCCGTTAGATAAAATACGGAACGGAATAAACGTTTTGTTTTCGAGGTGATAGTTTCCGGATTAGTCAAAGGTATATGGTTTAGAGAGAAATAGTCGACGCGTTATAATTCCTGCAATAACTTGCGGCTGAACTTGAAAGGGGTTCCTTCGTTATTTTACCGTTCATGTCTTCCATAGAGAATGTCTTGATCTACTTCAAATAAGTTCTGTGTTTCGTGCAGGCTTAAACCGCCTCGACGTTTTGATACCCGTGTAAATCTCACTAGGATAAGGTAACGTTTGTCAACATATTTTCATAAATCCACTCTACAAAAAAAATGATCTTCGCTTATATTTAGCCAATATTGATCAGAGTTACATTGTCCTATGGATATCTACACAGTTATAAAATTGGCGTAAGCCTACACGAAACACAGACCTTATTTTAAGTGAATCTAAAAATATCCTATGGAATAAATGAAGGAACCGCTTTTCAGATTTTGCTAGAAGGTGTCATGGGAATTATGACTCGCACTTTGGTTGTCAATTCTTACCATGCCCATTATTAAAATAGGATTTCCTGCATATAGAAATTACAGTTTTTGTTTTCAACATTCTTCACAGGTAACTTAAACTCTATTTTTATTCAAACAGTTGAGAGTATTTGTCTCCTAAGCAGACTCTTCAGTATCATTGTCACTTCAGAGCTGTGTGTGTGTGTGTGTGTATTTATGTATTATATTAAGTTAAAATAAGTGTTCATTGTTCATTCAGTATTGTTGCAATTGTCATTATTACAAAAATGTTTTTTTTTTTCTTTTTTTTTATTTATAAATCGGCCGATTAATCGTTATCGGCTTTTTTTGTCCTCCAATAATCGGTATCGGCGTTGAAAAATCATAATCGGTCGACCTCTAGAGGATACCCTTTGGAATTTGACAGGGCAGGAGGTAGGCTAATAGTTTTAATGGGACTTTTGCTTTAAATGGGACTAACACCACTTCCTTTTACAGTAACAGACAGCGATAATGATGCCACTTTAATTTCCTTCTTACCATTAACCCAGCTGGGCAAATCAGGGGTTCTACACTAACTTTTTCCACAGCACATGATTTGGTCACACCATTTTAAAAATAAATACAAATACAATTGATAATGACTTGGCCTGTGTCCCATAATGTGCCTGCACTCCATACAGAACCTGATGTGCCTGCATTCCATACAGAACCTGATGTGCCTGCATTCCATACATAGCTAGCTAGCTAACGTCAACAGGTTAATGTCAACACACCATAGTCATGGGTCCACAAAATCAATCGAATGGTACTCTACTCATGACAAAAAAATCTGATTTGACATTGTAGTGGCTATCGCTGTTTTGGTTGTTTGTTTTTTGCTTAGTGACATTGCGAATATAATATTTTTGGTATTGCCACAACAATGCCAGAGTGCTGGGAGCTAACCAACCATGTTCAATGTTAACTAGCTAACATTAGGCTCTAACTAGAACAGCAAACGGCTCTGGGAAACAAATAATAATGTCAGCTATCAGCTAGCTAGCTAACAGTACACTTTAGCTTGATGGGAAACCACTTTCTGTCAAAATTAGAAAACGTGTAATATCTGAAAATGTAGCTAGCTAACGCAGGACTATCTTAACCGTATACATCATCATGCATGATGGACGTGTCTCCCTGTCACGGATGCCATGCCATGGTCGCCCTTAGTTTGAAGATGTAATCCGGAGACAGGTGTTTTCTCCATCTCTTTTGCCATCATACTGAAATTCCACTGATTTCAAAACTTGATTCTCCAGAAAGTAGAAAGCAACACTTATGCAGCTTCACTACAAAATACTTTTTTTTTTTTTAAAGCCGCGTTCGACAGGATTACCAACACAGACTGACAAACTCAAATAGACAAAAGCCATCTACGGCTGACCAATCCGAACTCCTCTCTCAGCATCTCTCGGCACTCATTATCTCAGCCAATCATGGCTAGTGGGAAGGTTGCTGACTTTTTCTGTGGCTAAACCAACAAGGCTCGTAATTTATCAATTTTATTCGTATTTAAGGCACTTGAAAGTTCACATGTTCCAGAAGGCATTTCTACAAAAAACTGCATTTTGATTAAAAAAATATGTTTTTACGTTCAAACGGCTCTCCATGGAAGTCGTGACTTGCGACATACGCCTAGTTTCCTGAATCGGGTCACATATAGGCCCTACACACACCGCACACAGCAGGGCTTGACATTCAGGTAAATTTGCCAGTGGCACACCGGGCCAGTGCCAAAAGAAAGCTACTGGCACAAATGACAAAAAAAATACTGACACGGGTCAAGATGACAGGAAAGCCAATAATGCATTCATCATTTCAATAGCAGGTGATTTTGTCTTTCATTTGAGGGCTGAGAAAGTAGCCTATACAGGGTTCATACAGTCATTTGCAAGTCAAATTCACGCACTTACAATATATTCTTTAAAGCACTTAACCCTACAACCGATGGGTGTCAAACTAATGAGCAGTCATTCTGACTGCAACATTATAACAGTGTAATTAAAATATTTCAAATATGCTATAGCAAAAACAATAATTTGGTTGCGTTTATGAAGGCCTTGAGTAACAGAATACGATTTGTATGTTATTTCCAATAACACAACAGCATTTATTAGTTTATGTTACTGTAGGCTTTATGAGGGGAAAAAATTAAAGTGTTCAATCAAGGTTATTATTCATGGAGTGCCTTTGTTACAACTATGAAACAGAAAGCATGTGTTGGAAGATGGTAACAACTTATTTTTAATAACGACAAAATAACATTTTAAAAAACCAACCACGGTCAAAATACGGGCAGTCAAATGATGAAAACATCAGCAGCTTAAACATTATTATAAGCACTAAGTGGCCTTGATAAATAGTGAAACTCAACCCAAAATAAATAATGGCATTATAATGAATATACAGTACCAGTCAAAAACTAAACACACCTACTAATTAAAGGGTTTTTCTTTATTTGTACTATTTTCTACATTGTAGAATAATAGTGAAGACATCAAAACTATGAAATAACACGTGACCCGATTCAGGAAACTAGGCTTATGAAACGTAAATTAAATTTTTATCAAAATGTTTTTGGGGGCAGAAATACCTTCTCGAACATGTGACCTTTCATGTGCCTTAATAACAAACTTGTATGCAATCTGAAAATACAAATACATTGTAAAATTACGAGCCTAGTTGGTTAAACCACAGAAAAAGACAACAATCTTCCCGCTAGCCATGATTGGCTCAGATAATGAGTGGGCTGGACATGCCGAGGGATGAGTTTGGATTGGTCTGCCATTTAGCACGCTTCTGTCTATTTGAGCTGGTCAGTATGTATAATTAATCCGGTCTAACGCAACTTTTTTTTAAATGTATTGCGTAGTAAAAAAATAAAATAAAAAGACTCCACTATGCAAGTATCCATTTCAATAGAATGTCACTGCAACAACTGTTTCAGAGCACTCTTGTCTGAGTATGCCAGAGTACAGAATAACTGATGAATTTAAGAACACTCAACACCAGTTGAATATTGTGTGTGTCAGTAAACGTCGGCAAAAAAGCATAATTAAATTGTTGCGGGAATGTTAGCTAACTAACATTGAACCTATTTGGTTAACTTTAGCTAGCTATGACAATCAGTTTGTATTGCTAGTACTCTATGGATTAGGATTATGGTTCATTGTTCAGCTAGCATGTCTAAACGAAAGACTCCACTTCGCCAGATGATTACATGACCCATCAAATTAGCCAGGTGTGTATGACGGTGATTACAGCGATCTGGAATGTCTTTCAGCATCCGTAGAACACGCCGGACTCTCCTTCACAAATCATACAAGGAGAATGGTCTAATGCCTCCCATCAAACAACTAAACTCAGCAACAAAAGAAACGTCCCTTTTCAGGACCCTGTCTTTCAAAGATAATTTGTAAAAATCCTAATACCTTCACAAATCATTGTAAAGGTTTTAAACACTGTTTATGGTTCATTGAACAAGCATGGGAAACAATTAATTAACATGCACCTGTGGAACGGTCATTAAGACACAAACAGCTTACAGATGGTAGGCAATTAAAAGGTCACAGTTATGAAAACTTAGGACACCAAAGAGGCCTTTCTACTGACTCTGAAAAACACCAAAAGAAAGATGAGGACTGCAGATGTGGCCAGGGCAATAAATTGCCATGTCCGTATTGTGAGACGCCTAAGACAGAGCTACAGGGAGACAGGACGGAAGCTGATCGTCCTCGCAGTGGCAGACCACATATAACAAACACCTGCACAGGATCGGTACATCCGAAATTCACACCTGCAGGACGGGTACAGGATGGCAACAACAACTGCCCGAGTTACACCAGGAATGGTCAGATTCGCGTTTATCGTCGAAGGAATGAACGTTACACCGAGGCCTGTACTCTGGAGCGGGATCGATTTGGAGGTGGAGGGTCCGTCATGGTCTGGGGCGGTGTGTCACAGCATCATCGGACTGAGCTTGTTGTCATTGCAGGCAATCTCAACACTGTGCGTTACAGGGAAGACATCCTCCTCCCTCATGTGGTATCCTTCCTGCAGGCTCATCCTGACGTGAATCTCCAGCATGACAATGCCACCAGCCATACTGCTCATTCTGTGCGTGATTTCCTGCAAGACAGGAATGTCAGTGTTCTGCCATGGCCAGCGAAGAGCCCGGATCTCAATCACATTGAGCACATCTGGGACCTGTTGGATCGGAGGGTGAGGACTAGGGCCATTCCACCCAGAAATGTCCGGGAACTTGCAGGTGCATTAGTGGGAACTTGCAGGTACATCTCACTACAAGAACTGGAAAATCTGGTGCAGTCCATGAGGAGGACATGTACTGCAGTATTTAATGCAGCTGGTGGCCACACCAGATAGTGACTGTTACTTTTGACCTTTGTTCAGGGAGACATTCAATTTCTGTTAGTCACATGTCTTTGGAACTTGTTCACTTTATGTCTCAGTTGTTGAATCTTGTTATGTTCAAATAGTTTGCTGACAGTAAACGCAGTTGACAGTGAGAGGATAATTCTTTTTTTGCTGAGTTTATATATTAGATAATGCAATAATGTTACCAGGACGCCACCCAGGACAAACACTTTGGTGGAAAGCTGCTGCCATCCCATGTGACAAAAGCAGCAGTGTGGCGTCTCTACAAGGAATCGATAACAACTAGGGTTGCAAAGGGTCAGAAACTTTCCGGTAAATTTTCTGAATATTTCTATTATTATATATTATTTTAGTTAAGCCCGGGAATTTGGGGAATTTTACTTAAATTCATTTTAAAAAGTTAGATTACAACATTGAACCTTTTTTGTGGAATACACAAGGCAATTCTAGGTCTTCTAGCATATTTTGGTTAACCTATCCACTATTCAAAGTAATTGCAACCCTCTGCATGCACAGTGCATTCTTCCATCACATGTGTAGTGCACTCTTCCATCACATGTACAGCTGATTCTCAAGATCTTGCACACTAATGAGATGCTATTGAGCCCACACTACTACAGTCGTGGCCAAAAGTTTTGAGAATGACACAAATATTAATTTCCATAAAGTTTGCTGCTTCAGTGTCTTTAGATATTTTTGTCAGATGTTACTATGGAATACTGAAGTATAATTACAAGTAGAGGTCGACCGATTAATCGGAATGGCCGAATAATTAGGGCCGATTTTGGACGCCGATTTTGCCGATAATATTATTATTATTAAATTTTTTTACACCTTTATTTAACTAGGCAAGTCAGTTAAGAACACATTCTTATTTTCAATGATGGCCTAGGAACGGTGGGTTAACTGCCTTGTTCAATGGCAGAACGACAGATTTTTACCTTGTCAGCTCAGGGATTCAATCTTGCAACATTACGGTTAACTAGTCCAATGCTCTAACCACCTGCCTCACGAGGAGCCCGCCTGTTACGCGAATGCAGTAAGAAGCCAAGGTAAGTTGCTAGCTAGCATTAAACTTATTTTAGAAAAAACAATCAATCAATCATAATCACTAGTTATAACTACACATGGTTGATGATATTACTAGTTTATCTAGCGTGTCCTGCGTTGGAAATAATCGATGCAATGCGCATTTGCGAAAAAGGACTGTAGTTGCTCCAACGTGTACCTAACCATAAACATCAATACCTTTCTTAAAATCAATACACAGAAGTATATATTTTTAAACCTGCATATTTAGCTAAAAGAAATCCAGGTTAGCAGGCAATATTAACCAGGTGAAATTGTGTCACTTCTCTTGCGTTCATTGCACGCAGAGTCAGGGTATATGCGACAGTTTGGGTTGCCTGGCTCATTGCGAACTAATTTGCCAGAATTTTACGTAATTATGACATAACATTGAAGGTTGTGCAATGTAACAGCAATATTTAGACTTATGGATGCCACCCGTTAGATAAAATACGGAACGGTTCCGTATTTCACTGAAAGAATAAACGTTTTGTTTTTGAGATGATAGTTTCCGGATTCGACCATATTAATTTCTGTGTGTTATTATGTTATAATTAAGTCTATGATTTGATAGAGCAGTCTGACTGAGCGATGGTAGGCACCAGCAGGCTCGTAAGCATTCATTCAAACAGCACTTTACTGCGTTTGCCAGCAGCTCTTCGCAATGCTTCAAGCATTGCACTGTTTATGACTTCAAGCCTATCAACTCCCGAGATTAGGCTGGTGTAACCGATGTGAAATGGCTAGCTAGTTAGCGGGGTGCGTGCTAATAGCGCTTCAAACGTCACTCGCTCTGAGACTTGGAGTAGTTGTTCCCCTTGCTCTGCATGGGTAACGCTGCTTCGAGGGTGGCTGTTGTCGATGTGTTCCTGGTTCGAGCCCAGGTAGCGGCGAGGAGAGGGATGGAAGCTATACTGTTACACTGGCAATACTAAAGTGCCTATAAGAACATCCAATAGTCAAAGGTATATGAAATACAAATCGTATAGAGAGAAATGGTCCTATAATTCCTATAATAACTACAACCTAAAACTTCTTACCTGGGAATATTGAAGACTCATGTTAAAAGGAACCACCAGCTTTCATATGTTCTCATGTTCTGAGCAAGGAACTTAAACGTTAGCTTTCTTACATGGCACATATTGCACTTTTACTTTCTTCTCCAACACTTTGTTTTTGCATTATTTTAACCAAATTGAACATGTTTCATTATTTATTTGTGGCTAAATTGATTTTATTGATGTATTATATTAAGTAAAAATAACTGTTCATTCAGTATTGTTGTAATTGTCATTATTACAAACAAAAAAAATAATAAAAAATTTAATCGGCCGATTAATCGGTATCGACTTTTTTTGGTCCTCCAATAAATCGGTATTGGTGTTGAAAAATCATAATCGGTCGACCTCTACTCACAACAGCACCAAAGCTAACTGGCCAACGCTGGCTAGCTATTTCCAGACAAATGAGAGAACACCTCACTCTGACCATTTTACTGACACCAGTCACATTCAACGGGTGTTGAGCACTCGTAAATTCATTATTCTGCACTCTGGTACACTCAGACGAGAGTGCCCTGAAATCAGAGTAGATAGCCAGAGCGAATTTACAAAAGCACCCGAGTGTCCAGCTAAGAATGACAGGAATAATGAAGTCAATAAACATTGGGTGGGTAGTTAGATAGTTAATATACTGGCAAGTTTGATGTATAAGTAGCCAACTAACTTTAGCTAACAACATACCGGTACATACTGCTGTAATTATACGCTATGTTGTTCGTAAGGACAGCGTAGCTAACAAATTGTCAGCCAATATAACGTGAAAGGTAAATTATTGTTAAAGTCATTAATTTATTACATTGCTCAACATTTTCTGAACATTTCTTATAATAGGTTAAAGCAATGAATGTGTCCCCTCTTGTTGTACTTCCGCTGCATATTGTCCTCCGTTTTCTTCAAATCTGAAAACGTTGTGAAGGCACGCCCATTTTCTTAAGCATTGCATTATGGGCCCTAAAAGCACGGAAAGTGTCCACTGTTGATATACTTCGTATTTTGGCGAATTTAGTACGACATCCGGGAACTTTTTGTATACTAACTATATCCATACTATGACCAATAAGCATACTATATACTCAATTTACGTCACAAACAGTATGGTTAGTATGAGTATTCTAACACAACTTAAGTATTTTGGAACCCCATGACTGAAGGTCCTCTAGAAAAGGATGTGGGCAGTGTTAATTCAAGATGGCACGAGTTCCATATAACTAGGATTCTTGTAATGACTGCCTGTGTCAAAAGTCAATAACGTAACTTAGCTACATACCCTATATAACAAGTACAACCAACGTTTGTATACAAGCCTATCTACCTTAAAAAGCTGCAGGTGGATTGACAGCTTACGTTAGCTAGCTCATATGCTGCGTTTAGAACAACTGGGAACTCGGAAACATACGAAATCATGACGTCGGTGATCTTCAGGTCGGAGAGTCGGAGCTCTAGAAATTGGCCCGAGTTGGGTTAACGTTCAAAAGATTTTCCTAGTCGGAGTTCGTTTTTTCCCCGAGTTCCCAGTTGTTTTGAATGTGGCAATATGATGCATAGCTGGTATTCTGGCTAGCGCAAGTCATATTGAATGCCATATCTATTGAATATTGATGTTGAAGTCATTTTATATCTAGTAATAATACAACGACCAATAGAAATAGCTAGCTAAAAACATCTAGCAAGTTAGCTTACGTTACCTAGCTAACGTTAGCTAACGATAGCTAGCTAAACAACGCGTTAGCTACCACTAAAATGTATTCTGTTAAGTAGACAGAAAATAAGATACATTGATAGTTTGCATTGCAAATACCCACCTTATATGATATATCCATTTTGTAAGGTTCCGATGTTACAAAAAAATCGACACTTTCCTTGACAGCTGATCCAGCTCAGCTGGTTACCCCCAACAAGTCGCTAAGGTGACAGTAGCACCAGAGACGGAAAAGATAACGAGACACCCCTCACGCTTTTCCCCCAGTTTTTTTTCTGGTTGAATGAAAGTCAATGAACTAAGTAGACCAACCCGGAAGTGACAATCGTAAAAGTCCTGAGGGAACTATTGACCACTATACTACGACCACGTGAAGGTCCTATCTTCATTAGTCCACCATCTTTGGTGACACATCAACAAATATGGCCACTGCAGGAAAGATCCTTGCTAGATTGAAGTGAACGGGAAGATGGCGGAAGTGGATGCTGAGTTCGAATTAAGCAGCGCGTCGAGTAAATTTGGTGAAGACGAATGTTGTGAATCGACAACAGAAGTAGCGAAAACTGGAACTAAAAGGAAATTGTCTAAAATTGGTTAGAGGATACGTGTCTAAATGATAATGAATCGCTTCTTGTTGCGATGCGTTTGTTGAGTAAGGATGCATATGTGGGAAACCCGTTTGAGGTGTCAAATGGTGAAGTATGGAAAAGTGGAGTCTATCAGAGTGACCAGGAGTGGTCTTATTTTGATTAACTGTATTCATGAAGAACAGAGGAAGATTGCATTGGGCAAAAGAATCTGGAAAACAGAAGTTGTGTTTTGAACTTCCGGTCCCGTGTAGCTCAGTTGGTAGAGCATGGCGCTTGCAACGCCAGGGTTGTGGGTTCGATTCCCACGGGGGGCCAGTACAAAAAAGTATGAATGTATGTACTTGTAAGTACTTGTAAGTCGCTCTGGATAAGAGCGTCTGCTAAATGACTTAAATGTAAATGTAAAATGTAAATGAACTTCGGAAGAGAGCACCCGTCCAGTGGTGTAAAAATACTTTCAAGTACTACTTAAGTCGTTTTTTGGGGTATCTGTATTTTACTTTACTATTTATATTTCTTACAACTTTTACTCCACTACATTCCTTAAGAAAATAATGTACTTTCTACTCCATACATTTTCCCTGACACCCAAAAGTACTAGTTACATTTTGAATGCTTAGCAGGACAGGAATTCATGCACTTAAACACAAACTACCTGGTCATCCCTACTGCATCTGATCTGGCGGACTGACTAAACACAAATGCTTTGTTTGTAAATTATGTCTGAGTGTTGGAGTGTGCCCCCTGGCTATCTGTAAATGTTTTGTTTTTTTAAATAAAGATTTGTGTTGTCTGGTTTGCTTAATACAAAGAATTTGAAATTATTTGTACTTTTGATACTTAAGTATATTTAAAACCAAATACATTTAGACTTTTAATCGAGTAGTAATTTACTGGGTGACAAACTTTTATTTGAGTCATTTTCTATTACGCTATCTTTACATTTCCTCAAGTATGACAATTGGGTACTTTTTTTCCACCACTGCACACGTCAAATTAGTCATCTCCGGGTTGACGACATATGTTCGGGTTGAATAACTGAAAATAATTCCTGGTGAGGTTGGTGCCCAGTGTCTGACCCGGTGAGTGAATGGAGACAAATAAGAAAGTCTGTCGGTCCTGTTGTTTTTTTTATAAAGAGCAAATACCTACACATGTGAAGTGAACAGTGTGATGAACCCATCATCGTTGCAGTGATTATTGAGTATCAAACATCTAAAGAACAATAAATACCCAGGTATTGATGGAATTACGTCAGAATTTTGCACGTTATTTTCTGAACAAGTAGCTCCCCTCAGAGAGAATTAAAAACAATGTTCTCCCGTCTACAATGAATCAGGGTTTAGTAACACTGATCCCTAAGCCTAAAAAATAAATGCTTCTCATTGATAACTGCCGTCCAATTTGTCTTCTTAGTAATGACTATAAGATATTAGCCTACCTACTTGCAAAGAGAATAAAGAAGTCCTGGATTCAATCATTGATGAAACACAGTCATATCTCTAACAATATCAGATTAGTACAAGACATAATTGATTACTCAGATCTAATATGTTATTGATGTAAACAATATGTAACAATATCTGTTGGTCCGTGGTGTGTAGTGAGGAGCAAACACACTGCACTTGACACATTTATGAAATTGCTTATTCCAGTTGTTAATAAGCATGCACCCACTAATAAAATGACTGTAAATACTGGAATTGAAAAATTGTATGGTTGAGGGATGAGGCAAAATGAATGGCAAATAAGTCTGGCTGCTCAACCGATTGGCCAACCTTTTGCAAATTGAGAAATCATCTGACTAAGCTGAGTAAAATAAGAAACTACACTATGAAACAAAGATAAATTAAATAAAGAATGCTAGTAAAAAGCTATGGAACACCTTAAATTAAGTTCTGGGAAATAAGGCAAACTCAGCTCCATCATTCATTGAATCAGATGGCTCATTCATCACAAAACCAACTGATATTTTCAACTACTTTAATGATTTTTTCATTGGCAAGATTAGCAAACTTAGGCATGACATGCCAGCAACAAATGCTGACACTACACATCCAAGTATATCAGACCAAATTATGAAAGACAAGCATTGTAATTTTAAATTCCAAAAGTTAGTGTGAAAGAGGTGAGCAAATCATTGTTGTCTATCAACAATGACAAGCCACCGGGGTCTGACAACTTAGATGGAATGTTACTGAGGATAATAGCGGACGATATTGCCACTCTTATTTGCCATATCTTCAATTTAATCCTACTAGAATGTGTGTGCCCCCAGGCTTGGAAGGAAGCAAAAGCCAATCCTCTACCTAAGAATAGTTAAGCCCCCTTTACCGGCTCAAATGGCTGACCAATCAGCCTGTTACCAACCCCTTAGTAAACTTTTGGAAAAAATGGTGTTTGAGCAGATACAATGCTATTTCACAGTAAACAAATTGACAACAAACTTTCAGCATGCTTATAGAGAAGGACATTCAACAAGCACAGCACTTACACAAATGACTGATGATTGGCTGAGAGAAATTGATGATAAAAAGATTGTGGGGGGCTGTTTTGTTAGACTTCTGTGAAGCTTTTGACATTATCGATCATAGTCTGCTGCTGGTGTCGTGGAAATATTCAGTCAATAATAATTCTCAAATAGCGGAGCATGTGCGCTCAAATAGACTTTTATTACAATATAACAAAAGCCGAGTTGATTCATGAAGCAACTCCCTTTCCAATCTTGGCACAGACTTCTTATACATTTTTTCCTCCTTACGTCATACCTATAGTAACTCCTCTTAATGACTCATCCCCTCTGGCATTTAGCCACCATTATCTTATTGCCTTGCACTAAGTTTAGTTTGGTTTCACATTAGAGCATGGAACCCAGAGCCACAGAAATAGTTCAAATAAACAGACATGTTTTCGACTAAGACAGGTGCATAAATGTAGGATCCTAGCAACAGTCTTAGGTACTTTACATAAATAACCAGACATGTCATCCTGCTAACTCCTCTGAAAGGAACACCCATGTTCTGGAAAAAACCTAAGAGGTGTAACCATAGCAACAATACATAGTAGGCCATAACACAGTTACAGGAATAACCAGTCATGTCCACACCCCTGTCACGTTCCTGACCTTATTTCCTTTGTTTAGTCTTTGTTTAGTTGGTCAGGACATGAGCTGGGTGGGTGATTCTGTAACGGCTGTCTTCCCCCTCTTCCTCTGAAGAGGTGTAACAAGGATCGGACCAATACGCAGCGTGGTAGGTATCCATGTTTTAATATAGAAAACTGAACTATGAACACCAATACAAAAACAATAAACGTGAACAAACCGTGTGGCACAAACACTGACACAGGAAACAATCACCCACAAAATACCCAAGGAACATGGCTGCCTAAATATGGTTCCCAATCAGAGACAACGATAAACACCTGCCTCTAATTGAGAACCAATCTAGGCAACCATAGACTTACATAAACACCTATAATGAACACAACCCCATAACTCTACAAAAAAAACCTAGACCAGGGGTGTCAAACTCATTCCACGGAGGGCCTAGTGTCTGCAGGTTTTTGGTTTTTCCTTTCAATAAAGCCCTAGACAACCAGGTGTGGGGAGTTCCTAACTAATTAGTGATGTTAATTCATCAATCAAGTACAAGGGAGGAGCGAAAACCCGCAGACACTCGGCCCCCCGTGGAATGAGTTTGACACCTGTGCCCTAGACAGTACAAACACCCTAGACGAGACAAAAACACACAAACCACCCTCGTCACACCCTGACCTAACCAAAATAATAAAGAGAACAAAGATAACTAAGGCCAGGGCGTGACAACCCCAGACAGGTGCATGTCTAATGGTGTCTAATGACCCAGAGCACATATAGAGTGCACCCATCTTACTAGCTCTTCTACAATTAATAATTAACACAAATGGTCTGGAAAATTCTCAATACTGGCAAAACTTGTGTTATGGTTTTACACTCCCTGCAATATTGTGAATAAAGAGTTACCTGTCTAACAGAACACAGATGGTGTTCTTTAATGGAAGCCTCTCCAACATAATCCAGGTAAAATCAGGAATTACCCAGGGCAGCTGTCTATGTAACCGATGTGAAATGGCTATCTAGTTAGCGGTGGTGCGCGCTAATAGCCTTTCAATCGATGACGTCACTTGCTCTGAGACCTTGAAGTAGTGGTTCCCCTTGCTCTGCAAGGGCCGTGGCTTTTGTGGAGCGATGGGTAACGATGCTTCGTGGGTGACTGTTGTTGATGTGTGCAGAGGGTCCCTGGTTCGCGCCCGGGTCGGGGCGAGGGGACGGACTAAAGTTAAACTGTTACATCTAGACCCATTATTTTTTCAATCTTTACTACTGACTACTGTCTATGTATGCGGATGAATCAACACTATACATGTCAGCTACTACAGTGACTGAAATGACTGCAACACTTAACAAAGAGCGGCAGTTATTTTCAAGGAAGGCAAGGAATAAGTTAGTCCTAAATATTTCTAAAACTAAAAGCATTGTATTTGGGACAAACACTCACTAAACCCCAGACCTCAACTAAATCTTGTAATAAATAATGTGGAAATTGAGAAAGTTGAGATGACTAAACTGCTTGGAGTTACCCAAAATTGTAAACTGTCATGGTCAAAACATTGATACATATTGATGCTTTGCCTTCTTAATAACACTCAACAAGGCAGCTCTTACAGGCCCTGGTTTTGTCGCACCTTGACTACTGTTCAGTAGTGTGGTCAGGTGCCACAAAAAAGGACTTCGGAAAATTGCAATTGGCTCAGAACAGGGCAGCACTGCTGGCCCTTGGATGTACACAGAGAGCTAACATTAATAATATGCATGTCAATCTCTCCTGGCTCAAAGTGGAGGAGAGATTGACTTCATCATTACTTGTATTTATGAGAGGTATTGACATGTTGAAAGCACCGAGCTGTCTGTTTAAATACTAGCACACAGGTTACTGAAAGATGAATGAGTTCGGTGGCGGTAATGCACCTAATTTATGAAAGTCCCTGTCCCGCAGGTGTGATGTTCGGATGTACCGATCCTGTGCAGGTGTTGTTACACGTGGTCTGCCACTGCGAGGACCATCAGCTGTCCGTCCTGTCTCCCTGTAGCGCTGTCTTAGGTGTCTCATAGTACGGGCATTGCAATTTATTGCCCTGGCCACATCTGCAGTCCTCATGCCTCCTTGCAGAGTGCCTAAGGTACGTTCACCCAGATGAGCAGGGACTCTGGGCATCTTTCTTTTTGTGTTTTTCAGAGTCAGTAGAAAGGCCTCTTTAGTGTCCAAAGTTTTCATAACTGCGACCTTAATTGCCTACCGTCTGTAAGCTGTTAGTGTCTTAATGATCGTTCCACAGGTGCATGTTCATTAATTGTTTATGGTTCATTGAACAAGCATGGGAAACAGTGTTGAAACCCTTTACAATGAAGATCTGTGAAGTTATTAGGATTTTTATGAATTATCTTTGAAAGACAGGGTCCTGAAAAAGGGACGTTTCTTTTTTTTGCTGAGTTTAGTATCAACAGGAACTGAAAGTATAGTTTCAACAAACAGGCATATGACTTTTGTACAGTTGACCTCTTCATGCATGTCACGTTCCTGACCTGTTTTCTGTTAGTTTTGTATGTGTTAGTTGGTCAGGACGTGAGTTTGGGTGGGCAGTCTATGTTTTCTGTTTCTATGTTGGTTTAAAGGGTGACCTGATATGGCTCTCAATTAGAGGCAGGTGGTTTTCATTTCCTCTGATTGAGAGTCATATTAAGGTATGTGTTTTCACACTGTTTGTTTGTGGGTGGTTGTCTCCTGTGTCTGTGTCTATGTACGTTGCGCCACACGGGACTGTTTTCGGTTTGTTTGTTCGGTTGTTCGGTTTATGTAGTCTGTTCCTGTTTCATGCGTTCTTCGTGTCATGTAAGTTCTTATGTTCAGGTGCGTCTACGTCGTTTGTTGTTTTGTAGTTTGTTAAAGTGTTTTCGTGTTTTTTCGTCTTTTATTTAATAAATCATGTCATATCAAGAAGCTGCATTTTGGTTCAATCCCTGCTCCTCCTCTTCGGATGAAGAGGAGGAGGAAAGCCGTTACAGAACCACCCATCAAATTACCAGAACCAAGCAGTGTGACTACGAGCAGCGACCAAACAATCAGGACTCGTGGACTTGGGAAGAAGTCTTGGAGGGAAAAGGACACTGGGCACATATTGGGGAATATCGCCGCGCTCGTGAGGAGATGGAGGCAGCGAGAGCCCAAGAGCGGTGGTATGAGGAGGCAGCAAGGAGACGTGGCTGGAAGCCGGAGAATCAAGCTCAAGACCGGAGATATGAAGGTACACGGCTAGCAAGGAAGCCCGAGAAGAAACCCCAAAAATTTCTTGGGGGGGGGGCTAAGAGGTAGTGGGCCAAGGGCAGGTAGGAGACCTGCGCCCACTTCCCAGGCTAACCGTGGAGAGCGGGAGTACGGGCAGACACCGTGTTACGCAGTAGAGCGCACGGTGTCTCCTGTACGTGTGCATAGCCCGGTGCGGGTTATTCCACCTCCCCGCACTGGTAGGGCTAGATTGAGTGTTGAGCCGGATGTCATGAAGCCGGCCCTACATATCTGGCCACCAGTACGCCTCCTCGGGCCGGCTTACATGGCACCAGCCTTACGCATGGTGTCCCCGGTTCGCCTACATAGCCCGGTGCGGGTTATTCCACCTCCCCGCACTGGTCGGGCGACGGGGAGTATTCAACCAGGTAAGGTTGGGCAGGCTCAATGCTCAAGGGAGCCAGTACGCCTGCACGGTCCGGTATTTCCGGCGCCACCTTCCCGCCCCAGCCTAGTACCACCAGTGCCTACACCACGCACCAGGCTTCCAGTGCGTTTCCAGAGCCTTGTTCCTCCTCCACGCACTCTCCCTATGGTGCGTGTCTCCAGCCCAGTGCCTCCAGTTCCGGCACCACGCACTAAGCCACCTGTGCGTCTCCAGAGCCCTGTACGCACTGTTCCTTCTCCCCGCACTCGCCCTGAGGTGCGTGCCCTCAGCCCGGTACCTCCAGTTCCGGTACCACGCACCAGGCCTATAGTGCGCTTCGAGAGGTCAGTGGGCCCTGTCCCTGCTCCCCGCACTAG
The DNA here is from genome assembly GCF_016432855.1 of Salvelinus namaycush. NCBI lineage: Eukaryota > Metazoa > Chordata > Actinopteri > Salmoniformes > Salmonidae > Salvelinus > Salvelinus namaycush. The sequence goes on along the minus strand of NC_052322.1, from coordinate 4,827,475 downwards.
CCTTGAAGTGCGTGTCTCCAGTCCGGTGCCTCCAGTTCCGGCACCACGCACCAGGCCTACAGTGCGTCTCAGCCGGCCAGAGTCTGCCGTCTGCCCAACGGCGCCTGAACTGTCCGTCTGCCAAGCGCCGCATGAACTGCCCGTCTGTATTGAGCCTTCAAAGCCGCCCGTCTGCCATGAGCCTGCAAAGCCGCCCGTCTGCCATGAGCCTACAGAGCCTTCCGCCAGACAGGAGCCGCTAGAGCCTTCCGCCAGACAGGAGCCGCTAGAGCCTTCCGCCAGACAGGAGCAGCCAAAGCCTTCCGCCAGACAGGATCAGCCAGAGCCATCCGTCTCCGCAGCGCCATCTGAGCCATCCGTCTCCGCAGCGCCATCTGAGCCATCCGTCTCCTCTGAGCCATCCGTCTCCCCAGCGCTGTCTGAGCCATCCGTCTCCCCAGCGCCGTCTGAGCCATCCGTCTCCCCAGCGCCGTCTGAGCCATCCGTCTGTCCCGAGCCATTAGAGCCGCCCGTCTGTCCCGAGCCATCAGAGCCGTTAGTCAGTCAGGAGCCGCTAGAGCCATTCGTCAGTCAGGATCTGCCAGAGCCGCCAACCAGACAGGATCTGCCAGAGCCGCCAACCAGACAGGATCTGCCAGAGCCGCCAACCAGACAGGATCTGCCAGAGCCGCCAACCAGACAGGATCTGCCAGAGCCGCCAACCAGACAGGATCTGCCAGAGCCGCCAACCAGACAGGATCTGCCAGAGCCGCCAGCGAGCCATGAGCGTCCAGAGCCGTCAGCCAGCCATGAGCGTCCAGAGCCGTCAGCCAGCCATGAGCGTCCAGAGCCGTCAGCCAGCCATGAGCGTCTAGAGCCGTCAGCTAGCCATGAGCGTCCAGAGCCGTCAGCTAGCCATGAGCGTCCAGAGCCGTCAGCCAGTCATGAGCTGCCCCTCAGCCCAGAGCTGCCATTGATCCAGAACTGTCCCTCAGTCCAGAGCTGTCTCTCTGTCCGGAGCTGCCCTTCAGTCCGGAGTTGCCCCTCTATCCTGAGCTACCTCTCTATCCTGACCTACCTCTCGGTCTTGAGCTATCTCTCTATCCCGGTGCTACCCCTTGTCCTGGTGCTGCCCCTTATCTTAAGGTTAACATTTAAATTAAGTGGGTGTAAGATGAGGGTGGTCATTCTAAGGGGGAGACGTAAGCTGGGATTGACTATGGTGGGGTGGGGACCTCGCCCAGAGCCTGAGCCACCACCGTGGTCAGATGCCCACCCAGACCCTCCCCTAGACTTTGTGCTGGTGCGCCCGGAGTTCGCACCTTGAGGGGGGGGTTATGTCACGTTCCTGACCTGTTTTCTGTTAGTTTTTTTCTGTTAATTTATGAAAGTCCCTGTCCCGCAGGTGTGATGTTCGGATGTACCGATCCTGTGCAGGTGTTGTTACACGTGGTCTGCCACTGCGAGGACCATCAGCTGTCCGTCCTGTCTCCCTGTAGCGCTGTCTTAGGTGTCTCATAGTACGGGCATTGCAATTTATTGCCCTGGCCACATCTGCAGTCCTCATGCCTCCTTGCAGAGTGCCTAAGGTACGTTCACCCAGATGAGCAGGGACTCTGGGCATCTTTCTTTTTGTGTTTTTCAGAGTCAGTAGAAAGGCCTCTTTAGTGTCCAAAGTTTTCATAACTGCGACCTTAATTGCCTACCGTCTGTAAGCTGTTAGTGTCTTAATGATCGTTCCACAGGTGCATGTTCATTAATTGTTTATGGTTCATTGAACAAGCATGGGAAACAGTGTTGAAACCCTTTACAATGAAGATCTGTGAAGTTATTAGGATTTTTATGAATTATCTTTGAAAGACAGGGTCCTGAAAAAGGGACGTTTCTTTTTTTTGCTGAGTTTAGTATCAACAGGAACTGAAAGTATAGTTTCAACAAACAGGCATATGACTTTTGTACAGTTGACCTCTTCATGCATGTCACGTTCCTGACCTGTTTTCTGTTAGTTTTGTATGTGTTAGTTGGTCAGGACGTGAGTTTGGGTGGGCAGTCTATGTTTTCTGTTTCTATGTTGGTTTAAAGGGTGACCTGATATGGCTCTCAATTAGAGGCAGGTGGTTTTCATTTCCTCTGATTGAGAGTCATATTAAGGTATGTGTTTTCACACTGTTTGTTTGTGGGTGGTTGTCTCCTGTGTCTGTGTCTATGTACGTTGCGCCACACGGGACTGTTTTCGGTTTGTTTGTTCGGTTGTTCGGTTTATGTAGTCTGTTCCTGTTTCATGCGTTCTTCGTGTCATGTAAGTTCTTATGTTCAGGTGCGTCTACGTCGTTTGTTGTTTTGTAGTTTGTTAAAGTGTTTTCGTGTTTTTTCGTCTTTTATTTAATAAATCATGTCATATCAAGAAGCTGCATTTTGGTTCAATCCCTGCTCCTCCTCTTCGGATGAAGAGGAGGAGGAAAGCCGTTACAATGCACTTATCAGTCTACCACTGATTCTTAATCTCAAACTAATGCAAAACATTAATCATTGTACTTTTGTAATTACAGGTGTTCCTATAATGTACAGCTATTATAAAATTCCTTTCAGCTTATTTTCTTACTGCCAACTCGTGATAGAAATGCTGTTTTTTATTTGTATCAATTTGTGTGAATGTATATAGTGATTTTTCTAATACATTTTCTCCTTTCTGTATCTGTTACAGTTTTACAAACAAAATATATTCTACTAAAGATTCTTAACGGCACCAGTGTCTCCCTGATTCTTTATTGGAAGAGTGTAAGCTGTCTGCCAAGCTTTGTAGCTTACACATTGTGAGGGCAGAACACAACGTTTATTAATAGTATGACTATCTGTAGAGCATCTACAGATGAAAAATCCGGACTATCCAAATAAATGTGACCCAGTGTATCGATGAAAATCATTTTATGAATTGAATATACACTTAACCCATTCCAGCAGTGCATTGTAAACTACACCATAGCTTTCAATTGTGGCTCGTTCCATTGTGCTACATGATTTCTCCATATAGGCGAATGGCTCGTTCCGTTTCAAGCCAATCGGCTAATAGATTTTAGTACCCTATCATAATAATACAAATCATACCAACCTTTAAAGGTTTTATTTACAACCTCTGGGGTATCTCGTGTTGGGCTAAGTGGTATAGGACAGTCTGACATTAAATATAACCCCTAACTTGAGTTCACTGTCGGCAGCCATTTCCAGTGTGAAATGCTCAGTCTGAAGCCAATCGGCTATGGGTTTCAGAGCCCTATCATAATAATACAAATCATACCAACCTTTAAAGGTTTTATTTACCACCTCTGGGCTATAATGTTTTGGGCTAAGTGGTATAGAACAGTCTGACCCATATGATGTGGATCATTGTCATGTTATTTGATATACCGTATACACTTCAGTAAAAATGAACACCATGGTTGCAATAAAACTTTAAAAAGGTAGTTTATAAATGTGAAGAATGTGTTTGTTTTGGTTCCACGCCGGTAAGTTAATCAACCTTATGTAAATTAGACACGAGGATTTTCCTTTGAATAACTGGTCAGGGCATAGCACTTTCCATTCCGCTTCAGACAACTTTGATGTAAGGGTTGTAGTGACAACTTCTCTCCGTCACGCCCAACCAGTGCAGTTCAGTATTGCTTATCCAATGTTCACTAGATCTATCAATGTAATTACACCCAACACAATGTTGAGTAACAAATCATTGTGGCTAAGTAATAATGAAGTTCATTGCAACTGCAAGGATGACTGTGTATGTCTGGAAGAAAATAAATACAGAGTAATAAATTGTGAGGTATTACAGTATGTTCTTCATAATCAAAGACAAAATATAGGTTGACTTGTTGGCTACATTCACAGTACATTTGGAAAAAATACCGTCAAACAGATGTGTTTTTAATATAGTGTCTGCACTGAAACACCTCATCCATTACGTAGTGTGGTAAATGAGTTTCCACACATTTACCCCATATCTAATTCTGAACTGACTTTCTACGCCAGCAAAGATTCTGGTCATTGACTACAATTACTCTTTTACTCTTTTATCATGCAGTACACATTTGCTGTGCAAAGTCAGGTGCAGTGCACTGTTGTTTATCTGGAATTGAGTATTGAACTAAGCCAAGCATCCTTCATAACATCCAAAACATACACACTGTAACTACATAACATACAATTACACTGAGTTTATAAAACATTAAGAACACTCTCCTAATATTGAGTTGCACCCCCGCCTCCCCTTTTGCCTTCAGAACAGCCTCAATTTGTCAGGGCATGGTGTCGAAATCGTGTCGAAAGCATTCCACAGGGATGCTGGCCCATGTTGACTCAAAGACTTCTCATAATTGGCCGGATGTCCTTTGGGTGGTGGACCATTCTTGATACATACAGGAAACTGTTGAGCGTGAAAAACCCAGCAGCGTTGCAGTTCCTGACAAAAACCAGTGCGCCTGGCACCTACTACCATACCCCATTTAAAGGCACTTAAATAATTTGTCTTGTCCATTCACCCTCTGAATGGCACACATACACAATCCCTGTCTCAATTGTCTCAAGGCTTAGAAATACTTCTTTAACCTGTCTCCTCCCCTTCATCTACACCACAGGTGTCAAACTCATTCCACGGGGGGCCGAGTGTCTGCGGGTTTTCGCTCCTCCCTTGTACTTGATTGATGAATTAACATCACTAATTAGTTAGGAACTCCCCACACCTGGTTGTCTAGGGCTTTATTGAAAGGAAAAACCAAAAACCTGCAGACACTAGGCCCTCCGTGGAATGAGTTTGACACCCCTGATCTACACTGATTGAAGTGGATTTAACAAGTGACATCAATCATGGATCATAGCTTTCACCTGGATTCACCTGGTCATTCTATGTCGTGGAAAGAGCAGGTGTCCTTAATGTTTATTATATTCTGTGTACATGCATATATTATTACCAACCTCCAGGGAATTAGACACAGGTCCTGGTGCAGCCCAACCTTCAGCTCCAGCCTCAGCCCAACCTCCTGCATCAGCCCAACCTCCTGCCTCAGCCCAACCTCCACCCTCAGCCCAACCTCCTGCCACAGCCCAACCTCCTGCCTCAGCCCAACCTTCAGCTCCAGCCTCAGCCCAACCTCCACCCTCAGCCCAACCTCCTGCCTCAGCCCAACCTCCTGCCTCAGCCCAACCTCCTGCCTCAGCCCAACCTCCACCCTCAGCCCAACCTCCTGCCTCAGCCCAACCTCCTGCCTCAGCCCAACCTCCTGCCTCAGCCCAACCTCCACCCTCAGCCCAACCTCCTGCCACAGCCCAACCTCCTGCATCAGCCCAACCTTCAGCTCCAGCCTCAGCCCAACCTCCACCCTCAGCCCAACCTCCACCCTCAGCCCAACCTCCTGCCTCAGCCCAACCTCCTGCCTCAGCCCAACCTCCAACCTCCACCCTCAGCCCAACCTCCACCCTCAGCCCAACCTCCACCCTCAGCCCAACCTCCTGCCTCAGCCCAACCTCCTGCCTCAGCCCAACCTTCAGCTCCTGCCACAGCCCAACCTCCTGCCACAGCCCAACCTCCTGCCTCAGCCCAACCTCCTGCCTCAGCCCAACCTCCTGCCTCAGCCCAACCTCCACCCTCAGCTCAACCTCCACCCTCAGCCCAACCTCCACCCTCAGCCCAACCTCCACCCTCAGCCCAACCTCCTGCCTCAGCCCAACCTCCTGCCTCAGCCCAACCTTCAGCTCCTGCCACAGCCCAACCTCCTGCCACAGCCCAACCTCCTGCCTCAGCCCAACCTCCTGCCACAGCCCAACCTCCTGCCTCAGCCCAACCTCCTGCCTCAGCCCAACCTCCAGCTCCAACCTCAGCCCAACCTCCAGCTCCATCCTCAGCCCAACCTCCACCTCCATCCTCACCCCAACCTCCTGCCTCAGCCCAACCTCCAGCTCCATCCTCAGCCCAACCTCCACCTCCACCCTCACCCCAACCTCCTGCCTCAGCCCAACCTTCAGTTTCAGCCTCAGCCCAACCTCCATCCTCAGCCCAACCTCCAGCTCCATCCTCAGCCCAACCTCCAGCTCCAGCCTCAGCCCAACCTCCAGCTCCAACCTCAGCCCAACCTCCAGCTCCAACCTCAGCCCAACCTCCAGCTCCAACCTCAGCCCAACCTCCAGCTCCAACCTCAGCCCAACCTCCAGCTCCATCCTCAGCCCAACCTCCAGCCTCAGCCCAACCTCCTGCCACAGCCCAACCTCCTGCCTCAGCCCAACCTCCTGCCTCAGCCCAACCTTCAGCTCCAGCCTCAGCCCAACCTCCATCCTCAGCCCAACCTCCAGCTCCTGCCTCAGCCCAACCTCCTGCCTCAGCCCAACCTCCTGCCTCAGCCCAACCTTCAGCTCCAGCCTCAGCCCAACCTCCATCCTCAGCCCAACCTCCAGCTCCTGCCTCAGCCCAACCTCCTGCCTCAGCCCAACCTCCTGCCTCAGCCCAACCTTCAGCTCCAGCCTCAGCCCAACCTCCATCCTCAGCCCAACCTCCAGCTCCTGCCTCAGCCCAACCTCCTGCCTCAGCCCAACCTCCAGCTCCAGCCTCAGCCCAACCTAATGTCTGTTTTTTTTCATGTACTTTTGCTGTTCTATATTATTTTGTCTCTTGGAATTCAAGAGTCAATGCAATTCACACTGGGCCTTAAAATGTTCTACTTGTCTACTAATAAATTCAAACTAATTAATTTTTTTGCCTATCATGCTGTACCAAAATAAATGACCACCAACTCTGTTCGTGTGGCAATAAAGAGTCTTGCTGTGACCGGTGTAACAGAACAATCTAAAGACACTACACACAGATGAGATGGGAGACCACGACCAGTCCGCCACATTATTCCTTTTGATCTGGGTCGGCCATCGGTCAACGACCAATGCACGAGACTACTCTCTACACAAAAATTTAACTGAAACTATAGAAGAACAAATGAGTCGTCGTGGGGCAGTGTGCCCACAAAAGCCTGGGACTTGGTTGGAGGCAGTACAGGCTTGTATTCAATAGGCACCAAACAGAATGAAAATGGACTGAAACTGCAAGGGACTAACTGAACTTGGACTATAAGAAATGCTTATTTTTAGTTTTCCATTGAAAAGGGGAATTCTGCTATGGTCCGCACCAATAAATACAACCTAGTACTCACATAGGTTACAACAGATCTACCTAACTCTCCTCCTGGAGATCTACCATCCTGTGGGTATTCAGTACAACCCTAACCTAACATACCTTATTCAGCTAGTTGAGGATCATGTTCCAGGCCCTGACCAAATTGCAGATAATGCATTGCATCAACCAATAGTTGCATAGCACGTCATTTGCATGTCACGTCATCAACTGCGCAGATTGCTATACCGCTCCGCTAAATCATATGGGTGCCATTCCTGCCTGACTACATTGCAAACGCCTGTCAGATCTCACAAAGCTTGGATGGGGGTTTAACATATCAGCTAACCACATCATATGATATAGGAATGTAATGCCCGACAGTAGATGACATGGAGCACAACCATCGGTTGATACAATGCAACGTCTTCAAGGTAATCAGGCAGGAACACCACCAGTATGTGGTTATATGTTAAACACTAGCCTCGCGTGGCCATCCTTCCAAATCTTGTTTTGGAAGTCTGGAGAAATTCAGTATAAGATTCTGGGTTTGAATGGGAGTGTAGGTTTTTGTTCAAACCCTTATCTAGCGCTCCTAACTAACTGGTTGATAAATTGAATCACGTTAGTTATTACTGGGTTTGGAGCGAAAACCTACAGGGTGGTAGCTCCAGGAACAGAGTTGATCAGCCCTGCAATAGTGATTTGGGATTTGTAAAAAAAAAAAATCTATAAAAGTAGAGGCCAATAAATCATCAAATAATCTAAACAAATTATGCTAATCTGTTAGTATCCGTTATGAAGCAATGAAGACCCCTGGAACGCACCCGTGTAGACCAGCGACGCGCCCGCGGGCTTGCAAAGCAACCGTGCGTAGCCTTGCAATGAACGCACCTGTGTAGACCTGCATCCTGGAACGGGCCCGATGGCTAGCAACGCGACCACGGGCTAGCAATGTCAGTAAAGCTAGCCATCTGTGCCAATGCAATGCTCACTTATTATTGATCAATTACCATGTTGCTTCCTATGGCGGGCAAGGGAGGTCTGGGTTTCGGCATGCTGGAAATGTGATCTCGCGTTATTGTGTCATTGTTAGTACGGTACATCTACACCAAGATATGAAACGTTGATTTGAACCTTCTGACAAACTAGTGGGTCAGGCGGCGCCCCACTGTCTGATTCATATCGCTTGATTTCTAATAATAGTTGACAATTATATCGACTGATTGCAATTGTATCGCGTGCACCGAGGTGCAACCTATGAATATGCTTTAAACAAAACACAAGTATGCATTTTGGAACATAAGCAATATTTCCTCAGTTTGCCACTTGAAATTACAATTTGGAGGGTCGTTCTAGTGAAACTTCTCAGTCAGACGAACTTCCGATAACTCCGACAGAACGACCCAAATATCTCACCTGGACAGGTTAAATAAAGGACACATTTGAAAAACGAACACCATTAATTTGTCTACCCTACTGCCTCTTTAATTAACAAAAGGCCTCGAGAGTGCATAGATGATCTAAATAGCATCATCAAAGTATATACCAAACCAATAAATATATTTTTGGTATATAGACAAACAATAGCAACTTGGCACGCGCAAAATCTGGAGCGCAGCGCGTGGACATTGTCTTGTCCACCGCATGGGTGGATATCAGAAACGGAAAGGCACAACACCACGTGTGACAGCGAAAGACAGGTACATTCAAATTTATCACGAAATGACATAAGAAAGAATTATGTTTTCATTGGAAAAATTCACGTATTTCAAGTTAACACTATAAATGGCTTATATTTCAATTAGTATTTATGCAGCCTTTGGGTTTAGCTACAAAATAATCGGCTAGCGTCTCGCTGATTTAGCCAGTTCATTTCGTTTCAAGTTAACGTTACAGGAGATGGCTAAACAGTTAATTTACTAGCAAGTTAACTAGTGATTAGATAGGTAACGTTAGACTAATTGAAGAGTTGTCGTCCAATGATATGGTGCAAACTCAAGGTCACTTAACTAGCTAGTTATATTGGGACACATCTTGCTAGCTATATTTCGAAGGCACATTTAACTTGCCACGATGATGGAAAATAACTACGTTCACCACCAGTTGGCTAGCTAGTAGTCATTCGTCAAACAACTTGGCTAGCTACATGGTTGCTCGCAAACGAAGTGCCAAATCAATCTTGTAGTGATATGGTAATGTTTCAACAACGTAGCTAAGACTGTTTTAATATGCTCTTTGATTTAGGGTTGACAGCATGATCATGAACCGTGAAACTTTCCAAAACGTGGTGCAACCCAACATGCCTTTGAGGAGGCCGTCAACCAGCCCAGCAGGTGCCGCTGCAACTCCAAGGGCCCCTGGCCCAACACCAGACCGGCCTCTAGCGAGCTCCAACGGGGATGGTATTTGTATGAATGTGCTATGCATTGTGTCAAATGATTGTTGATTAGTGAAAATGTCATTTCGAAATACAGCTCCTGGATTTATTTAACTGTAATGGCTGCTTGATATTCATAATGGCCATGCAGAATGTCTGTCAGTTATGAATACTGTAGTGATTTTAGTAGGGTGTTAGGGGTCAAAATTATATTATGGTTCTGGTATTATACTTTGGATTCCATGCTATAGAGAAGTTTCTCAAACACAGAACACTTTATTTCATGAGGATAAGATCTTATTTTCAAGTGATTGGAAAAGGTCACGATATATCGGTGAACATCGGAATCAGACGATATTAGCTAAAAATGCCAACATCGGTTGGTCTCTAGTTTAACACTGACGTTAATAACTGATGTCAAAGCTACCGTGCATACCTATATAACGTAGGTACATGGCGTAATGACGCCACGTAAAATTTTGCGCTACACGTGCAACACAGCATTCCTAACTTAGCCCACTATGTCTGCTGTGTGGATCGAGCAGTCAAGAAGTCGAGCAGTCATTTGAAAGAGTAAGACAATTTCAGCGAGACAACTCAAAGGCGAAATCCATTAAAGCCAAGATAATGGAATTCATTGCCCTTGACAATCAACCGTTCTCTGTTGTGGATGATGTTGGCTTTCGCCAACTGGTCGAGCACCGGTACACACTACCAAGTGTGCTATTTTTCAGATGTTGCCCTACCGGAGTTACACAGTAGTAGCGTCACTGCTATTGGCTTCACGACATACTTACTATTGAATGCCGTTTGGATCTTTGCTTGTCAAAAAAGATACAGTAGCACTGTCAAAACTGTACAAACACGCAAACACCGGCCACAAACGCTGTGTTTACAATACCGCGTTTGTAATAAAGCATCATTTGTTGTACTTCTGGGGTAGCTAGCTTTAGCTTGGTACCTAGCTAGCACCAATACAACCAGCCCGAAAACAATGACCAGTAGAAACTGCAGTCATTATCATTATTCTTAGCAATGATTTAGGAATCCTTGTGAGTAAGTATTAGCAAGGTTGTCACTTGTTGTTCGCCTATTGAAATTAAACTTCAATTCATGAAAATAAATAGCTAGCCAGCTACTTAACACTGTTGCCCAAAGCTAACGTTACAAGTAGCCAGCTAGCTTTATCTGGCTAGTGACGCTCGACCTGACCGCGTTGCGAAGCTAGCCACAATAAGGATTAGGCACAATAATAGAATTTGCGGTTTGCCTTCAAAATAAAAGTATGACATTGACAGTGATGTAAATGAATACAAAATACTTATATTTTGAAGGCTAACTTCAAAGTCCACTATTGTGGCTAATCCTTATTGTGGCTAGCTTCACATAGATGGGTCCGACCACCATTAATCACATAAGAACTGTCTTAGAAATTAGGGTTATTTTAGATGACACCTAGCTAACTATAGCTACTGAAACAGATGTCGTTTTGCTATGTTTTTGGGGAAGAATATTGTTTGCATCCATAGCTAGCTTTTTTTTATGACCAGCACTGTAGGTGCGTGAGACAACTTTACCAGCATCATAGCATAGGTATCATTGTGACATATTAAATTACGAGTGAAAGTAATCAATGTGTAATAACTACGTAAAAAATTAAATGAACGTGTTAAATTATTACGTGATGTGCAGTCATATTCAGGTCCTGATTGGTCAAATAGTGTTATTTGACGTGTATTTCTTTGACACGCAAAGACCCAAACGGCGTTCTGTAGAAGTCCTGGTTGAGAATGAAACGACTGAACAAATGAACAACGAAACAGCACAGCAAGTAAGTGAAATAAATAGGTTTTGATTATGTTTTACTGGTAATGGGGACATATGTAAATGCCAACAAAATAACTTTTTGGTGTGTGTGTGTAATCTTTATTTAATTAGGCAAGTCAGTGAAGAACAAATTCTTATTTCAATGACGGCTATCCCGGCAAACCAGGACGACGCTGGGCCAATTGTCCGCCGCCATATGGTACTCCCAATCACGGATGTGAATACAGCCTGGATTCAAATCAGGGACTGTAGTGACGCCTCTTGCAAGGAGATACAATGCCTAAGACCGCTGCATCCATGTGTAGGTGTTAAATAGTTAACTGTACTAGAATGCTTTAAAAGGCCACTAATTTTTTTAAATATTTGTTATCGGTATCAGGGTTTTTTGGCAGGGAAAATATCGGGTATCAGCCAAAAAGGTCATATCGGTGCATCACTACTAGTGTGACTATTTGAGGTTGTGGACAGGTGTCTTTTATACTGATAACAAGTTCAAACAGGTGCCATTAATACAGGTAACGAGTGGAGGACAGAGGAGCCTCTTAAAGAAGAAGTTACAGGTCTGTGAGAGCCAGAAATCTTGCTTGTTTGTAGGTGACCAAATACTTATTTTCCACCATAATTTGCAAATAAATTCATAAAAAATCCTACAATGTGATTTTCTGGATTTTTTTCCCTCATTTTGTCTGTCATAGTTGAAGTACCTATGATGAAAATTACAGGCCTCTCTCATCTTTTTAAGTGGGAGAACTTGCACAATTGGTGGCTGACTAAATACTTTTTTGCCCCACTGTACATACACTCTACCCACAATGTAGAGCCATGGGTACTTTACACATTTCATTACTGATTATATTTTTATACATGGTAAATAAAATTTTAATATCTCAACTCAAATGAATAATTTTTGATATTATTAATTTCAAACAACGGCATGAACACTGCATCTTCTCCATACAAGAACATCTCCTCGGTTTGCGAGTCAAAACTATTGTCACACTCTGACTCATCTTGTAGTAATTCCGTCTCACTTTATCAATTTCGTCAATAATATCGTGTAGATCTGTATACCAAGATTTTGCCTTTGATTTCCAAGATTTAGTCGCCATAATTCTTCAGATAAAACTGCGGAAAATGCTCTCGAAACAATACTGCTATGCGTAACCAGCGTGGCTGCTTCAGGTAAAATTTTCAATGGCGAATGAGTGTCTTTACGCTCGAGTTTCAAGCTTCCCGGATATAACCATTACACATTGCCGTTTACTTCAGCTCATTGGCTATCTACCAAGCTAGATTTCAAGACGATCAGTGGTCATTGGGCCGAAATACAGTTAATCAACGAAGCACTGGTCATATCATTGGTGCGCAATGATGTCATTGTTTAGTGTGTTCAAATCAGTTCCTTTCGGTCAATATGTCCCGCGAAAGAACCATGAAGTCTGGTTGTGTTACAAACAAACAGAGGTTTGCAATGAAACCAACAATGATTAGATAAACGTAGGTTTAGTATGAGTAATTCATCGAATGTTTTGTCGAAAGTTGAAGGAGACGGAATTCATGACACATGCCGTTTACAAAATGTTTCGTGTTAGGATATAAAAATGGATTTTATCGAACAAAACGACAATTTATTGTGTAGATTGGACCTTTTCTATTGCCAAAAGAAGATCTTCAAAAGTAATTGATTATTTTATTGCCATTTCTGACTTTAGTGACGCTAATGCTTGGTTGGAAAATGCTAGTAATACTTGTGTGCTGGGTGCTGTCCTCAGATAATCGCATGGTATGCTTGGTAAGCGGCTGGATTAACAAGAAGTTAAGCTTTTAAAAGATGTAAGATACATGTATTTACAAGAATGTTTAATATTACGAATGGTGTATTTAGAATTTTAGCGTTCTGCAATTTCACCGGATGTTAGCCAGGTGGGACGCTACCGTCCCACCTATCCTAGAGAAGTTAATTAAGGAAATTGTGACACTTCTCTTGCGTTCCGTGCAAGCAGAGTCAGGGTATATGCAGCAGTTTGGTCCGCCTGGCTCGTTGCGAACTATGTGAAGACCATTTCTTCCTAACAATGACAGTAATTCATTTTCCAGAATTGTACATAATTATGACATAACATTGAAGGTTGTCCAATGTAACAGCAATATTTAGACTTAGGGATGCCCACCCGTTAGATAAAATACGCAACGGTTCCGTATTTCACTGAAATAATACGTTTTGTTTTCGAAATGATAGTTTCCGGATTTGACCATATTAATTACCTAAGACTCATATTTCTGTTTGTTATTATGTTAAAATTAAGTCAATGATTTGCAGCAGGCTCGTAAGCAGTCATTCAAACAGCACTTTCGTGCATTTGCCAGCAGCTCTTCGCAATGCTTCAAGCATTGCGCTGTTTATGACTTCAAGCCTATCAACTCCCGAGATTAGGCTGGTGTAACCGATGAAAAATGGCCAGCTAGTTAGCGGGGTGCGTGCTAATAGCGTTTCAATCGGTGACGTCACTCGCTCTGAGACTTGAAGTAGTTGTTCCCCTTGCTCTGCAAGGGCCGCGGAGCGATGGGTAACGATGCTTCGAAGGTGGCTGTTGTCGATATGTCCCTGGTTTGAGCCCAGATAGGGGCGAGGAGAGGTACGGAAGCTATACTGTTACACTGGCAATACTAAAGTGCTTATAAGAAAATCCAATAGTCAAAGGTATATGAAATACAAATGGTATAGAGAGAAATAGTCCTATAATTCCTATAATAACTACAACCTAAAACTTCTTACCTGGGAATATTGAAGACTCATGTTAAAAGGAAGCACCAGCTTTCATATGTTCTCATGTTCTGAGCAAGGAACTTAAACGTTAGCTTTTTTACATGGCACATATTGCACTTTTACTTTCTTCTCCAACACTTTGTTTTTGCATTATTTAAACCAAATTGAACATGTTTCATTATTTATTTGTGGCTAAATTGATTTTATTGATGTATTATATTAAGGTAAAATATAAGTGTTCTTTCACTATTGTTGTAATTGTCATAATTACAAATAAATTAAATTACCGATTTATCGGTATCTGCTTTTTTTTGGGGTCCTCCTATAATCGGTATCGGCGTTGAAAAATCATAATTGGTCAACCTCTAGTGAGGGCTAGGGCCATTGCCCCCAGAAATGCCCGGAATCTTGCAGGTGCCTTTGTGGACGAGTGGGGTAACATCTCACAGCAAGAACTGGCAAATCTGGTGCAGTCCATGAGGAGATGCACTGCAGTATTTAATGCAGCTGGTGGCCACACCAAATACTGACTGTTACTTTTGATTTAGACCCCCCCCCCCCCCCCCCCCCCCTTTGTTCAGGGACACATTATTCAATTTCTGTTAGTCACATGTCTGTGGAACTTGTTCAGTTTATGTATCAGTTGTTGAATCTTGTTATGTTCATACAAATATTTACACATGTTAAGTTTGCTGAAAATTAACTCAGTTGACAGTGAAGACGTTTCTTTTTTTGCTCATATCAGGATGAGCCTGCAGGAAGGGTATGTTGGGATAGGTTCCTTGTTCCTTGTCAATCATTTGCTGATTGGGTAAATCAGCAATCAGATAATATCTTTAAGTAAATCAATCAAAAACCTTTAATGCAATTGCAGACAGCAGTTGACAATGGGAACATAGCACGCATGTTTCTGAGTAAGTTCTGTAAAATAGGAAAGGGTCCAAGTTGTTTTAATATGCTTGCAGTCAACCCCTAGTGATGTAACTGCGTACGTCAACACCTTCTACTCATGAGACCAAGCCCATGTATATACAGTTATACAAACTTGCAGGGGAGAACAATAGTTCCAGTGTTTTCTAAGGGCTCAGCAGTAATTTACCACTCCCCAAGTTGCTTTATAGTGGTATGTCTGACTTGTCTCATCTCTTTCACTCCCCTGCAGGGTTCTGTGTCTATGAATCTCTTTTAGCCTTGCTGCGCCTTCTCACAGATTGTTTTGACTGCAATAACTATCACATCTCTGACTGTTTCTTATAAGAAG
Organism: Salvelinus namaycush; assembly: GCF_016432855.1. Classification (NCBI taxonomy): domain Eukaryota; kingdom Metazoa; phylum Chordata; class Actinopteri; order Salmoniformes; family Salmonidae; genus Salvelinus; species Salvelinus namaycush. The sequence goes on along the minus strand of NC_052322.1, from coordinate 4,812,120 downwards.
CAGAGACTAGAAAATAACTATGGAACAATATTAAACCTTATAATATATATTATATCTAATCCGTAGTCCACGACCCTATAGATGTACTGAAGGAGGGGTCTCATAGCCTTTCCCCTTTTATTAATACAACATAAGCATAATCAATTATTATAATACATCAATCATTTGGTGCAGCCCCTATCATGACCCCAAGGTGACTCCATCAGGTACCACATGAGGGAGGAGGATGTCTTCCCTGTAATGCACAGCGTTGAGATTGCCTGCAATGACAACAAGCTCAGTCCGAGGATGCTGTGACACACCGCCCCAGACCATGACGGACCCTCCAAATCGATCCCGCTCACGATAAACGCGAATCCGACCATCACCCCTGGTGAGACAAATCCGCGACTCGTCAGTGAATAGCACTTTTTTGACAGTTCTGTTTAGTCCAGTGATAGTGCGTTTGTGCCTATAGGCAACATGTTGCCTGTGATGTCTGTTGAAGACCTGCCATACAACAGGCCTACAAGCCCTCAGTCCAGCTTCTCTCAGCCTAATGCGGACAGTCTGCGCACTGATGGAGGGATTGTGCGTTCCTGGTGTAACTCGGGCAGTTGTTGTTGCCATCCTGTACCTGTCCTGTCTCCCTGTAGCGCTCTCTTAGGCATCTCACAGTACAGACATTGCAATTTATTGCCCTAGACACATCTGCAGTCCTCATGCCTCCTTGCAGCATGCCTAAGGCACGTTCACGCAGATGAGCAGGGACCCTGGGCATCTTTCGTTTGGTGTTTTTTCAGAGTCAGTAGAAAGGCCTCTTTAATGTCCTAAGTTTTCAAAACTGTGACCTTAATTACCTAAAGCTGTAAACTGTTAGTGTCTTAACGACCGTTCCACAGGTGCATGTTCATTAATTGTTTATGGTTCATTGAACAAGCATGGGAAACAATATGTGAACGAGAGGCATTGTGCAAAATAAAAATTGATGCATGCTTGTCTGAAGGAAGAACGGTACTGGCTCTGGAGCAGCATGTGCAGGCTACATTCTATGTCTGTGTGGAGTCTGGAGACACTAGGCCAACAGGCCTGTGTGCTTCTTATTGTAATATCTGCTCGGTGTCAGACTAATTTTGTGTTTCAGTTGCACTTCTCCATTCGGATGAAAATTCACAAACGGGCATTCTATCAGCGGACAGCACTCTGACTGATGTACCGTTCTGACTGATGTAGCCAGTACCGTTCTTCCTTCAGACAGGCATGCATCAATTCTTATTTTGCACAATGCCTCTCGTTCACATTCACTTGTAAATGTCAAACGCACCAAAAATGACATGAGGTAGCACCTACCTATCTATATATGAATACATTTATGAGCTGGGGTTGTGTTTTATAAAAGATCGCTTTTATAAAACACAACCCCTGTCAATTCAGTTGGACTCACCTGCTCCTGCTTTCTCCCGTTGTGCTATTAACAAACACGTGACTGGCTCAACTGTTCTGGGGAACTATGGTAAGCTTCATAATGTGACCTGTGAAATGAAGAACGTGATCTGCTTCATCTCTTAACATATTCCACAAGTTGACTGCAGGTATTTACTTAAAAAATGGCTACAAATATTAAATCAAAATTGAAAAACTTCAAAAATGGTTTAAACGGTATTGTAAAAACCATACCATGGTTATTTCTAAATACCCTGGTATACCGTTTACCGCCCAAGCTTCTCACTAAGTCTGAACTGTAACACAGAAGGCTACTTGTCTAATAAGATGGCTTACTTCTAAGGTAGGCATACACCTGAGTTGGGTTGTGATATGTTTGGTGTTGATGAGTTGCTCTTGTTATGGGAGGATAAGCTGCACCGTTTCTAGCAAATAAAACCATCAATCACAAAATTTGGAGCTGGCACAATACCCCCACTGCAGAGTAGGGCTGCCACTTGCCCAGGAAGTTACTTCAGCGAACAGCATCAGGCCAATAAACACTCCCTCACACAGCTAGCTACCTAGCTTCTCGTCACGGGAGGCACCATGTGAGTGTGAACCAATCCATGACAACCCATACACCAAAATGTAGCTACGAAGCTCTACTTTGTAACCTCTACTTTAGTGTCTCTGAAAACATCAATGACCGAAGCAAAGGAGAAAGGTTTTGCCTTATTTTTCAGTCCTAGTACCTTTGACTGTGTAACACCCTCAGGACTTTCTCATACTTGTTGCCAATAAGACGTCACATCGATCTTACTCGAGTAGAATGATGAATACCCATCGCAAAGAGCAAATATGAACGCCAATTTTGCGTGTTTCATAAGTTCTGAACACGGCACTTTACATTTGGGCTCATGTAAATATCATAACGTACAGTATTGTGATTTCTTGACATGGTTAACTTCCACATTCATGTTTTCAAATGATTTATGTATTTTTACATTTATTTGATCACTGCTGTTTTTTTGTCGAATTCTCGCATGGCGTCCATTGTTTGTTGCGTCACCTAACACCCTAATTTTAGCACGCAAATAATGATAATTCTTTTCTTTGTCAAAGCCGAGGCCAGCCGAAAAGAAACCACTGTACTCACAATCGGCTCTATGGTATGCATTTATTATTTTTCAATTGTAATATCAATTTTCCATCTCTCAAATGTAACGCCTGCCTGAAAGGCAGTGACAACATGTGTAACATTTGTTATTTTGCCCTTGTAGAAAACAGCCTCTATGCCCCCATTCACTGTTAAGTTGTGCAACTACTGCAGTCAGCAAGGTTGGTCTTATTTCCCTGCTAATTTCTCATTGATGTATCACTTTGTTTGTCTTTGCCCCACATGTTCTACGGCATACTGTGAACAGGATTACTGTTACAGTGTATAACATAGGAGAAGTGTTCATGTTAAGTCGCACTTAAATGACTGTACCTGTTTAGCAGCACGTGTCCCGCATTGGAAGGTATATCCATAATCGGTAGACATTTCTTATTAAATCCGCATCCCTTAAATCACTGATCAGTACACAACAAATCATTAAAGCTAGTTGTTGGATGCTATTGATCGAGGTCTATAACCTGGGCTAGAATTGAATAAACCTTCATCTTTTCCAGGTAACCTTCGCTGCACGCGCTGCAAGAAGACCTGCTACTGCTCAGTGGCTTGCCAGTCAGAGGACTGGAATGCACACAGGCACATGTGCAAGCCCAGTACCGCGGATACTCCCACAAGGTGAATATCTAACTAATCATGGTTTTTGTTGGCTCAATCAAAGGTGATCTGTTGAATTGGATGTTTTAGTGCTGGGCAGGCAACTTTAACCCTTTTTACTTCATTTTTTACTTCATGTTAAGCTTAAAGGGGCAGTATGCGATTGCTACCTCCATTTCTGGACTTTTAAATTAGTGATATACCCATTGATTCTTGAAGAAAATGACTTAGTTTAACATATTCCATCAGAACCCAAAATATAAGCATTTTTTTTTTTAAATCCATTGTTTGTACAATGTAATTGTAAACAAACACAGTATAGCCTTTAAACATGGTGAGAACTATACTTTTGATCTCTCAGCTTATTACCAAATCAGTGGTGGGGTGTCTGCTTTGTTGTTTGAACTGCAGATTGTTCCTTTAAAAAAAATCTAAAATGCACTTTTTTTCATTTTTTTTCACCCTTCATCTCAAAAAGTGATAAGCCAAAGGAAACCCCAGCTTCACCGATGGGACATGGGCAGAACCCGTCAGACTCCAAGGTATCATTTCTTCTGTGTTGAGGTGCTGTGGAGAAAATCACACTTGTTTCAATTGGCCAAATTCCTGAAGTTTGGCTCTTTTTACTGACTCAATCTTTTGAACTTGTTCAGTCAAAATAAATCTTTCGATTCATTTGTTTCAGTAATGCCCAGAGCACGTAGGACCTCCTACCGGCGAGCGATGAACTAAAAACTCAAAAGAATCATGTTTCTACAAGCCTCTCGTTAAATATAGGGGGCTTATTGAAGCTGTCATTTGTGACAGACTTATAAGTGTGCTTCAAACAATGTACATTTGTGATTGACAGGCATTCAAATAACAATTTCTTGATACTGCATATGTTGGCTGAAGCGGAAATGACATTTCAATCATGCTACAGAGCAGCGCTTCAGCGATACTGATTGAATAAACTCCTCGATTGAGAATGACTATTGGCGGAATGCTTGACTGCTGCGAGGGAGATTGGCACAATAACGTTTGCAAACTGCAGCAGCCCCCCCCAAATGATTCATTGTCGAGTTGAAATTTGTTGAGCAGAGAAAGCTGTGTTTTTGTTCTACAAAGCCATTTCCATCGATAATAATAATTTCATTGCATTCATTCTTGCACCATGCGATCAATTATCAATTCTAAACATGTAGTTTTCTTCTCTTTGCTTCCTGCAGCATGATCTATTTCTCTCTGCATACTTATACAGTTGGTGGTCAGAGCAAATCTCCGGAGCCACTGAGCCAGAGGAGAGCATATTAATCCTGCTCTAAAGAATCGTTCACAAACTGCACATCACTACTGCTCTGACTCGAGTTGCTTTGAAAATTAACCTGTCTAGGACTGGGGTGCCGCTAGCGGCACTCCTCCCACATTCCACTGAAAAGCCAGGGCGTGAAATTCAAAAAAAATATTTTTTTTAAATATTTAACTTTCACACATTAACAAGTCCAATACAGCTAATGAAAGATACAGATCGTGTGAATCCAGCCAACATGTCCGATTTTTAAAATGTTTTACAGGGAAGACACAATATGTAAATCTATTAGGTAAACACCTTAGCAAAAGAGACCATTTTTTTCTTTGTCCACCAACACCACTAGCTATCACCAATTCGGCTAAACTAAGATATTGATAGCCACTAACCAAGAAAAAACCTCCTCAGATGACAGTCTGATAACATATTTATGGTATAGGATAGGTTTTGTTAGAAAAATGTGAATATTTCAGGTAGATATCATAGTTTACAATTGCACCCACCGTCACAAATCGACTAGAATAAATAGATAGAGCAACGTGTCTTACCTAATTACTAATCATAAAACATTTCGTAAAAATACACAGCATACACTAATCGAAAGACACAGATCCTGTGAATACAGACAATATTTCAGATTTTCTAAGTGTCTTACAGCGAAAACACAATAAATCGTTATATTAGCATAGCACATGTGCAAACATTACCAGAGCATTGATTCTAGCCAAAGAGAGCGATAACGTCAACATCGCCAAAAGATATTAATTTTTTCACTAACCTTCTCAGAATTCTTCAGATGACACTCCTGTAACATCATATTACAACATACATATACAGTTTGTTCGAAAATGTGGATATTTAGCCACCAAAATCGTGGTTATACAATGAGAAAAGTAGCCGAGCTGGTCAGAAAATGTCGGACGCAATATTAGACAGTGATCTAGTCGTATACATAAATACTCATAAACGTGACTAAAAAATATAGGGTGGACAGCGATTGATAGACAATTTAATTCTTAATACAATCGCTGATTTACATTTTTTAAATTATCCTTACTTTTCAATACAGTTTGCGCCAAACGAAGCTACACGAAACAAAATGGCGGTATTAGCGATTAACATTTTTCGACAGAAACACGATTTATCATAATAAATTGATCTTACTTTGAGCCGTTCTTCCATCAGAATCTTGGGCAAAGAATCCTTTCTTGGGTCTAATCGTCTTTTGGTCGAAAGCTGTCCTCTTGCCATGTCGAAATGCCCACTGCGTTCGGCATGAACTGAAAACGTGCCCAGAGCTTGAAATTGTCTCAGAAATAAATGTCCCAAAATCGCACTAAACGGATATAAATTGCTATAAAACGGTTTAAATTAACTACCTTATGATGTTTTTAACACCTATTACAAGTAAAAACATGACCGGATAAATATTACTGGCTACACTAATGCTTGGAAAAATAGTAGGTCGGTGTCCGCCGCGCGTCCGACGCAGCTGGAAAAGAGTTACTTCCTACACGTTGATCTGTTTTATAGAGGCTGTGATTGCGCAATCGACACCATTCAAAGCGTCATCACGTAAAGACATCCAGGGGAAGACGTAAGCAGTGTCTGTATCCTCATAGCATTTACGGGGACCTTTAAACTGACTCCAGATCAGGGGCCAAGATGTGTGAAATCTGACTCCATGTCAGGGAAATTGCTGTAGAATGAGTTCTGTTCCACTCAGAGACAAAATTTCAACGCCTATAGAAACTAGAGACTGTTTTCTATCCAATAATAATAATAATATGCATATTGTACGAGCAAGAATTGAGTAGGAAGCCGTTTAAAAATTACACGATTTCCAGAAAAAGTGACAACAGCACCCCCTATCCCAAAAAGGTTAATTACAGTGAGGGCCAGAATAGAGCACTACTTACTTAGTGAGGCTGTTAAAGGAATATTAATGGAGCTGATACGAGTTAGTAAATGTATTTCAACTTAAATATTTTTTATTATCTTTCCTTTTGTATTTGTACTTATTATGGATCCCCATTTAACTGCTGCCAAGGCAGCAGCTACTCTTCCTGGGGTCCAGCAACATAAGACAGTTACATACAGTTTAAAATACTACATGACATTACATTTCACACCTTACCCAACACATTCAGTGTGTTCCCTCAGGCCACCATTCCACAACCACATATTTACAATACAACATCCATGTGCAAGTGTGTGTAGAATGCTTGTGTTATGTGTTATGTGCCTGTCTCTTCACAGTCCCTGCTGTTCCATAAGGTGTATATTTATCTGTATTTTAAATCCGATTCTACTGCTTTCATCAGTTACCTGATGTGGAATAGAGTTCCATGTAGCCATGCCTCTATGTAGTACTGTGCCAGCTGTGCTGCCCTGTTCAGAGCCAATTGCAATTTTCCGAAGTCCTTTTTTGTGGCACATGACCTCACGACTGGAACAGTAGTCCATGTGCGACAAAACTAGCGCCTGTAGGACCTGCCTTGTTGATAGTGTTGTTAAAAAGGCAGAGCAGCGCTTTGTTATGGACAGACTTCTCCCCATTTTAGCTACTGCTGTATCAACATGTTTGGACCATGACAGTTTATAATCCAGGGTTACTCCAAGCAGTTCAGTCACAAACTTCCTCAATTTCCACCATTTATTACAAATTTAGTTGAGGTTTAGGTTTTAGTGAATGATTTGTTCCAAATACAATACTTTTATTGTATTTAGGACTAACTTATTCCTTGCCACCCATTCTGAAACTAACTGTAGCTCTTTGTTAATTCTTGCGGATCAGTGGGACGCTAGCATTTCGACACCTTCCGGGTAAAATTGCAGAGCGCCAAATTAAAATTAAATTAATATAAATATTAAACCTTAATGAAATCACAAGTGCAATACATCAAAATAAAGCTTAACTTGTTAATCCAGCCGCCGTGTCAGATTTCAAAAAGGCTTTACGGCGAAAGCAAACCATGCGATTATCTGAGGACAGCGCCCAGCACACAAATGCATAACAAATCATTTTCAACCAGGGAGTTGCGACACGAAAGTCAGAAATAGCGATATATGTGCCTTACCTTTTGAAGATCTTCTTCTGTTGGCACTCCAAAAGGTCTGTTACATTACAAATGATCCTTTTGTTCGATAAAGTCCTTTTTTATATCCATAAAAACTGTTTAGCTGGCGCGCTTCAGTCAATAATCCACTCTGTTTCTTTCCTTCAAAATACATAGAAAATGAATCCCAAACGTTACCAATAAACTTAGCCAAACAAGTCAATCAACGTTTGTAATCAAACTTTAGGTACCCTAATACGCAAATAAACTATCAAATTTAAGACGGAGAATCGTTATTGTCTTTACCGGAGAAAAGTACCAAAGAACGAAGAAGATCTTCCCCAAACTTGAAACTCACACACTGTGTATATATGCCAGTTAGGCTCTACACCCGTTGTAAAGCGGATTAATGTGCTTCATTTTAAGAAGTTATTTGGCTACTTTAGTTGTGATACAAACCTTATCAAAACATATTGGTCTATGGGTTTGGCTACATGAGGTGTGGGACTATGATTTGAGAAATTTGCACAAAAAAATGCTTGTTTTTTGCCTTAAGCTGAGCTTCATTCACAAGTGATAGGCTAATATTGTCACCCATGGCGCTGAAGAGGATGGCTGACGTTTTACATGCTCCTAACCACCTGTGCTATTTTTTTTGTTTTTTGCGTTGTTTGTAACTTTATTTTTAGTTTTGTACATAATGTTGCTACTCTCTGACCGAAAAGAACTTCTGGACAGAACAGCAATTACTCACCTTGGAATGGAGAAGTGTTTTTCTTTAACGAGTCCGACAAGAAGGATATACTGCTTTCCTGAGAACAGGCCCAAATCCCCGTCATTTGTGTGAAGAAAATATGGAGGGAAAGATTGGGCTGCCTTCTGAGAATCCGTAGGCGAGCGAGTAAACTCCGACTGCCATCTGTTCTACTGGCTAACGTGCAATCATTGAAAAATAAAATTGATGACCTACGATTATCCTACCAACGGGACATTAAAAACTGTAATCTTATGTTACACCTAGTCGTGGAATGACGACACGGATAATATAGAGCTGGTGGGATTTTCCAGACACCGGCAGAACAGAGAAGAAGATGCGATTTTTGGGGGTGTGTGTATTTTTGTCAATAACAGCTGGTGTGCGATGTCTAATTAAAGAAGTCTCAAAGTATTGCTCACCTGAGGTAGAGTACCTTATGATAAGCTGTAGACCACACTACCTACCAAGAGAGTTCTCATCTATATTATTCGTAGCCATCTGTTTACCACCACAGACCAATGCTGGCACTAAGACCACGCTCAATGAGCTGTATAAGGCCATAAGCAAACAAGCGAATGCTCTTCCAAAAGCGGCGCTCCTATTGGCCGGGGACTTTAATGCAAACAAACTTAAATCTGTTTTACCTCATTTCTACCAGCATGTCACGTGCGTCCATGGGGGAAAATACCTTTACTCCACACATAGAGATGCATACAAAGCTCTCCCCCGCTCTCCATTTTGCAAATCTGATCATAATTCTATCCTGATAGAACCAGGAAGTCCCAATGACTAGCTCAATATTGAAGTGGTCAGATGACGCTCATGCTACTCTACAGGACTGTTTTTCAAGCATAGACTGGAATATGTTCCAGGATTTATCCAATGGCATTGAGGAGTATACCACCTCAGTCATCGACTTCATCAATAAGTGCACAGTTTTTCAACCACTCCACAAATTTCTTGTTAACAAACTATAGTTTTGGCAAGTCGGTTAGGGCATGTACTTTGTGCATGACACAAGTACATTTTACAACAATTGTTTACAGACAGATTATTTCACTTATTCACTATCACAATTCCAGTGGGTCAGAAGTTTACAATACATTAAGTTGACTGTGCCTTTAAACAGCTTGGAAAAATCCAGAAAATGATGTCATGGCTTTAGAAGCTTCTGATAGGCTAACGCAGCCGTCATACCGCTCAGGAAGGAAACCCGTTCTGTCTCCTAGAGATGAACGTACTTTGGTGCGAAAAGTGTGAATCAATCCCAGAACAACAGCAAAGGACCTTGTGAAGATACTTTTGTACCTGTTTCCTTAAGAATCTCTATCCACAGTAAAACGAGTCCTACATCGACATAACCTGAAATGGCGCTCAGCAAGGAGACGCCACTGCTCCAAAACAGCCATAAAAAAGCCAGACTACGGTTCGCAACTGCACATGGGGACAAAGATCGGACTTTTTGGAGAAATGTCCTCTGGTCTGATGAAACAAAAATAGAACTGTTTGGACATAATGAGTATCGTTATGTTTGGAGGAAGAAGGGGGATGCATGCAAGATGAAGAACACCATCCCAACCGTGAAACACGGGGGTGGCAGCATCATGTTGTGGGGGTGCTTTGCTGCAGGAGGGACTGGTGCACTTCACAAAATAGATGGCATCATGAGGGAGGGAAATGATGTGGATATATTGAAGCAACATCTCAAGACATCAGTCAGGAAGTTAAAGCTTGGTCGCAAATGGGTCTTCCAAATGGACAATGACCCCAAGCATACTTCCAAAGTTGTGGCAAAATGGCTTAAAGAAAACAAAGTCAAGGTATTGGAGTGGCCATCACAAAGCCCTGACCTCAATCCTATAGAAAATTTGCTGGCAGAACTGAAAAAGCATGTGCGAGCAAGGAGGCCTACAAACCTGGCTCAGTTACACCAGCTCTGTCAGGAGGAATGGGCCAAAATTCACCCAACTTATTGTGGGAAGCTTGTGGCTGGCTACCCAAAACGTTTGACCCAAGTTAAACAATTTAAAGGCAATGCTACCAAATACTAATTGAGTGTATGTAACCTTCTAAACCACTGGGAATGTGATGAAAGAAGTAAAAGCGGGAAAAAATCATTCTCTCTACTATTATTCTGACATTTCATATTCTTTAAATGAATTGGTGATCCTAACTGACCTAAAACAGGGAATTTTACTTGGATTAATTTTACTAGGATTAAATGTCAGGAATTCTTAACTGAGTTTAAATGTATTTGGCTAAGGTGTATGTCAACTTCTGACTTCAACTGTACATATCCCAACCAGAAGCCATGGATTACAGGAAACAACCGCATGGAGTTAGAGCTGCCGCTTTCAAGGAGCGAGACACTAATCTGGACGCTTAGGAGAAATCCTGCTATGCCCTCAGACGAACAATCAAGCGGCAATACAGGATTAAGATTGAACTACTACACCGGCTTTGACACTCGTCGGATGTGGCAGGGCTTGAAAACTATTACGGACTACAAGGGAAACCCAGACGCAAGCTGCCTAGTGACGCGAGCCTACCAGACGAGCTAAATGCCTTTTTATGATCGTTTCAAGGCAAGCAACTCTGAAGCATGCATGAGAGCATCAGCTGTTTTGGATGACTGTGATAACACTCTCGGTAGCCGATGTGATCAAGCCCTTTAACAGGTCAACATTCACAAATCCGCAGGGCCAGACGGATTACCAGGACGTGTACTCAAAGCATACGCGGACCAACTGGCAAGTGTCGAGACTAACATTTTCAACCTCTCCCTGACCGATTCTGTAATACCTACATATTTCAAGCGGACGACCATAGTCCCTGTGCCCAAGGAAGAGAATGTAACCTGCCTAAATGATTACTGCCCCGTTGCGCTCACGTCGGTATCCAAGAAGTGCTTTCAAAGGCTGGTAATGGCTCACATCAACAGCATCCTCCCGAATACCCTAGACCTATTCCAATTTGCATACCGCACCAACAGATCCACAGATGATGCAATCTCAATCACACTCCACACTGCCCTTTCCCACCTGGACAAAGGGAACACCTATGTGTGAATGCTGTTCATTGACTACAGCTCAGCATTCAACACCATAGTGCCCACGAAGCTCATCACTAAGCTAAGGACTCTGGGACTAAACATCTACTACCTCTGCAACTGGATCTTGGAGTTCCTGACGGGCAACTGCTCGGCATCTGACCGTAAGGCGCTACAGAGGATAGTGCGTACGGCCCAGTACATCACTGGTGCCAAGCTTCCTGCCATCCAGGACCTATATAATACGCGTCGTCAGAGGAATGCCCCAAAAATTGTTAGTCTCCAGTCACCAAAGCCATAGACAGTTTTTTTTCTTTGCTACCGCACAGCAAGCTGTGCCGGAGCGCCAAGTCTTGGACCAAAAGGCTCCTTAACAGCTTCTAACTCCAAGCCATAAGACTGCTGAACAAATAATCAAATGGCCACCAGACTATTACATTGACTCCCCATTTGTTTTGTACACTGCTGGTACTCTCTGTTTATCTATGCATCGTCACTTCACCCCTACCTACATGTACAAATTACCTCAACTAACCTGTACCCATGCACACTGACTCTGTACTGGTACCACCTGTATATAGCCTCGTTATTGTTATTTTTTTGTATTACTTTATTATTTTTTACTTTAGTTTGAGTTTAACTCTTCTTGAACTGAACTGTTGGTTAAGGGTTTGTAAGTAAGCATTTCACGGTAAGGTCTACACTTGTTGTATTCGGCACATGTGACAAAGTTTGATTTTGATAAGACTATTCTTGTTTTAATCTCGTCTTCATATTAAATAATGTGTGAAATTTGTTTTGATTTAGAATGGACCATTATCATGCACCTGTTTCAAAAGGGGCAGGGTGTGAAAATACATGTCATCTATGCGCTTAAATAGCGAATGGAGGAACGCTTTCCCGTGGTTCATTTTCATGCCAGCCAGGTAGGCGATACTCCTGTTTGTGAAGATAAGCAATGTGCTTAATATTAGGAAAGTTGATTAATAAATATAGTAGGCCTAGCCTTTAGAAAGCTGATGGGATCCTCTTTTTAATAAAGGCCATCACTCTGTTTTCTCACACATTTGCATAGCCTTATAGAAATGTTGCGCAACATGAGCTCATGGGCTCTCATGAAGTGTTTGATTTAGATCACATTTGCATTGATGTCCGTGATTAGAGGGACAATAGAGTGCTGAGTACCAGGAAGTTTGACCATCAGCAGCATCTGAGCTTGGAGAAGCCTAATTACCGTGACTAAACGGTCACGTGGAATTTGACTGCCGTCATGACTCGTGACCTCCGGGTTGGCTTTAATACGGTCACTGTAACAACCCTACTCTCAACCATCATTTAAAAAAAAATCCACATCAATCCTTGGGGATTTAACAGTTTTTACAGCCATTTTCTTCGTGTGCATTCTTAATAGTAACTGGGATAAGCAATTTCATAAAGTTGTAAAGTGCAGCGTCTGGTTATTACAGACCAGCAAATATTCTTTACATCAACATAGGAATCACTACAAAACGTTGTGATGTTTCCAGAAGGTTTCATATTACGCCCAGCCTTTGGTACTTTGGTGTTCTTAGATCTGGCTACTATATTGTGATCACTACATCCGATGGATTTGGATACTGCTTTAAAGCAAATTTCTGCAGCATTAGAAAAGATGTGGTCAATGCATGTTGATGCTTTCATTCCTGTGCTGTTTGTTGCAGGCACTGATTACATTTTGAAGCTTTTTCTTGAGTAGGCAGCTTGACGAAAGCCGATCAATATTTAAACCACCCAGAAAATATACTTCTCTGTTGATATCACATACATTATCAAGCATTTCACACATATTATCCAGATACTGACTGTTAGCACTTGGTGGTCTATAGCAGCTTCCCACCAGAATGGGCTTTAGGTGAGGCAGATGAACCTCTAGCCATATTACTTCAATAGTATTTAACATGAGATCCTCTCTAAGCTTTACAGGAATGTGGTTCTGAATATAAACAGCCACACCTCTGTCATTGGATTTTCTGTAGATGTTATAACCATGTATTGCTTCCACTGTATCATCAATGGTATTATCTAAGTGAGTTTAAGAATATGAATGTAATCTGTTATTAGCAAGTTATTGATTTCATGAACCTTGTTTCTTAAGCTACACATGTTAATGTGGGCTATTTTTAGCGCTTTTCTGGGATGGTTGCTTGTTTTCATTGCTTTACTGGGAAGCTTAGCAGAAGTAGACATGCTCATTTTATTTGTTAGTGCAGGGTGAGCTGCACGCACTGCACTTACTACTAGGGCACACCGCCTCAGTGCTAATGGTATAACTCTTGTTCATGGGCACATGATTACTGCATACAATAGCTGTAGGATCAGCAGATGCATTCAGGGCAGTAAGAGGGACACATTTAGGTTACTTACATTTTGTCTTCCAACGTCCATGGGATAATGTACATTTGCTGAAGCATTATGACCACTCAGCGACACAATGGTAGGGCTCAACTGAGCTGGCCTTGGGTCATTGATAAGTCATTGTCTCAATGCAGCCTTAAAATGCTTTGAAAGGATCCAGGAACCAAAAAGAGCTATGTTTCCAGAAGGTTTCAAAATGGTCAAATGTTACACCCACACCCATCTGCATATCTCGTAGACAGTTATGGAGGGTTAAAAGTCTGCTGAAACGTTCAATGCCACGATTTAGGGATGGTAGAGGGCCAGATATTATGGGGGTTTTGTTGGTGTCAAGCAGTGACCCAATCAGTTCTTTGAAATCCATCTTCAGGTGTTCTGAGCTGCCCTTCATAATGTCATTGAATTCTACATGAACTATGATAGACTTTTCTGATGCTTGTTTAAAATGTTTTGAAGAAGCGTATTGATGTCCTGTACTTGTACTCCTGGATAGCACAACGTTTTTGCTCCAGGGACTGAGACATCTTTCAACATTGAGCTTACCAATACAACGGCCGGAGAAGGGAATGGAGAAATCCGCCCATTCCTACCCCTCACACAATTTGTTGAACGTTTCACTTTGTAGTTCATGTACTTGTACAGTTGAGGTCAAATATATTTGCACCCTTGCACTTTACAATGTGGAGCAAAATGTTCGGTTTTCTTTTTTCAATCGCTATTTTACCACATGAAATTACACAGTAAATGAGTAAGTTAGTCCAGACCATTTTTTTTTCTTGTTCCTGTGTGTTTGTAAATAAAGCAAATATACATGTGAACTAAGTTTTTCCCCCAATTTTCCCTCCAATTTTTTTCCTCTTTTTTTTCTACTTAGAAGAAATAGTGAATTGTGCAAGGCTGACTATATATTTGACAGGCAACTGTATGGAATTTATTAGAACATGGGACCAGTCAACTGAGGAGAACATTATTTTGAGATCTGTAACACAGTTACCTGGCGTTTGCAGGTGAACAACGGTGATGTGACTTGCTCCCAGCGAGTGTACCTGCGGGACCTCCGTAAGAATGACATCACCAAAGGAATGGAAATTCAGGTTTGTGCTCTGGCCAGCTCCTTTAATGTCCTCCTGAGGTCATGTTTAGGTCCGGGAAAAAGTCTGACCTAAAATGTCACCTTTGAAAGAATTCAAGAGGCAGAATGAATGACTTATCTTATTTTTTATGCATGTTTAGAAAATATGCTATGGCGACGTCTGATGTTTGTACACCTGTGGATTGTTCTAACTAATCCAGCATACCTCAATGTTCCACCCACACAATGACGATTGTCCTGTAGGTACATAGGCCAACATTATCAATGTAGTATGTTGAGTCTCATTGTGTTTGTGTACTCAGATGAAGTGTTCTCTCTTCCTGGTTGTCTGTGGCTTAAGGTGTCTGTGGTGGAGCTGCATAGCCCTGGTAGGTTTTTCATTCACGTCCAAAGCCCAGAGCTGGTTGAGGCTCTGAGAGCCATTACTGTGGAACTGCAGAAGACCAACGGCGGGTCGCTAGGGACAGACTACAAGCCCGACACCGGAGAGGTCTGTGCCGTCAAATACTCCTTGGATCAGGTGATGAAGAAGAACACTGAGGAAAATTGAAAAAATGCCGTCGTCAAGATACTACTTAGTATGGATTTTTAAAGCCTCTATCTAATCTTTTGCTTATCTCCCTCTCTAGAACTGGTACAGAGGTGTTGTCCAGTCTGTAGCTGCAGATGATGGAAATGCTAAAGTTCTCTACATTGACTTTGGAAACGAAGAAGACGTGACACTGGATCGGATCAAGCCCCTCGCTGCCAGCATTGAACCCATTCCACCATGTGTGAGTTTATCGTGAAAATTCACCTCAGTTCTTTTAGAAGTAGAGTTCTCCTGACTTCCACCAAACCCAGATTCGTCCGTCGGACTGTCAGATGGATAAGTGTGATTCATCACTCCAGAGAACGCAATTCCACTGCTCCAGAGTCCAATGGCGGCGAGCTTTACACCACTCCAGGCGAAACTTGACATTGCGCATGGTGATCTTAGGCTTGTATGCGGCTGCTCGGCCATGGAAACCCATTTAATTAAGCTCTAGACGAACAGTTCTTGTGCTGACGTTGCTTCCAGAGGCAGTTTGGAACTCGGTAGTGAGTGTTGCAACCGAGGACAGACGTTTTTTACTAGCTATGTGCTTCATCACTAGGCTGTCCCGTTCTGGGAGCTTGTGTGGCCTACCACTTCACGGCTGAGCCGTTGTTGCTCCTAGACATTTCCACTTCACAATAACAGCACTTACAGTTGATGGGGGTAGCTCTAGCAGGGCTGAAATTTGACAAACATACTTGTTGGAAATGTGGCATCCTATGACGGTGGCACTTTGAAAGTCACGGAATTCTTCAGTAAGGCCATTCTACTGCCAATGTTTGTCTATGGCGATTGCATTGCTGTGTGCTCAATTTTATACACTTAGCTGAATCCACTAATTTGAAGGGGTGTCCACATACTTTTGTATATACAGTGCCTTCGGATAGTATTCAGACCCCTTGACTTTTTCCATTTTGTAACGGCCTTATTCTAAAATGTATTAAATAAAACAATTTCCTCAGCAATCTGCACACAATACTCCATAATGACAAAGCGAAAACAGGGTTTTAGACATTTTTGAAAAAGAAAAAGAAATATACCTTATTTACATAAGTATTCAGACCGTTTGCTATGAGACTCGAAATTGAGCTTACGTGAATCCTGTCTTCATTGATCATCCTTGAGATGTTTCTACAACTTGATTGGAGTCCACCTCTGGTAAATTCATATGATTAGACATGATTTGGAAAGGCACACACCTGTCTATATAAGGTCCCACAGTTGACAGTGCATGTCAGAGCAAAAAACAAGAAATGAGGTCGAATGGATTGTCCGTAGAGCTCCGAGACAGGATTGTGTTGATGCACAGATCTGGGGAAGGGTAGCAAAACATTTCTGCAGCATTGAACGTCCCCAAGCACACAGTGGCCTCCGTTCTTAAATGAAAGAAGTTTTGAACCACCAAGACTCTTCCTAGAGCTGGCCGCCCGGCCAAACTGAGCAATCGGGGGAGAAGGGCCTTGGTCAGGGAGGTGACCAAGAACCCGATGGTCACTCTGTCAGAGTTCTTCTGTGGAGATGGTTGTCCTTCTGAAGGTTCTCCCATCTCTGCAGCACTCCACCAATCAGGCCTTTATGGTAGAGTGGCCAGACGGAAGCCACTCCTCAGTAAAAAGCATGTGACAGCCTGGTTGGGGTTTGCCAAAAGGCACCTAAAGACTCTCAGAACATGAGAAACAAAATTCTCTGGTATGATGAAACCAAGATTGAACTCTTTGGCCTGAATGCCAAGTGTCACGTCTGGAGGAAACCTGACACCATCCCTACGGTGAAGCATGGTGGTGGCTGCATCATGGTGGTGGCTGCATCATGCTGTGGGGATGTTTTTCAGCGGCATGAAATGGGAGACTAGTCAGGATCAAGGCAAAGATGAACGGAGCAAAGTACAGAGAGATCTTTGAAGTCCTGAGCAGGTTATCAGACTGGGGTGAAGGTTCACCTTCCAACAGGACAATGACCCTAAGCACACAGCCAAGACAACGCAGGAGTGGCTTCGGTACATGTCTCTGAATGTCCTTGAGTGGCCCAGCCAGAGCCCGGACTTGAACCCAACATCTCTGGAGAGACCTGAAAATAGCTGTGCAGCGACTCTCCCCATCCAACCTGACAAAACTTGAGATCTGCAGAGAAGAATGGGAGAAACTCCCCAAATACAGGTGTGCCAAGCTTGTAGCTTCATACCCAAGAAGACTCGAGGTTGTAATCGCTGCCAAAGGTGTTTTGACAAAGTACTGAGTGAATATTTGTTTGTTATTATTTGTTTTATTTTTAATACATTTACAAAAAAATATGTTTTTGCTTCGTCAATGTAGGTTATTGTGTGTAGATTGAGAGATTAAAAAAGAAGAAAAAAATCAATTTTAGAATAAGGCTGTAACGTAACAATGTGGAAAAAGTCTGAAGAGGTCTGAATACTTTCCGAAAGGCATGTTTCAGTCAGAGGTTAAATTGTGTTAATTTTCCTTCTCCAAATTCATCTGTTTCCTAGGAGTAACATTCAAGGCCCAAATATTTACTTCCCTATTTTATTTCAAATGCGTATTTATTCTTGAATTGCACTTGTTCACGTTTATTTACCATAACCTTTTTTTTGCAGGCTTTGGAGTGCAGCGTCGCCGGGATAACACCGGTGACTGACAGCTGGATGGGGGTGTGTTGCATGGCTGTGAGACAGCTGGTGGCTGGAAAGAGCCTGACACTCACTGTGGTGGACACACAGGAGAATGACCGCACCTACGCAGTGGACATCCTGCTGACTCCTATCGGTACTGTATCACAGGAAGGCTATGGTCAGTTGGCTACAGTGAATAATAGAAGGTGAAAAACTGAATCACCACATGTACTTCTCCATAATAAACATAAGCTTTAGGTTTAGGAACCTTGAGCATCTTTTTGGGCGCGCCTATTGGAGTACAGCTCTCTGTCCGTATACATCGTAATTTGTCCTACGAAGTGTCGCGTTGAACTATATGGATGTCTTTGCATTAATCTTTGCATCGTTCAATTTTTTTCTCATGTTTTGTATCACTTAATGCTAAACTGACTTTAACACCATAATATAGTAACCATACTCCCCTTTTTAAAATATGTCCTTTGTATGACTATTGAAGTGCTTTTCACGTTGTCTGTCTTCATGTCTGCCATGTAAACACCATATCTTTCTCTGACAGGAAAACAGCTGAGCACCTTCCTCATGGACCAAGGTTACGCTGTGAGGGAGGACGTCAATAAGAAGCGCTCAGAACAGGACGTTGGTGAGCAGTGTCAATTTTATTTTGTCACCATTTTGCAACAGTTTTTCCAAGTTCCATAATAATAATTGGATTCTGATTCAAATTCCTGCTGAAATGTGTTGTCTTATCAGCAAAAAAAATAACGACCTTTTTTCAGGACCCTGTGTTTCAAAGATAATTCGTAAAAACCCAATAACTTAACAGATCTTCATTGTAAAGGGTTTAAACACTGTTTCCCATGCTTGTTCAATGAACTGTAAACAATTAATGAACATGCACCTATGGAACGGTCGTTAAGAAACTAACAGCTTACAGACGGTGGGCAATTAAGGTCACAGTTATGAAAACTTAGGACATTAAAGAGGCCTTTCTACTGACTCTGAAAAACACCAAAAGAAAGATGCCCAGGGTTCCTGCTCATCTGCGTGAACGTGCCTTAGGAATGCTGCAAGGAGGCATGAGGACTGCAGATGGGGCCAGGGCAATAAATTGCAATGTCTGTACTGTGAGACGCCTAAGACAGCGCTACAGGGAGACAGGACGGACAGCTGATCATCCTCGCAGTGGCAGACCACGTGTAACAACACCTGCACAGGATCGATACATCCGAATATCACCTCTGCGGGACAGATACAGGATGGCAACAACTGCCCGAGTTACACCAGGAACGCACAATCTCTCCATCAGTGCTCAGACTGTCCGCAATAGGCTGAGAGAGGCTGGACTGAGGGCTTGTAGGCCTGTTGTAAGGCAGGTCCTCACCAGACATCACCGGCAACAACGTCGCCTATGGGAACAAACCCACCGTCGCTGGACCAGACAGGACTGGCAAAAAGTGCTTTTCACTGACGAGTCGCGGTTTTGTCTCACCAGAGGTGATTGTCGTATTCGCGTTTATCGTCGAAGGAATGAGCGTTACAGCGAGGCCTGTACGCTGGAGCGGGATCAATTTGGAGGTGGAGGGTCTGTCATGGTCTGGGGCGTTGTGTCACAGCATCATCGGACTGAGCTTCTCAGTCGTTGAGCTTCTCAACGTTGTGCATTACAGGGAAGACATCCTCCCTCATGTGGTACCCTTCCTGCAGGCTCATCCTGACATGACCCTCCAGCATGACAATGCCACCAGCCATACTGTTCGTTCTGTGCGTGATTTCCTGCAAGACAGGAATGTCAGTGTTCAGCCATGGCCAGCGAAGAGCCCGGCTCTCAATTCCCCCCTTTGTTCAGGGACAAATTATTCAATTTCTGTTAGTCACATGTCTGTGGAACTTTTTCAGTTTGTCTGTTTAATCTTATGTTCATACAAATATTTACACATCTCAAGGTTGCTGAAAAGAAACACAGTTGACAGTGAGAGGATATAAACTTTTTGAGTTTACAAGGTAAAGGTTTACTCCAGTTTGTTGAAATATTTAGTTGCTGGTCCCTCTCTGCTCCAGACTCCCTGGTGAGTGCGTCCTTGGAAAACTTCCGCCGCCAGTCGGTGGGTAAGAACGAGAACATGGAGGCACAGCCACCTGACCCTCTGACCCAGGGACTGGGAGACACCTTCGCTGCCATGGTGACGCACCTGCAGTCACCTTACGACATCATCTGTCAGAAACTGGACAACGCCAGTGAGTACAACCTAGTGACAACTCATCAATACGCTTTTGCTTAATTTCTTTATTTGTGTTTATTAAGGATCCTCATTAGCTGTTACCATGGCAACAGCTACTCTTCCTGGGGTCCAGCAACAATAAGGCAGTTATACAATTTAAGATATTACTTGACATTACATTTCATAACACTTTTCACAACACATGAAGTGTGTTCCCTCAGACCACTACTCTACTACCACATATCTACAATACAAAATCCATGCGTACGTGTGTAGAGTGAATGTATTATCATTTGTGTGTGTCTCTTCAGTCCCCGCTGTTCCATAATGTGTAAATGTATCTAGTTCTTAAAATAAAATCTGATTCTACTGCTTGCATCAGTTACCTGATGTGGAATAATGTTCCCGTATAGCCATGCCTCTATGTCGTACTGTGCTCCTCCCATAGTCTGTTCTTGACTTGGGGACTGTGAAGAGACCTCTGGTGGCATGTCTTGTGTGGTATGGACAGCTGTCTGAGCTGTGTGCTAGTAGTTTAAACAAACACCTCGGTGCATTCAGCATGTCAACACTTAAAAAAACAAGTAGTGAGCCATGGGAGATTTACGTGTTGGCTCTCCGTGTACATCCAAGGGCCAGCTGCCCTGTTCTGAGACAATTGTAATTTTCCAAGGTCCCTCTTTGTGGCACCTGACCACACGACTGAACAGTAGTCCAGGAGCGACAAAACTAGAGCCTGTAGGACCTGACCTGCCTTGTTGATAGTGCTGTTAAGAATGAAGCGCTTTATTATGGACAGACTTCTCCCCATCTTAGCTACTGTTGTATCAGCATGTTTTGACAATGACAGTTTACAATCCAGGGTTACTCCAAGCAGTTTAGTCGCCAACCAATTTCCACACCATTTATTACAAGTTTTTAATTTGTAAAATTCTATTTCACCTTTATTTCACCAGGTAGGCTAGTTGAGAACACGTTCTCATTTACAACTGCGACCTGACCAAGATAAAGCAAAGCAGTGCGACAAAAACAACAACAGAGTTACATATGGAATAAACAAGCGTACAGTCAATAACACAGTAGGGGAAAAATGAGTCTATATACAGTGTGCAAATGGCGTGAGGAGGTAAGGAAATAAATAGGCCATAGTAGCGGCGTAATTACAATTTAGCAAATTAACACTGGAGTGATAGATGAGCAGATGATGATGTACAAGTAGAAATACTGGTGTGCAAAAGAGCAGAAAAGTAAATAAAAACAATATGGGGATGAGGTAGGTAGATTGGGTGGGCTATTTACAGATGGGCTATGCACAGCTGCAGCGATCGGTTAGCTCCTCAGATAGCTGATGTTTAAAGTTATTGAGGGAAATGTAAGTCTCCAGCTTCAGCTATTTTTGCAATTCGTTCCAGTTCGTTCAAATTCGTTTGCAGCAGAGAACTGGAAGGAAAGGCGGCCAAAGGAGGTGTTGGCTTTGGGGATGACCAGTGCGATATGCCCGCTGGAGCGCGTGCTACGGGTGGGTGTTGTTATCGTGACCAGTGAGCTAAGGCGGAGCTTTACCTAGCATAGACTTATAGATGACCTGGTGCCAGTGTGTCTGGCGATGAATATGTAGCGAGGGTCAGCCGACTAGAGCATACAGGTCGCAGTGGTGGGTGGTATAAGGGACTTTGGTGACAAAACGGATGGCACTGTGGTAGACTGCATCCAGTTTGCCGAGTAGAGTATTGGAAGCTATTTTGTAAATGACATCGCCGAAGTCGAGGATCGTCAGGATAGTCAGTTTTACGAGGGTATGTATGGCGGCGTGAGTGAAGGAGGCTTTTTTTGCGAAATAGGAAGACGATTCTAGATTTAATTTAGGATTGGAGATGTTTAATATGAGTCTGGAAGGAGAGTTTACAGTGTAGCCAGACACCTAGGTATTTGTAGTTGTCCACATATTCTAAGCCAGAAACGTCCAGAGTAGTGATGCTAGTCGGCAGGCAGGTGCGGGCAGCGAACAGTTGAAAAGCATGCATTTGGTTTTACTAGCATTTAAGAGCAGTTGGAGGCCACACGGAAGGAGTGTTGTATGGCATTGAAGCTCGTTTGGAGGTTAGTTAAGCTACATATGTTAATGTGGGCTATTTTTAGCACTTTTCTGGGATGGTTGCTTGTTTTCATTGCTTTACTGGGAAGCTTAGCAGAAGTAGACATGCTCATTTTATTTGTTAGTGCAGGGTGAGCTGCATGCACTGCACTTACTACTAGGGCACACCGCCTCAGTGCTAACGGTGTAACTTTTGTTCATGGGCACATGATTACTGCATACAATAGCTGTAGGATCAGCGGAGGCATTGGGTTACTTACATTGTGTCTACCAACTCCAATGGGATAATGTACATTTGCTGAAGCATTGTCAACTCAGCGACACAATGGTAGGGCTTAACTGAGCTCGGCTTGTGTCATTGATAAGTCATTGTCTCAGCGCAGCCTTATAATGCTGTGAAAGGATCCAGGAACCCAAATGATTTGGGTGGAACCCATCCTCATAAAATGAGCTTTGTTTCCAGAAGAAATCAAAATTGTCAAATGTTACACACAGAGCTGCAATTATCACGTAGCCAGTTATGGAGGATTAAAAAGCTGCTGAAATGTTCAATGCCACGATTTAAGGAGCGCACAGGGCCAGATATGAGAATTTCCTCAATTAATATCCGGTGTACTTGCCTCAAGGAAAATAATAAATATACTGAACAAAAATATATTCACAAGATGCAACGATTACATTGATTTTACTGAGTTACAGTTCATATGAGTCAGTCAGTTAAATTAAATTCATTAGGCCCTAATCTATGGATTTCACATGACTGGGAATACAGATATGCATCTGTCACAGATACCTTAGAAAATGGGCCCCACAATGGGCCTCAGGATCTCATCACAGTTTTTTTTTGCATTCAAATTGCCACCGATATAATGCAATTGTGTTCTTTGTCCTTGAGCTTATGCCTGCCCATACTGTAATTGCCATCATGGGGCACTCTGTTCACAACATTGACATCAGCAAACCAGTTGCCCACACAATGCTATAAACGTGGTCTGCGGTTGTGAGGACGGTTGGACGTACTGCCAAATTACCGAAATTGTCCCCAGCACAAGGTGCACTCGTGTAATTATCATGCTGTTTAATCAGCTTCCTGCCAAAGTGAATTATCTTGGCGAAGGAGAAATGCTTACTAACAGAGTTGTAAAACAATTTGTGAACAAAATTGTAGAGAAATTCGATTAACATCCCATATCTCTTGTACAGAGGGTAGTAACTGTTTGTCTGTGCTTGTGGGTAGGTTGGGCTGTCTGTAGACCAGTGGCCGTCGATGCTGTTTTAAAATGAGGGAGGACGATAATAATTTTTATGAGCATGGCCTTATTTCTATTACAGCATATTGGATGACTAGCATTCACATTCCATTCACCCAGCTCAAGTTATCATCAATAGGTTTAGGTTACTCAAATTTTTCCAATACCCATCATGAGGTTGCTACAACGTAGAATGAGTTTACAACGTAGGTGCACAGGCTCGATAGAAATTTGAGTAATCAATGTGACCGACAGTCACATTCAATAACGTCTTGCACACACTTGCCTGCATCTAGCTGATATAGGGTGTAATCATTAGCCCAACAGTTGCAAACTATTGTTTCTATTGGACAAATTAAGGTCTGTTTATCCACGTTTCGTTCCATTTGCTAAACATTTTAACAGAATTTGACGAATTAATACACCACTGATCACATGCAAGCACAGTTCACTTTCATAGCAGCCACATACAAACTGCATGCTCACTTTGCTCGTTAATTCCTTCTCACATCTGACTCCAGTGCACAACACATCAGTTGTCTGTGACCAGGTGGAAAGAAACTTTCCAAGCCAAACCATCTCAAAACCGCTAGACCTACATTGTTGTCACCGTATTGGCTAACGTCATAGTCAACAAAGCTACTAGAACTAATACATTAGTAAACCTGTTACAATCATGCAGTACAGTGTACAGTAAGTAAGCAGTTTAGCGGTTACACTGGCGGGCCCCGGTGGCAATAAATTAATAAAACCAAAAGCTTACCTTGGAAAAGTTCCAGTGTTGGATAGCCATAGCCAGCTAGCCAACATGGCATTCCTCTCTGTTTGAACTGGGTGTTTTGAGTAGACTAAACTACCTAGCTGCATTTGCTAGCTAAAAAAAGTGAAAGTGAGAAAACAAACATTCATCACTTTTGCTTCTCCTTCTATTTTTAAATTAATGTAAACTATTGTCTATCTATCTCCCCTTGGGTAAACTACTCACCACATTGTATGCACTGCGGTGCTAGCTAGCTGTAGTTTATGCTTTCAGTACTAGATTATCTGATCCTTTGAATGGGTGGACAATATGTCCGTTCATGTTGCAAGAGCTCTGCTAGGTTTGAGGATGTCCTCTGGAAGTCGTCTTAATTACTGTGTAAGTGTATGGAAGAGGGTGAGAACCTTGAGCCTCCTAGGTTTTATATTGAAGTCCATGTACCCAGAAGTGGACGGAAGCTAGCTGTCCAACGGCTACACCATGGTGCTACCCTATAGAGTGCTGTTGAGGCTACTGACCTTTTTATTGCAATTTTTGTTGACGTGAATATATTTAGTATAGTGTTATCTAAAAATGATAACTTTTGTAATGTTTTACTATTTATTTTTATGAAATTCACGTAGGATTGGCCTCCCTTTCCTCCTCTAAGGAGCCTCCACTACTGTAGTACATTGACTCTTGTCCACTTGGTAGTGACTGCTGTCTCTACATGTGTATACTGTAGATTTGACTGGACGAGTGTTACACTACATGACAAAGTATGTGGACACCTGCTTATCAAACTTCTAATTCCAAAATCACGGTGTGCCCTCACGCCCCTACTCCACCACTACCACATATATACAGTAAAAAATATGTGTGTGTGTTATCATGTGTGTACATTTGTCTGTGCTTGTTTGTGTTGCTTCACAGTCCCCGCTGTTCAATAAGGTGTGTTTTTATTTGTTTTTTAAATCAAATTTTACTGCTTGCTTGAGTTACTTGATGTGGAATAGAGTTCCGTGTAGGCATGGCTCTATGTAGTACTGTGTGCCTCCCATAGTCTGTTCTGGACTTGGACTGTGAAGAGACCTCTTGTGGCATGTCTTGTGGGGTATGCATGGGTGTCTGAGCTGTGTGCCAGTAGTTTAAACGAACAGCTCTGTGCATACATGTCAATACCTCCTCTCATAAATACAAGTAATGATGAAGTCAATCTCTCCACTTTGAGCCAGGAGAGATTGACATGCCTGGAGAGAGCTATTAATATTAGCTCTCTGTGTACATCCAAGAGCCAGCCGTGCTGCCCTGTTCTGAGCCAATTGCAATGCTCCCTCTTTGTGGCACCTAACCACACGACTGAACATTAGTCAAGGTGCGACAAAACTAGGGCCTGTAGGACCTGCCTTGTTGATAGTGCTGTTAAGAAGGTAGAGCAGAGCTTTATTATGGACATTCTTCTCCCCATCTTAGCTATTGTTGTATCAATATGTTTTGACCATGACAGTAAACTTCTTAAGGCTGCAGGGGCAGTATTGAGTAGCTTGGATGAAAGGTGCACAGAGGTGCCCATAGTAAACTGCCTGCTCCTCAGTCCCAGTTGCTAATATATGCATATTATTATTCTTGACAACAGCCAGTGAAAGTGCAGGGCGCCAAATACAAACAGAAATCTCATAATTAAAATTCCTCAAACATACAAGTATTTTACACCATTTTAAAGATATACTTGTTGTTAACCTCTCTAGGGTACGTGAGACGGTAGCGTCCCACCTCTTCAACAGCCAGTGAAACTGCAGGGCGCCAAATTCAAAACAACAAAAATCCCATAATTAAAATTCCTCAAACATACATGTATTTTACACCATTTTAAAGATACACTTGTTGTAAATCCAGCCACAGTGTCCGATTTCAAAAAGGCTTTACGACGAAAGCAAAACAAACGATTATGTTAGCTCAGTACATAGCCACAGAAAAACACAGCCATTTTTCCAGCCAAAGAGAGGATTCACAAAAAGCAGAAATATAGATAAAATTAATCACTAACCTTTGATGGTCTTCATCAGATGACACTCATAGGACTTCATGTTACACAATATACAATGTATGTTTTGTTCGGTAAAGTTCATATTTATAATCCAAAAATCTGAGTTTACATTGGCGCGTTATGTTCAGAAGTTCCAAAACATCCTTTGATTTTGCAGAGAGCCACATCAATTTACAGGAATACTCATAATAAACATTGCTAAAAGATACAAGTGTTATGCATGGAATTTTAGATGCACTTCTCCTTAATGCAACCGCTGTGTCAGATTTCAAAAAAGCTTTACGGAAAAGCAAACCATGCAATAATCTGAGTCGGTGCTCAGAGCCCAATCAAGACACAAATATATCCGCCATATTTTGCAGTCAACAGAAGTCAGAAATAACATTATAAACATTCACTTACCTTTGATGATCTTCATCAGAATGCATTCCCAGGAATCACAGTTCCACAATTTTTTTTTTTTTTGTTCGATAATGTCCATCATTTATGTCCAAATTTCTCCTTGTTGTTCTAGCGTTCAGTACACTTTCCAAACTCACGACGCGCGGGCAAGTGCAGTGGAAAGTACGGACGAAAAGTTTGTTATATTACAGTCCGTAAAAACATGACAAACGAAGTATTGAATCAATCTTTAGGATGTTTTTAACATTCTTCAATAATGTTCCAACCGGAGAATTAATTTGTCTTCAGAAGTGCGATGGAACAGAGCTCGGTCTCACATGAACGCGCATGTTCAGGTCATGATAGACCTTACTCATTCCCCTCTCATTCGCCCCCACTTTACAGTAGAAGCATCAGACAAGGTTCTAAAGACTGTTGACATCTAGTGGAAGCCCTAGGAAGTGCAACATTACCAATATCCCACTGTCTCTTCAATAGGAGCTGAGTTGAAAATTGACCAACCTCAGATTTCCCACTTCCTGGTTGGATTTTTTCTCAGGATTTTGCCTGCCCAATGAGTTCTGTTATACTCAGACATCATTCAAACAGTTTTAGAAACTTCAGAGTGCTTTCTATCCAAACCTACTAATACTATGCATATCTTAGCTTCTGGGCCTGAGTAGCAGGCAGTTTACTCTGGGCACCTTATTCATCCAAGCTACTCAATACTGCCCCCAGCCATAAGAAGTTAACTATTTAACACACACACATGGACGCAGCGATCTAAGGCACTGCATCTCCGATGCGTCACTGCAGTCCCTGGTTCGAATCTAGGCTGTATCACATCCGGCCGTGATTGGGAGTCCCATAGGGTGGTGCACAATTGGCCCTGTGTCGTCCGGGTTTGGCCGGGGTAGCCGTCATTGTAATTAAGAACTTGTTTTTATAACTGACTTGTTAAGTAAAGGTTAGACACACCGCACAGACCAAAGAGTTATTTTTTTGTCATTTACTTATGTCCCCATTACCAATAAAACATAATCAAAACCTATTTATTTCACTTACCTGCTGTGCTGTTTCGTTGTTTGTTCAGTCGTTTCATTCTCAACCAGGATTTCTATGAAACACCGTTTGGGTCTTTGCATGTTGAAAAATATACACTTCTCAAATAAGCTTGTTGACCAATTAAGACCTGAATATGACTATGTCACAATTTAACGCATTCATACATGTTTTACATAGTTACTACACATTGATTATTATCACTCGTATTTCATGTCACAACGATTCATCAATACATATGCTATGACGCTGGTAAAGTTGTCTTCCGCACCTGCAGTGCTGGTCAAAGTTAGCTAGTTTATGGATGCAAACCAATGTTTTTCCTCAAACACAGCAAAACAACATCTAGGTGTCATCTCAAATAACCCTAATTTATAAGACAGTTCTTATTTGATTAATGGTGGTCGGACCCATCTGTAAAGCTAGCCACAATATTGAACTTTGCGGTTAGCCTTCAAAATAAAGGTTTGGCATAATTCTACTATTTGTATTCATTTGCATCACTGTCAATGCCAATTTTATTTTGAAGGCAACCCGTACATTCCACTACCTGTACATTCCCTTATTGTGCCTTGCTTCACATCGCTGTCCGGTCGAGCCTCACTAGCCAGATGAAGCTAGCTGGCTACTTGTAACGTTAGCTTTGGGCAACAGGGTTAAGTAGCTGGCTAGCTATTTATTTTCATGAATTGAAGTTCAATTTCAATAGGCGAACAACAAGTGACAACCTTGCTAATACTGACTCACAATGATTC
Source organism: Salvelinus namaycush (assembly GCF_016432855.1). Lineage (NCBI taxonomy): Eukaryota > Metazoa > Chordata > Actinopteri > Salmoniformes > Salmonidae > Salvelinus > Salvelinus namaycush. Next base: position 4,783,569 of record NC_052322.1, on the reverse strand, counting down.
CTAAATCATTGCTAAGAATAATGGAAATGACTGCAGTTTCTACTGGTCATTGTTTTCGGGCTGGTTGTATTTGTGCTAGCTAGGTACCAAGCTAAAGCTAGCTACCCTAGAAGTTGCGGTAGAACAAATGATGTTTATTACAAACGCGGTATTGTAAACACGTCGTTCGTGGCCGGTGTTTGCTTGTTTGCAGACTTCTTTAGTACAGCTTTGACAGTGCTACTGTATCTATTTTGACACGCAAAGACCCAAACGGTGTTCCATAGTATGTATGTCGTGAAGCTAATAGCAGTGACGCTACTACTGTGTAATTCCGGTAGGGCAACATCTGAAAAATAGCGCACTTGGTAGTGTGTAACGGTGCTCGACCAGTCGGCGAAAGCCAACATCACCCACGACAGAGAACGGTTGATTGTCAAGGGCAATGAATCCCATTATCTTGGCTTTAATCGACTTCGCCTTTGCGTTGTCTCGCTGAAATGGTATTACTCTTACAAATGACTGCTCGACTTCTTGACTGCTCGATCCACACAGCAGACGTGTAGCGTCACATTACGTCATGTACCTACGTCATATAGGTATGCACGGGAGCTTTGACATCGGTTTTTAATATAGCCGTTAAACTAGACATCGGGCCGATAACCATTTTGGCATTTTTAGCTATTATATTCTGATATGTTGCAACCCTAGGAGGTACTGTTTTTAAAATGTTTTGCTTTAATGTGCCCTAGTGAATTGAATGTAAACCTGTGGAGGTGATTCCGTCTCTTGCATCATGGGTGCTGAGTGTTGTATGTCTGTACAGGTGTGATCCAGGAGCTGCATCTGAAACTGAGGGACCACTGCTCTCAGGCCCCAGCCAGCCAAAACTTCAGACCTGCCCCTGGCACAGTGTGCTGCTCCCTATTCTATGGTAAGGACACTCTCTCTAATTCTGTGTCAGGCTAGAGTACTCACATTCACTCAGGGCACATACACGGTCAGAAAAAGGATGATGAGCTCTCTCCTTTGATCTTAATCTTGACCTGGTTGAGGAAATTTGTGGAGCATTGCCAGCCAGTGATCTCATCGCGGTTGGTAGTGATCTCTCTCTGTGTGTACCTTCCCAGAGGACAACCAGTGGTACAGGGCCAAAGTGCTGGCCTACTCCTCTGAAGAGAAGGTGTGTGTAGGCTACATTGACTTTGGCAACTCAGAGGAGGTGGAGCTGAGTCGCCTGTGTTCCATCAGCTCTGAACTCCTAGCCCTGCCAATGCAGGCCATCCCTTGTACCCTGGCAGGTATGACCTATTACATGTTCAATTCAATGTATTGATTAATCTGGAATTTCTGCTTTTCTGGCGACATCTATTCATCTGTCATTCCTTTTGTCCAAGGTGTCAATAACAATAAAGAAATGTATTGCCATTTCATGCCTTTTGATTCCTTCCTTTTCGTCTCAAACTCAAAGGAATCTCTAGTGCATTAAATTGTGTTTTAGGGATAGTGGTGGTGTTAACCTGATCACTTACAAACTCATCACATTAAAATAAAAATTCTTGCCTGTTACGCACATAATCCCACCCCTCCCCTTATAGGAGTGCGTCCCACAGCAGAGGCCTGGTCAGAGGAGACTGTGCTGATGCTCAGGCGGATGGTGTGCAACCGATTCCTGCGGGTAGAGATCCTGGGCGAGCGGGAGGGTATGGCACTGGTGGCCATGATCGACGAGGCCAGCGACCCCCAGGGCAATGTGGCTGAGATGCTGGTCGCCACAGGTTATGCCTTGCCTTCCAACCATCAGGACGAAGAGCCCACCACGAAGGGGCAGGCTGAAGTAGCCTGGACAGAATCATCTCATGGTAACTAGAAGTCAGACCTGCCAACCTGTACGGCAGTGTTTCTGCTGTACTCATTTAGCATGAAAGTCATCAATATGGTGCTAACTAGTAACACGATCATGTTAAGAGTTTGTGATCTAGCAGCTAATGATTAACTCAATGGGCAACCTCATACTTGAGCCTTCTTTATTTAGCAACAATATATTTCTCCCTCTTCATTCAGTTAATTGAAATTCAATCATGAAGTCACATGTACAATTATCAACTTCGATTGTCCATTCATCCATTGATCTCATTTATTTAGTGAGGAGAAAGGGACACATTAGCGCCAGGGTACAAACGCCCAATGGTGAATTTGATATTTTATTAGGATCCCCATTAGCTGTCACGAAAGATTTATCTAGTCTTCCTGAGTTCCACATGAAACATGACATAATACAGAACATTAATAGACTAGAACAGCTCAAGGACAAAACTACATCATTTTAAAAAAGGCACACGTAACCTCCTTATACATACACACAATCTATCTAGGTCAAATAGGGGAGAGGCGTTGTGAGGTGTTGCTTTATCTGTTTTTTGAAACCAGGTTTGCTGTTTATTTGAGTGAAATGGAAGGAAGTTCCATGCAATAAGGGCTCTATATAATACTGTACGTTTTCTTGAATTTGTTCTGGATTTGGGGACTTATTATGTTCTCAATGTTCATAAACCCAATTCAATTAACTACTCAGCCTGAAACCCAGAATTTGTAAGAAACTGGTTGAAATGAATCAGACGGAGGCCCAGCTACGATAGTCAGAAAGTTTATTTACGAGAGCTCTGATCTGTTGTACAAAACAATTCATTTTATACTTGCTTCTCACGCACACACATTCACACTAATATACGCACACACATTCACACTAACATTAGCACACAATGTCCTGCTACCCAGCCGACAAAGATTAGGGGAATCCGTGAGACTTACTCCCCATCCTCCCTCAAGATAGAGAGACCCGGGGAAGTACTCTGTGGCCCCAGCCAAGGTCGGCACCAAATCTTGCTCAGACAGTCTGGTTTTAAGACACTATAATAGACAACCTACACACCCGGATATATAATTCTACTGACTAAAACCACACACACCATTAGAATAATCTCATGATTCTAATCAATTTCATACAATCATATGGTTTCAGGGTGGAATATTCTAATCATTCACATGATCAAATAAATCCCATTATCACTATGAAAAGACCCCTGGTGGCATAAGTGTGTGTCAGAGCTGTCTGTAAATTGACTATGCAAACAATTTGGGATTTTCAACACATTGTTTCGAATAGAAAGAAGTGATGCAGTTAGTCTCTCCTCAACTCTTAGCCAAGAGAGACTGGCATGCATAGTATTTATATTAGCCCTCTGATTACAATGAAGAGCAAGACGTGCAGCTCTGTTCTGGGCAAGCTGCAGCTTAACTAGGGCTTTACTTGCAGCACTCGACCACATGACTAGACAATAACCAAAATGAGACAAAACTAGAGCCTGTACGACTTGCTTTTTGGAGTGTGGTGTCAAAAAAGCAAAGCATCTCTTTATTACGGACCGACCTCTCTCCCCATCTTTAGAACCATTGAATCTATTTGTTTTGACCATGACAGTTTACAATCTAAGGTAACACCAAGTAATTTAGTCTCCTCAACTTCTTCAACAGACACAACATTCATTACCAGATTCAGCTGAGGTCTAGAATTTAGGGAAAGTTTTGTATTGGCCCCTAAAAGTGGTAGTAGTGGCCCATTGGGCACACCATGTAATTTCAACATGGACAATTGGGTAATATTTGGTTGCGACGTTGATCAATGAGATTACAACCCAGTAAAAAAAGACAGCCATAAGTTTGTTGAATTTCCAATGTGTCATTACTATGCTTTCAACCATCTAAAAGCACAACCAAATCCCAATGGAAAAACAATGTCTGGTTTAGTTGTCGTCTAAATGTGTTATCACTCATTCAACTATTTAAATGCATAACAAAGTTAAAATGGTGACAGAGCCTAACTCCGCCATGGCTCGTTGGTCAAAGCCAACGAGGGGGGGGTTTGGATAAATGCTGAAAATAAGGACTGTGGTAAACACAGGCCTCTCATACAGTGCATTTGGAAAGTATTCAGACCCCTTGACTTTCTCCACATTTTGTTACGTTACAGCCTTATTCTAAATTGTATTAAATTGTTTTCCTCATCAATCGACACAATACCTCATAATGACAAAGCAAAAACAGATTTTAAGAGATGTTAGCAAATGTATAAAAAAATAACTGATATCACATTTCAAATAAAATTGTATTTGTCACTAGCGCTGAATACAACAGGTGAAATCCTTTACTTACAAGCCCTTAACCAAGAATGCAGTTCAAGAAATAGAGTTAAGAAAATATTTCCAAAATAAACTAAGTATAAAATAAAAAGTAACACACAATAAAATAACAATAACGAGGCTATATACAGGGGTTACCGTTACAGAGTCAATGTGTGGGGGTACAGGTTAGTTGAGGTAATTTGTACATGTAGGTAGGAGTAAAGTGACTATGCATAGATAATAAACAGCGAGTAGCAGCAGTGTAAAAACAAGGGGGGGTGGGGGTGTCAATGTAAATAGTCCTGGTGGACATTTGATTAATTGTTCAGCAGTCTTATGGCTTGGGGGTAGAAGCTGTTAAGGAGCATTTTGGTCCTAGACTTGACGCTCCGGTACCGCTTGCTGTGCGGTAACAGAGAGAACAGTCTGACTTGGGTGACTGGAGTCTTTGACAATTTTTTTGGGACCTTCCTCTGACACTGCCTAGTATATAGGTCCTGGAAGGCAGGAAGCTTGTCCGCAATGATGTACTGGGTCATACGCACTACCCTCTGTAGAGCCTTACGGTCAGATGCCAAGCAGTTGCCATACCAGACGGTGATGCAACCGGTCAAGATGCTCTTGAGTGTGCAGCTGTAGAACTTGTTGAGGATCTGGGGACCCATGAAGGGGAAAAGATATTGTCGTGCCTTCTTCACAACTGTCTTGGTGTGTTTTGACCATGATAGTTTGTTGGTGATGTGGATCCCAAGGAACTTGAAACTCTCGACCCTCTCCACTTCAGCTCCGTCAATGTTAATGGGGGCCTTTTCGGCCCTCCTTTTCCTATAGTTCACGATCAGCTCCTTTGTCTTGCTCACATTGAGGGGAAGGTTGTTGTCCTTGCACCACACTGCCAGATCTCCCTAAAGGCCGTCTCGTTGTTGTCGGTGATCAGGCCTACCACTGTTGTGTCATCAGCAAACTTAATGATGGTGTTGGAGTCGTGCTTGGCCACACAGTCATAGGTGAACAGTGAGTACAGGAGGAGACTAAGCACGCACCCCTGTGTTGAGTATCAGCATAGCAGATGTGTTGTTGCCTACCCTTACCACCCGGGGGTGGCCCATCAGGAAGTCCAGGATGCAATCAGGAAGTCCAGGATGCACTTATTGATGAAGCCGGTGACTGAGGTGGTATACTTCTCAATGCCATTGGATGAATCCCGGGACATATTCCGGTCTGCTAGCTAAACAGTCCTGTAGCATCCGCGTCATCTGATTACTTCCGTATTGAGCGATTCACTCTTAACTCCTGCTTTAGTTTTTGCTTGTAACCAGGAATCAGGAGGATAGATTTATGGTCAGATTAGCCAAATGGAGGGGGCGAGGGATAGGTTTGTATATGTGTCTGTGTGGAGTACAGGTGCTCTAGAGTTTTTATTTATTTATATTTTCTCTCTCTCTGGTTGCAGATGTCACATGTTTGTAGAAATGAGGTAAAACGGATTTAAGTTTCCCTGCATTAAAGTCCCCGGCCACTAGGAGCGCAGCTTCTGGATGAGCATATTCTTGTTTGCGTGTGGCCTTATACAGCTCATTGAGTGCGGTCTTATTGTCTACAGCTTATCATGAGTTACTCTACCTCATATTAAATACTTCTTTAATATTAGACATCACACTCCAGCTGTTATTGACACAAGCCACACCCCTTGTCTTTACAGACGTAGCTGCTCTGTCCTGCCGATGCACGGAAAACCCAGCAAGCTCTATATTATCTGTGTCTTCGTTCAACCACGACTCTGTGAAACGTAAGATATTACAGTTTTTAATGTCCCTTTGATAGGATAGTCTTAATCGTAGATTGTCAAGTTTATTTTCCTATGATTGCACGTTGGCCAAAAGTACTGATGGTAGTTTACACACTCGCCTCCGAATTGTCACGAAGCACCCCGATTTTTCCTTCTTTACTTCTCGCGAATGACAGGGATTTGGGCCTTGTCTTGAGAAAGTGCTATATCCTTCGCATCGGACTCATTAAAGAAAAAATCTTTGTCCAGTTCAAGGTGAGTCCAGAAGCTCTTTTCGGCCATAATAGACTGTAGCAGCAACATCATGTACAAAATAAGTTTTAAAAAATGCGAAAAAACAAACAATAGCACGTTGTGTTAGGAGCCCGTAAAAAGGCAGCCACCCATCCGGCGCCGTTCTTCCCCACATTTACATAAGTATTCAGACGACCCTGTTTCTCCCATTCTTCTCTGCAGATCCTCTCAAGCTCTGTCAGATTGGATGAGGAGTATCGCTGCACAGCTTTCTTCAAGTCTCTCCAGAGATGTTCGATCCGATTCAAGTCAGGGCTATGGCTGGGCCACTCAAGGACATTCAAAGACTTGTCCCGAAGCCACTCCTGCGTTGTCTTGGCTGTGTGCTTTGGGTCTTTGTCCTGTTGGAAGGTGAACCTTCACCCTAGTCTGATGTCCTGAGCGTTCTGGAGCAGGTTTTCATGAAGGATCTCTTTGTACTTTGCTCTGTTCATCTTCCTCTCGATCTTTACCATAGGCGGACTCAAAAATTGTTTTTTACATTTCAAGGAAACAGGATGCACCTGAGCTCAATTTCTTGTCCATGTTGACTCCTATGCTTCCCAACAGCAGGTCTCTGACATCATCAGAGTGCGCAGCTGAACACTAAACAGGAACCACTCGGTTTGTTATTTTAACTAAAACAACCAGGTTTTAGTTTGTTTTTAACAGGTAGGGCCGCCGGAATCCTGCTTAACTGACAGGTTAAAGACTGCTTTAAAGAGATGCTAAACCTCTAACATTAGCCATGAAGCTAACAAAGTTAGTCCCAGATGAGTTTTCCAATGTTGCCCTCTTTGTATGTAGAGGTAAATGAACGGTTCCAGCGCTGTAGGAGTTGTATGTACTATGCTTTGTTTCGGGACAAATTGGATCACTCATAGTTCCAATGTGGCAATTGTTTGCTTGCCAAGGATTATAGGCATGAAGTGGCTTCCTGGATCGCACAGGTCGACAGCCAACGTAAGAAACTGGGGGAAACGCAGAGTGGAATGTTTACCTTTTCTAAGCCGGTGGTTGGACAGTGTTCACATGTTGGATTCATCGCTGTTGTGTGTCGTCTGGTCCGGTGTTGCCCGGAGCTCGTTCGCCAGGGGAGCCATGTCCTGTCTCTCCTATCCCATCTGATAGCGTAGTCGAAGGAGCACGGCAATCACAATGGTCGCATGTCACGAGCCGTGGAAGCCGATGACAGCGGCCTCCCGCAAACCAGTCTACACTCCCAATGAGAGGCCCTGAGCGGATACAAACAACTAATAGTTTCACCGCCCTGGAGGCTGATCTTCCTGCACCTTAGTCGCTGGGGGGTATCTGCGGTCCTTCCTCTACGATTTTGAAGTCTATGTCGGCAACCTTTTGTCCCTGCTCTTGATCGAGCGGGGTATCTCCATCTGTCTGAGGCCTGCAACATCCTGTGGGAGTGGGAGGATTTCTTCCTCCGTCTCGCCATCCGTGATTTTGGGAGGTTCCTGGTGCAAAAACAGAGGTGGTGTGCCCAAGTAGGAGTCTATTGTGCAGCTCACTAGGCACTAACATAAATAACATTAGAATGTCTACTTCTGCTAAGCTTCGCAGTAAAGCAATCAAAACAAGCAAACATCCTAGGATTAATTATTTTGCAAGGCACTGTATGTGGCCTACCACTTCGCGACTGAGTCGTTTGGCCATGTTGTGTATGTACAGAATTTCATGTTTCTAGGTCACACAGCTTGTGGAGCGTTATAACGCCGCCTTTTGGCCAAATGGCATTACATGAGAGCGTGTGACCCATGGCCTTTTATACAATCATGCACATTTGCATCCTCCTAGGTCTTAAGGGAATTAGCATTTTATTAATCAAATTGGCGGAACTAGAAAAAGTATTTGCCAACTAATACAATTGGGTTTCACTGGCTTCGCTGCTGATCCCCCAATAATATGAACACTTTCTAAAGTTGTGCTTTCAGCCTGATAATACGCAAGAGTGCTAAAGCAAGCACACTTATCGTTATAGAAGGTACAATAAAAATCCACACTAGTGTGTAGATCAACACCGGTATATAGTAAAATACGATATACTGCCCATCCCAAGATCTAGGTTTCAGGAAATGGCAGTAACGGGTGTTTCAAAAATGCTAAACGTTCCAACTTGATCTTAGGTCTACATCAGCATCACCTAAGGACGACCCTGATTGTACGTTGAAACGTGTATATATTTCTCGTTGTGCCCATAAGTCTATAGCCTACCATTCCTACATTTACATTTGATTATTAATTTAGCAGACGCTTTCATCCAGAGCGATTTACACGAGTAATTAGGGTTAAATGCCTTGCTCAAGAACACATTGGCAGATTTTTCACCTAGTCGGCTCGGGGATTGGACCTAGCGACCTTTCAGTTACTGGCCCAACGTTCTTAACTGCAGTCTTTTGCCGACGTCATTATTGGGCTAAAAAAGGTGCATTTACATGTTTGTTCCCACATGTGTGGGAACTGCACACGCGTTGTTGTGGGAGCCATGGGCTTTGCCGCCTCGCTGAAGAGGTACTCGTAGAGATTCTTTAAAGTTGCCTGTTCTAAGAAGGGACCCTTCCAGTTCCCCTTAGATACTGTTGCTATCAGCCAGGTCAAGCTGAGTGAAATTCTGATGAATGTATGGCTCCCATTTGAGAAAGCAACTAACTGATACCTGCTGCATGTCCCTGCACATTGTGTATGAAACAAGAATGTGATACGCTTTGCTACAACAAACCGGTTGGTTAGACAGGCTATAGATTGCATAGTGTGTCAATAGTTTGGCATGAAGGATATGTTGTTGAAAAGGCCATTGATCGAAGCTAGGGGAACTTTGCTAGTTTTGAAGCGTGTCCACAATGATGACGGTGATATCTTGCATTTGTATACTGTTCTTCTCAAAAAAAGGGGCCTTTTAGTTGTATGGGAGTATCTCACCCTTGCTATTCCATTTCTTTGTCCCGCAGTGGCCAAGCTTGCTGTGGCAGAGAAGCTACAGTGGACATGTGCTGAGCTTCCTACTGAGGGCCAGATGGTGGCACTGGTGGTCAGTGTGATGGAGAATCCTGGAGAGTTCTACTGCTACAAATATAACCAAGAAGGTACAGGCATTCTAAACATCTGACAGTAGGAGTGAGATTTTACTAGATTAGAATAAGGGAGCCTAGGTCTCCCGAGTGGCGCAGTGGTCTAAGGCAGTTCTAGCTATGTAAGCCGGAAAACATACATGCTGAGGCTGCATTTATTGTGGCTGGGGATTTTAACAAAGCTAATCTGAGAACAAGGCTTCCTAAATTATATCAGCATATTGAATGCGCGACACGGTCTGATAGCATTCTGGACCATTACTACTCTAACTTCCACAATGCATATAAAGGCCTCCCTTCGGCAAATCTGACCATGACTCCATTTTGTTGCTCCCAGTTTATAGACAGAAACTAAAACCAGAAACGCCCATGCACAGGTCTATCCAACGCTGGTCTGACCAATCGGACCAAAAAGTTTTAGCCACTGTGACTATTAAACCTTCCCTAACCAGAAACTGGATTGATGGCAGCATTGCGCGAATCACCTCTTTTGATCATGGCAAGGCGACTGGAAACATGACCAAATACAAACAGTGTAGCTATTTCCTCCAAGGCAATCAAAAGAGCAAAGCGTCAGTATAGAGACAAAGTAGAGTCGCAATTCAACAGCTCAAAAACGAGACGTATGTGGCAGGGTCTACAGTCAATCACGGATTACAGAATGAAAACCAGCCCCGTAAACGGACATCGACGTCATGCTCCCAGACAAATTAACCAACTTCTTTGCTCACTTTGAGGACAATACAGTGCCACTGACACGGCCCGCTACCAAAGCCTGTGGGCTCTCCTTCTCCCTGGCCAACGTGAGTAAAACGTTTAAACGTGATAAACCTCGCAAGGCTTCCGGCCCAGACGGCATCCCTAGCCGCGTTCTCAGAGCATGCGCAGATCAGCTGGCTGGTGTGTTTACGGACATATTCAATCAATCCCTATCCCAGTCTGCTGTGCCCACATGCTTCAAGATGGCCACCATTGTTCCTGTTCCCAAGAAAGCTAAGGTAACTGAACTAAATGACTATCGCCCCATAAGATTCACTTCCGTCATCATGAAGTGCTTTGAGAGACTAGTCAAGGATCATATCACCTCCACCCTACCTGACACCCTAGACCCACTTCAATTTGCTTACCGCCCCAATAGGTCCACAGATGACGCAATCGCCATCACATTGCACACTGCCCTATCCCATCTGGACGAGGAATACCTATGTAAGAATGCTGTTCATTGACTACAGCTCAGCATTTAACAGCATAGTGCCCTCCAAGCTCACCATTAAGCTCGAGACCCGGGGTCTCGACCCCGCCCTGTGCAACTGGGTCCTGGACTTTCTGACGGCTGTGGGAGCCTCACCTCAGAATGCATTTCCATTGACATATTGTTTCTTAAGTTGAGTTAAAACTTTGCTTCTATACCACTACATACAATTGCAATGTACACTGAACATAATTATAAAAGCAAGATGTGAAGTGTTGGTCACAAGCTTTTCATGAGCTGAAGTAAAAGATGTTCTATACGTACAAAAAGCTTATTTCTCTCAAATTTTGTGCACAAATTTGTTTACATCCCTGTTAGTGAGCATTTCTCCTTTGCCAAGATAATCCATCCACCTGAAAGGTGTGGCATATCAAGAAGCTGATTGAACAGCATGATCATTACACAGGTGCTGTGGACATTCATTACACAGGTGCACCTTGTGCTGTGGACAATAAGGCCACCCTCTAAAATGTGCAGTTTACACAATGCCAAAGATGTCTCAAGTTTTGAGGGCGCATGCAATTGGCATGCTGACTGCAGGAATGTCCACCAGAGCTGTTGCCAGATAATTGAATGTTAATTTCTCTACCATAAGCTGCCTCCAATGTCATTTTAGGGAATTTGGCAGTACGTCCAACACAGCCATTGAAGAGGAGTGGGACCACAGGCCACAATCAACAGCACTGCATGAGCCGTGTCTGGTGGTCACACCAGATACTGACTGGTTTTCTGATCCTACCTTTTTTTTTTAGTTATGTAACCAACAGATGCAAATCTGTATTTCCAGTCGTGAAATCCATGGATTAGGGCCTACTGAATTTATTTCAATTTACTGATTTCCCTATATGAAAACTCAGTAAAGTCTTTGAAATTGTTGAAATTGAATGTCAGAAACGGTTAAATATGGTACATGTGTTACATTCCCTGTTTTCACTGTAATTGACATTGCTTCATCAGCGATATCTGTTTGTGTTGTAAGACCTGCAGGTTCTAGCGGAGCTGAGGGCTGAGCTGAAGCGGCACTGTGAGGCAGACATCACCCCTTTCAGTCCTAGTGTGGGTGAGCCCTGCTGCGCTCTGTTCTCTGGTAAGAACAAACGACGAGATTTATCAAACGCCACTCTAACTGAATATCTATCATACTATATGGGGTAGTAAAAATATCTCCAAGGACTCAAAGGTCCTCTCTCTTACTCCCACTGGTGCAGTGAATGTAGTCGGAAACTGTATATTATGGTTAATACTGGTGTGTGTGCTCTCCCCCCACAGGTGATGGGGCATGGTACCGTGGTATGGTGCAGGGTGTGTGGGCTGGCAGTAAAGCCCGGGTGTATTTTGTGGACTATGGCAACACCAGTGATGTAGAACCAGCCCACCTCAGAGCGATCACACCCGAGCTCCTCAAACACCATTTCCTGGCTATCCGCTGCTGGCTAGCAGGTGTGTGTGTGTGTGACGGTTAAAGTAGTAACTTTTCTACATTGTCAAACTTTACAGGTTTTTTATGTAATAAGTTTTTACATTATCCGGTGGTTGTAATGTTATCAGGTGAGTAACAACTTTTTTGAGGAATAATGTAAACTTTTTTGATGAATGTTTTTATGTATTGCTTCCTTCAATTTGATGCATATACTGCTAGTTACAAACACAAGCTCATGCACATCATACCGGAATACTTCTATATAAACACACTCGCAAGCACACATTGAAATGTGCACAGTCATACACACACACACCCAAAAGTAACTGAATACTCATAAATAGAAAATGACAAGCGCACACTGAAACCGGTCTAGTCGAAAGAGATTTTCAAAATACCAATATAACACTTCTTTACTTGGCCATTGTACAACTGGAACTTTTCTTTTTGATGTCACAGTACCCAGACCCTGACACGCCATACACACAACAGGCTGTGTATGATGATGAGTACCGTAATTGCTGGACTATTAAGCGCACCTGAATATAAGCCGTACCCACTGAATTTTTTACAAATATGTATTTTGTACATAAATAAACCGCACATGTCTATAAGCCGCAAGTGCCTACCGGTACATTGAAACAAATGAACTTTACACAGCCTTTAAACGAAACACGGCTTGTAACAAAAATAAATAGGCTTTTAAACGAAACACGGCTTGTAACAAAAATAAATAGGCTTTAACGAAACACGGCTTGTAACAAAAATAAAAAATAAATAGCAGTAAACAGTAGCCTACCAAGAAAGTCAAACTTCATTGCGGTGGCGATTGTTTTGGCTTTCAGTCGGATCTGCACAGTTCCAACGTCTTATCATCGACTCATTAAGGCCAAGCTCCCGTGCAGCAGCTCTATTTCCTTTTCCAACAGCCAGATCGATCGCCTTCAACTTGAAAGCTGCATCATATGCATTTCTCCGTGTCTTTGCCATGATGAGGGTAACAAAATGACTACCGTAATCAGAATGATGGCAAGTTTGAGCGCGCTCGATTTACGTCACATTATGTGACGGTGCTCAGTTTTTTGGCGGCATGAATCTTGTGGGGGAAAAAAAGAATAATAAATTAGCCGCGTCATTGTATAAACCGCGAGGTTCATAGCGTGGGAAAAAAGTAGCGGCTTATAGTCCGGAAATTACGGTAACCTTGCTTGAGAGCTAGTTTTGAATCCAGTCTGTGCCCGGATGGGTGTCCGCTAGGAGGGGGTGGTCAAAAGGTTTGGTAGTTTGGTGGAACTCACCTGTGTGTTGAGGATCCTTGTTTTACAGTCCCGTGAGATAAAGATTACTTCTTGAAACCATTTTGTGCGTGTGCCTTGCTCAAGGGCACAACGGCAGGAGATTATATCTAGAATTAGATACCAGCAACCCTCCAGTTGCCGAGTCACATCCACTAGATTTTTCCCATGAGACCCAGGATTCAAAGGCCTGCCCCTCTAACCTCAAGGCTACGTGCCGCCCCATAGCAAGGTAACAAGAGACACAGGTTTGACTGCTCAGAGAGATGACATCGCAGATGGACCCTATTGGTTACAACCCCCACATAGAGCAGATGCGATTTGGCACAAACTGAGTAATACATAAACATTGCTTTTGCTATGTTATTAGCTACATGATCAGTTAAAGATGATACGTTATTCATCAAGTTGTTACTCCCATGATGACGTAAAAAACCACTGTGTAGTAGCATAACTTATAATGTAAAGTGAAAGGTTATTACATTATCTCTTCGTGTTTTATTACGTTATCCGGTAAGTCAGGGGTGTCAAACATACGGCCCGCGGGCCGGAACCGGCCCCCAAGGAGGTTCGATCAGGCCCGCAGGATAATTTGAAAGTGGAAAAAATGCATAAAAGACATGGAATTAATATTTTTAATTCGCTGCAATTCATGGATTATCCGCTAAGGGGCGCACTCTTTCCATCAGAGTAGAAGACAAGCCGCATCACTGAGACAGACTGAAAACAGCAGACGGTATCAATGCGCCATCTGCTGCTTGTTACGACGTTGTTAATACCTTGGTCTCTACCTCTCCGCTACACCCTCATTAGCCAAAATGTCGTTATCCAAACGGAGAAAAGTAGATAAGGAGTGTAGAATTTTCAAAGAAAAATGGACCACGTCCTATTTATTTACAGAGATGCACGGAAAACCTTCGTGCTTGGTGTGTTTGCAACAAGTTTCGGTATTGAAGGAATATAATATTCGACGCCACTACGAGACTCATCACAGCGAAAAATATGACGGCTTGCAAGGACAACTGAGAAGAGATAAGATTAACGAATTGCTGGCGGGTCTGAGGAAACAGCAGTCAACTTTCATCCAGAGCCGAGAAGTCAAAAAAATTCCTTTCTTTAAAAGTCTCATTTAATCTTAAAGTGCATTACTATATTTTTCAGTACCAATTAAAGTTTTGTGCCTTTGTACAATCAGTGGGATCAGTTGCAATGCATATTTGTGAATGATAAAAGTAAATTGCACATTTGTCTAAGGAAATATGAGGTGTTTCATGAAATGTTTTGTAAAAGGATAGTTCATTAAATTTCAATATTTTCCTAATGTTCTTGTGCTTCTTTACACCAAAACAAAGGAAAGACATGATATTTTGGTTATTTATAGCAGAGTATGGTATAATTTTAATGGTCCGGCCCACTTGACATCTCCCTAGGCCGTATGTGGCCCACGATGCGAAATGAGTTTGACACCCCTGCGGTAAGTTATAACATTAACTGGTGTTATTACATTAACCGTTAACCATTACTGTGTGTGTGAATGAATTACATTTTATTTTCATGTCAAATCTCCAGTTGGCAACCCATACCTTACTGACTTAATTGACACTAACAAACATTACAATGATTCAATGTGATACTAAAGTGATAATTATTACTGTTCTGCGCAGTGCGGACCGTGTAAGGTATTAAAGTTATCCAAGCAATAATAATAACTAGAGCAGTAAAAAAAAGTTAATACAGTTAAGTAAATACAGAAAACTTTTAACCCGGTCTTGCACAAAGAAAAGATTGTATGTACGTGTTTGTATATTTGCAGGATTTTGGGGATTTTGTTCATGATATCCTCATTCCTAAAATTGTAATTGTTTTCAAAACCTGCTCATACGAATATGGTGAGAAACTGTTGCAAATGTCAATGTGGGAAAACATAGCAAGTTATGACTATAAAATAGTCTTCCCCCAATCCCTGTAGGTGTTGAGCCTCTGAGCCCCCAGTGGAGTGCTGAGTCTATAGGCCGCATCCAGGCCCTGTGTGTGGGCCAGCAGCTCCATGCACGTGTCCTCTTCATCACAGAGCGAGGCTACGGACTTGAACTGGACAGCAGTGGTCAAAACGTGGCCACCACACTGCTCTCAGAACAGCTGGCCAAAGCCCCTGGACAGAGCCAGGCCCATGCTAAATCCGCTCCCACTGTCCCTAAAATCCCCCAGCAGAAGCCTGCCATTCAGAGAGACACCACCACTAGTGTGGGACCACCCAAACCCGCAGCCGCCAATGAAAATGAGCCGCCCACTGAGAAGCAGGTCAAGAAAAACAATCAGAGCAAGGCTAGTGCTCGGCAGCCGGCAAAAGTGTCCATCCCATTTGGGTCCGATGGAACTGAATCTGGTGAGTCAGATTTACTGTATTTTCAGTATCAATAATAGATTGTAACCATGTTTCCATCCAACCATTTTTAAACAATTCAAGTACCTGTCGGATAAAAAAACCTGATGATGGGCCTGATGGAAACAGCAAATTGTCGGTGGACTTTCTTAAATGTTGACAAAACCAAATCTGTATAATTTGATTGAAAATGTGTCGACAAGTTCATGGAAACCTAGCTTGTGTAATAATGAAATAACTTTTTTGGACAACAGCACAAGATTGGCTGCAATGTCACAGTTCATCTGTCTGTCCATGTCTTGCCTTCAGATAAAACACTTCTCTTCATTTTATTTCAGCATGAGCTTACATGACAGTGCTGAACCAATTAATTCAGTCACATTGCCAGTGCCACACACTTTTACAAGAACAATTCATGTTTATCAAATATCTCCTGTTTGTCTTTACTCGTGCCGTCATACAATATTTGTTGCTAATAAATTCAAGCGCAACTTAGAAATATCAACTTGAATTCCAACCCACCTGCCATCAATACAATTAAATCATGATTCAGTAAATGTGGTTTGATAAGGAGTAATTTATCATTTATCCTGAAACAGTGGTAAGGTTATGGCAAAATAAGTATGTACAGTGCCTTCACAAAGTATTCAGACCCCTTGACTTTGTCCACATTCTAAGTTGCAGCTGTATTCTAAAATTGATTAAAATATTTTTTCCCCTCGTCAATCTACACACAATAAATACCCTATAATGACAAAACGAAAACAGGTTTTTAGACATTTTTGCATATTTTTTTTTAAACAGTTACCTTATTTGCATAATATTCAGCGGCTTTGCTATGAGACTCGAAATTGAGCTCAGGTGCATCCTGTTTCCATTGATCATCCTTGGTGTTTCTACAACTTGAGTGGAGTCCACCTGTGGTAAATTCAATTGATTTGGACGTTATTTGGAAAGGCACACACCTGTCTATATAAGGTCCCACAGTTGACAGTGCATGTCAGCAAAAACCAAGCCATGATGTCAAAGGAATTGTCTGTTGAGATCCGAGACAGGATTGTGTCGAGGCACAGATCTGGGGAAGGGTACCAAAACATTTCTGCTACATTGAAGGTCCACAGAACACAGTGGCCTCCATTCTTAAATGGAAGATGTTTCAAACCACCAAGACAGTTCCTAGAGCTGGATGCCCGGCCAAACAGAGCAATCGGGGGAGAAGGGCCTTGGTCAGGGAGGTGACCAAGAACCCCATGGTCATTCTGACAGAGCTCCGGAGTTCCTCTGTGGAGATGGGAGAACCATCTCTGCTGCACTCCACCAATCAGGCATGTTATTGTAGAGTGGCCAGATGTAAGCCTCTCCTTAGTAAAAGGCACATGACAGCCCGCTTAGTTTGCCAAAAAAGCACCTAAAGACTCTCAAACAATGAGAAACAAGATACTCTGGTCTGATGAAATCCAGATTTAACTCTTTGGCCTGAATGTAAAGTGTCACGTCTGGAGGAAACCTGGCACCAACCCTACAGTGAAGCATGGTGGTGGCAGCATCATCCTGTGGGGATGTTTTTCAGCGGCAGGGACTGGGAGACCTAGTCAGGATCGAGGGAATGATGAACAGAGCAAAGTACAGAGATCCTTGATGAAAAGCTGCTCAGGATCTCAGACTGCGCCGAAGGTTCACCTTCCAACAAGACAACGACCCTAAGCACACAGCCACGACAACACAGAAGTGGCTTTGTGACAAGTCTCTGAATGTCCTTTAGTGGACTTGAACCCAATCTAACATCTCTGGAGAGACCTGAAAATAGCTGTGCAGCAACGCTCCCCATACAACCTGACAGAGCTTGAGAGGATCTGCAGAGAAGAATGGGAGAAACTCCCCAAATACAGGTCTACCAAGCTTGTAGTGTCATGTACAAAGGTGCTTCAACAAAGTGCTGAGTAATGAGTCTGAATACTTTTGTAAATGTGATTTAATTTTTTTTATATACATTTGCAAAATATTTCAAAAACATGTTTTTGCTTTGTCATTATGGGGTATTGTGTGTAGGTTGACTGGGGGGGGGGGGGGGGGGGAAATATCTAATCATCAAATAAAAACCAAGTAATATACACAACTGCAATATTTTATTATTACAAAGTAATTTTCTATTTATGTCTACCCAATGTGGACCTGACGGAGACAATGGAATATGGAATGTTTTGGCAATTGAACATTCACTCTTTTGGGATTTTAGAATTTCCATTAAAAAGCTTAAATTATTCTAATGTCATTATTTCATGTTTAAAAATATCGCAATTTTTTTTTATTGATCGTAATCGAACCCACCTCCAAAAAGCACTAATCGCTCAGCACTAGAATTAGTATATGATTGTTTAGTGTGTTTATGTCTGAAGCTTTAACCACAGTCACAACAGCTAAATTGTTTAATTCCTGTCTGAATTGGTCTATGCCTGGTCAGGTTATTCTTAAAAAATCTTTTCACACAGTCACCACAGCTAAATGGGATTGAAGCTCTTTCCTCAGTCATCACAGCTAAATGTTTATTTTTTTATTTTACCTTCATTTAACTAGGCAAGTCAGTTAAGAACAAATTCTTATTTTCAATGACAGCCTAGGAACAGAATGACAGATTTGTGCCTTGTCAGCTCGGGGATTCGAACTTGCAACCTTTCGGTTACTAGCCCAATGCTCTAACCACTAGGCTACCCTGCCGCCCCACAGCTAAATGTATTTTCTCCTGTGGGAATCCTAATGTGCATGGGCAGATATTTTGTGTTTTAAGGTCTTGCCACAAATGTGGCAGGTGCTGGGTATCCCACTGTGACCGAGTCAAACATGGGCCTTCAATTTACAGACTGAATAGTTTTTTTGCCGAAGCGGCATTTGCTGGGTCTCTTGTCGAGAGTCACATGGCTCTGCAGGTCAGCTTTAAAAGATATAACTTTTTGCCACAATCACAGCAGCTGTGAGACGTGGTGCTGGGTTTGGTACAGTGTTCCCCCATTGATGGGGTTTAGATCCAATGATGAGCTGGGATGCAATTATGGGCTTGGATCCAATGGTCTCCTTGTCTTCTGTTATTACAGTTTGTATAGTGTGGTATTTTAGTAGGAGAGTGTATGAAAGTGTAGTAGTCTTGAGTGTAGTCTGATGAAAAGTGTGATCTAACTGCCACACAATCCAAACTAATGAGGGTGATAGTCTATCACTGCTTTAAGTATTATTACAACTATCAAAGTAATCAAACCAACTGACTAAATTTAACTTGGACTATAATTACCTGCTTTGCTGAAACATTTTAATCTTCTTCCACTACCACAAACATACTTTTAAAGAGTTAAATCAAGCCCCACATTTAATTTAATTTAAAGTTACCACCTAGTTATTATTCTTTAGCACGCAGTTCTCTGCTGCCAATGACTGGAACGAATTGCAAAATCGCTGAAGCTGGAGATTTATATTTCCCTCACTAACTTTAAACATCAGCTATCTGAGCAGCTAACGTACATAGTCCATCTGTAAACAGCCAACCCAATCTACCTACCTCATCCCCATATTGTTTTTATTTACTTTTCTGCTCTTTTGCACACCAGTATTTCTACTTGCACATCACCATCTGCTCATCTATCACTCCAGTGTTAATTTGCTACTATGGCCTATTTGTTGCCTTACATCCTCACCTCATTTGCACACACTGTATATACTGAATTTTTTTTCTATTGTGTTATTGACTGTACGTTTTTTTATTCCATGTGTAACTGTTGTTTTTGTCGCATTGCTTTGCTTTATCTTGGCCAGGTCGCAGTTGTAAATGAGAACTTGTTCTTAACAGGCGTACCTGGTTAAATAAAGGTGGGAGAAAAAGAAATAGTAAAGTAAAACTTTTTAAACTTCTTCCACTACCCAAAAAATGTATTTTATAAAGCTAAAGCAAGCTCCACAACTTTACTTCATTTTAATCTATACTGAACAAACATATAAACGCAACATGTACGGTGTTGGTCCCATGTTTCATGAGCTGAAATAAAAGATTACAGAAATGTTCCATACAGACAAAAAGTGTATTTATCTCAAATGTGTTTACATCCCTGTTAGTGAGCATTTCTCCTTTGCCAAGATACTCCATCCACCTGACAGGTGTGGCATATCAAGAAGCTGATTAAACAGCACGATCATTGCATAGGTGCACCTTGTGCTGGGGACAATAAAAGGCCACTTTATATTGTGCAGTTTTGCCACAAAACACAATGCCACGGATGTCTCAAGTTTTGAGGGCGCAAGCAATTGTCATGCAGGAATGTCCAGAGCTGTTGCGAGAGAATTTAATGTTACATTGTTTTAAAGAATTTAATAGTATGTCCAACTGGCCTCCCAACCGCAGACCATGTGTAACCACGCCAGCCCAGGACCTCCATATCCGGCTTCTTCACATGCGGGATCATCTGAGACCAGCCACCCGGACATCTGATGAAACTGTGTGCTTGCACAAAGAATGTCTGCGCAAATTGTCAGAAACCGTCTCAGGGAAGCTCATATGCGAGCTCGTAGTCCTCACCAGGTTCTTGACCTGACTGCAGTTCAGCGTCGTAACCGACTTCAGTGGGCAAATGCTCACCTTCTGGCCACTGGCCACTGGCACGCTGGAGAAGTGTGCTCTTCATGGATGAATCCTGGTTTCAACTGTACCGGGCATATGACAGACAGTGTGTTTGGGTGAGCGGTTTGCTGGTGTCAATATTGTTTAGTGTCCCATGGTGTCGGTGGGGTTATGCTATGGGCAGGCATAAGCTACGGACAACAAACACAATTGCATTTTATCGATGGCAATTTGAATGCACAGAGACACCGTGACAAGATCCTGAGGCCCATTGTAGTGCCATTCATCTGCCTCATCACCTCAGGTTTCAGCATGATAATGCACGGCAACATGTTGCAAGGATCTGTACACAATTCCTGGAAGGTGAAAATGGCCCAGTTCTTCAATGGTCTGCATACTCACCAGGCATGTCACCTGTTAAGCATGTTTGGGATGCTCTGGATCAACGTATACGACAGCGTTTTTCAATTCCCGCCGATATCCAGCAAATTCACACAGCCATTGAAGAGGAGTTGGACCACATTCCACAGGCCACGATCAACAGCCTGATCAACTCTATGTGAAGGAGATGGTGGTCACACCAGATACTGACTGGTTTTCTGATCCATGTATCTGTGGCCAACAGATGCATATCTGTATTCCCAGTCATGTGAAATCCATAGATTAGGGCCTAATGAATTTCTTTCAATTGACTGATTTCCCTATAGGAACTGTAACTCAGTAAAATCTTAGAAATTGTTGAATGTTGCATTTATTTTTCTTCAGTGTAGTTCCAATATGCAGTCGCTGCATAACAAACTGGATGTTGGTTTGACATTTTGTATACCATAAGCTACTGAAGAGAACTAAACCCACCAAATGAACCATCCAGCAATGGACAGAGAAGCAATGAACCCTGTCCTAAGTTCCATCACCTGCACTCACTGGGACAGTTGTTTCTGATTGTGACAGTGTAGACAAGATGGCAGCAAGACAATGCCAATTCATACTTACTGACATAAGAAAACAAATCCTACAAAGGTCCTACCACCATAAATAGAGAGTTGAAATGGAAATACCTCTGAATACCAATAGACCACAAGCTCACCACAGACATAACAAAGAAATCCCAGCCGTGACTGTCAGTCATAAAATGTCTGTAACATTTACATCAAACCTTAACTCCTTTTGTTAGCTACTTTACCAAGTATCTGACTCCCTACCTGCATATCGAAGATATTACTAGTACAACATTGTCAGTCTCACAGGATTACAAACTGCATGAAAAATAATCTGACACCCAGTCCCATCCCTTAAAATATCACTCCTAAATAAACGTCCTATCCAGCGCAAAGCCTGTTAAATAATCTCCAGCCCAACCAACCACTCAACCAGAGCTTTGGCCTTCTCCCATCAGGTTGACGGTACAGGACAGTAAAATGCCATAATTCAGCAGGACATTTAATTGATTCTGGAATTTAACATACATTTCCGGGTGACTTCCTAATTTTAATGTCTGTGCACATTAGGGCTGTCCTTGACCAATTGATTGGTAAACATTTTTAAATGTGTATTTTTCCATATAGACACACCCTATGTGTTTTAATAAAATCAACTATATGCATTGAACTTACGGTTTGATGAAATAAGACTGCCTCGAGGGCGCCAGAGATCTAGATAACCAGAATATTCTTTTTTTTTTTCCAACTAATCTCCCGCTCCTGCTGGCTTTCGCAGATTCCGCCATTACTTTCATTAAGTTGCCGGTAATAGGCTACACGAGGAGTCTGCAACTTTTCTCAAGTGGAATGCCAATTTATCTTACCATATCTACTGATCTGCGTGCCAGTTCTGGTTTTCATAGGCACATTTTAATTTCATTTATAATAACGTCTTATCTCAATCATTGTCATGTGGCTAATCAAACTTCTATCCCAATCTAAATAAAAATTGTACCAACCTAAAAAGTAACTTCCATTGCCAACTATGTAATAGCCTACATATAGCCCAATTAAAAAAATAAAAATGTATCCTATAAATCACATTGGCTACACATGAGCCTGTCTGCAACAAACTTGAAACCTTGTATCAACTATTAACTTTGGTACGGCCAGAAGCTTGTGCTGGCGAACTTGCAACATTGCATAAAATATTCTGGCCGAGCAGAGTTTCCAGCGCCGGTGATCTCGGCACAGACACAGTTGTAGGCTATTTGTGCAAGGGATAAGAAGCCATGCTTGACTTGGGCAGGAGCTCACCGGAGCTTTATAATGCTTGAGCTCCTGTTCCTCTTAGAATATTAGCTCAAAAATATTGTGTCGCTCCTGCACCTAAATATAGACCATACCAGCACCCAAAATGAGTACCGGAACCTATTTCACTCCAAGTCAAGCACTGATAAGACGTAATCGGGTTGGCCTATTTTATGTAATTTCCACTTGATCAGCGCATGATATCTTTCCCTTTTCACGAGTGGTTATCGAAAGGGAGAGGGCTGGAAAGATTTTTTTAAAATACACTATCGGTCAAAAGATTTAGAACACATATTCATTCAAGGGTTTTTCTTTATTTTTACTGTTTTCTACATTGTAGAATAATAGTCAAGACATCAAAACTATGAAATAACACATATGGAATCATGTAGTAATCCAAAAAGTGTTAAAACAAATCAAAATATATTTTACATTTGAGGTTCTTCAAAGTAGCCACCCTTTGCCTCGTGACAGCTTTGCATTCTCTCAACCAGCTTCACCTGCAATGCTTTTCCAACAATCTTGATGGAGTTCCCACATATGCACATTGTCGGAAGAGCGCATTCTGGAGAGAGAGAATTACATTGTGCATCTGGGCGCATGGTTAAGCCGACGTCTGCGTTGTCCATGCAGCATTTACGATGATACGGCCTCAGCGGAAGTCAGAGCATTCATATTGCTTGAGCTTCGTGGAGCAGTGCAGAGCTGTTGGCAAGGAAGTAAATTTATCTACAGGATGTACCACCCTCACCTACCGTCAACCAATCATGTCAATGCGGAGTTATACAGAGCCCTACGCATTGTTACAACATTTGGGAAGCGAATTGCGATACGGTACGGCGCTTGATTTGTCCTGTGCATGTCTCTGGAGGCGCTGCAATTGTCACATGGAGCCTTCGGCCACAATTTTGGATCAAGCATAAATTGGGTTTTAGTCTAGGCTTCCGCAATGGATTAGTTGACATATATATATTTTTGTTTCTGGTCGACCAACAACCAAACAGTCGACTAATTGGGGTCAGCCCTAATGCATATGTGTGGGGTGGAGGGGTGACTTGTGAGCTATGGAAATAATTGCATTTTCAAGGACATTAGTCAAGGAAACCATTAGTCAATCAATGTTAACGCTAGTAGTGCTAATCAGACGAACGATATATCTACCTCAGCAGACAAATTCCCTCTGGACTGGAGGACGGTGGAGCTGCCTCGCAATGAGACCTTCCAGCCTTGCATAGCAGCCGTTGTCAGCCCCAGTCTATTCTACCTTTTCAACCCCAGCCACGGTGAGGACTCTCTTTCTCTCCTGTCTCTTGTTCTTTGTGTCTACAGAAATCCATGTCAATTTTTACAGGTGTACAATTACACCAGACTCACCCACAAATTATCTGTGTATACTGTGTGAACACTAATTTGTGTCTGTGTGTGGTCTAGTGTATGTGGAGAGACTGCAGAGTGTGATGATGGACTTGGCTGTATACTGCACCACCAAGGCCTTGCCTAGTCAGTGCAAACCCATGCCAGGAGCTGCATGCTGTGCCCAGTTTTCGGGTGAGGAGTCGTCATTCCCCCCCCCACACACACACTAACCCTAACCCACACTTTCATCACCTTGTGGACAGGACTTTGCACACACACACATGCACTCTCACTGCTAAAATACACACCCATTCAGTGCCTCACACAATGCATACACATGCAGTGCTTCAACAACAATCAGATATTTCCCATTTCAAGGGCACTATAAAATAACCTCTAACTCAATGACACTCATTTTTTTATTTTTTTTATTTTATAAATTTTATCCCCTTTTCTCCCCCAATTTTCGTGGTATCCAATCGCTAGTAATTACTATCTTGTCTCATCGCTACAACTCCCGTACGGGCTCGGGAGAGACGAAGGTCGAAAGCCATGCGTCCTCCGAAGCACAACCCAACCAAGCCGCACTGCTTCTTAACACAGCGCGCCTCCAACCCGGAAGCCAGCCGCACCAATGTGTCGGAGGAAACACCGTGCACCCGCCCCCCTCGGTTAGCGCGCACTGCGCCCGGCCCGCCACAGGAGTCGCTGGAGCGCGATGAGACAAGGATATCCCTACCGGCCAAACCCTCCCTAACCCGGACGACGCTAAGCCAATTGTGCGTCGCCCCACGGACCTCCCGGTCGCGGCCGGCTGCGACAGAGCCTGGGCGCGAACCCAGAGACTCTGGTGGCGCAGTTAGCACTGCGATGCAGTGCTCTAGACCACTGCGCCACCCGGGAGGCCTGACACTCATTTTTTTAAACGTTAGGTGAAATCTAATCGTAAAGTGAACGGATTGCCATTTTTTCACGCTGCTCAGGATTTGGCAATATGGCCGTCCATTCACTTTATGATCAGATTTGACCTAACGTTTCAATATGGCTAAATCTCTTTCTGGAAAGACAGGGAATTTTAAGTTCTGTTCCAAATACTTTAATTATGGTACACAGAGTTCTACTGATAGATCACACAGCTCTTTTGGGATGTTTTCAAACCAATTGAATGCCAACATTAGCAATATGCTTACATGAGGAACTAGGGTGGTGGGGGGGCAGGAACCTGGAATGCTAAATGGTGGATTGCTCTGACAAGGTGTCAAAGCACGAGGTAGGAAACCCCCAAAAATGGATTGGACACAGCAGTGTTGATCAACTCATGATAAAAATGTAATATTCAATATCAGTAAGTTAGACTTCACAAACTGGTGTGTTATAACCTTCAATCTGGATAACAACACAAAACAAATCATAAGACTACAAAAAAAAAAACAGCCCCATCGCAGACCCCGATGTCTTGCTCCCAGACAAACTAAACAACTTCTTTGCTCGCTTTGAGGACAATACAGTGCCACCGACACGGCCCGCTACCAAAATCTGCAGGCTCTCCTTCACCGCAGCCAACGTGAGTAAAACATTTAAACGTGTTAACCCTCGCAAGGCTGCCGGCCCAGACGGCATCCCTAGCTGCGTCCTCAGAGCATGCGCAGACCAGCTGGCTGGTGTGTTTACGGACATATTCAATCAATCCCTATCCCATTCTGCTGTTCCCACATGCTTCAAGATGGCCACCATTGTTCCTGTTCCCAAGAAAGCTAAGGTAACTGAGCTAAACGACTATCGCGACTACTATAGCACTCACTTCCGTCATCATGAAGTGCTTTGAGAGACTAGTCAAGGATCATATCACCTCCACCCTACCAGACACCCTAGACCCACTCCAATTTGCTTACCGCCCCAATGGGTCCACAGACGACGCAATCACACTGCAAACTGCACACTGCCCTCACCCATCTGGACAAGAGGAATACCTATGTAAGAATGCTGTTTCTTCGACTACAGCTCAGAATTTAACAGCATAGTACCCTCAACTCGTCATTAAGCTCAAGACCCTGGGTCCTGGACTTTCTGACGGGACGCTCCCAGGTGGTGAGGGTAGGAAACAACATCTCCACCCCGCTGATACTCAACACAGGGGCCCCACAAGGGTGCGTTCTCATCCCTCTCCTGTACTCCCTGTTCACCCATGACTGCGTGGCCAAGCACGCCTCCAACTCAATCATCAAGTTTGCGGACGACACTACAGTCGTAGGCTTGATTACAAACAACGACATGACGGCCTACAGGGAGGACTTGAGGGCCCTCGGAGTGTGGTGTCAGGAAAATAACTTCACACTCAACGTCAGCAAAACAAGGAGATGATCGTGGATTTCAGGAAACAGCAGACGGAGCACCCCCCTATCCACATCGACGGGACAGTAGTGGAGAAGGTGGAAAGTTCCTCGCCGACCACATCACAGACAAACTGAAATGGTCCACCCACACAGACAGGGTGGTGAAGAAGGCGCAACAGTGTCTCTTCAACCTCAGGAGGCTGAAGAAGTTTGGCTTGTCACCAAAAACACTCACAAATTTTTACAGCTGCACAATCGAGAGTATCCTGTCGGGCTGTATCACCGCCTGGTACGGCAAATGCTCTGCCCACAACCGTAAGGCTCTCCAGAGGGTAGTGAGGTCTGCACAATGCATCACTGGGGGCAAAGTTCCTGCCCTCCAGGACACCTACATCACCCGATTTCACAGGAAGGCCAAAATGATCATCAAGGACAACAACCACCTGAGCCACTGCCTGTTCACCCCACTATCATCTAGAAGGCGAGGTCAGTACATGTGCAGCAAAGCTGCGACCGAGAGACTGAAAAACAGCTTCTATCTCAAGGCCATCAGACTGTTAAATAGCCATCACTAGCACATTAGAGGCTGCTGCCTATAGGCATAGACTTGAAATCACTGGCCACTTTAAGGAATGGAACAATAGTCACTTTAATAATGTTTACGTATCTGTTATTACTCATCTAATGTATTTACTGTATTCTATACTATTCTACAGTATATTAGTCCGTTCCGCTCTGATATCGCTCGTCCATATGTGTACAGTCTTAATTCATTCCTACTTAGATTTGTGTGTATTGGGTATATGTTGTGTAATTTGTTAGATATTGCTGCACTGTCGGCGCTAGAAGCACAAACATTTCACTGCAATAACATCTGCTAATCACGTGTATGTGACCAATAAAATTTGATTTGATTTGCCTTGATGACAGCTTTGCACACCCGACCTCAACCATCTTCATGAGGTAGTCACCTGGAATGCATTTCAATTAACAGGTGTGTCTTGTTAATTTGTGGAATTTCTTTCCTCCATAATGCTTCCTTCAACCAGCTTCACCTGGAATGCTTTTCCAACAGTCTTGAAGGATTTCCCACATGCTGAACACTTGTTGGCTGCTTTTCCTTCACCCTGCGGTCCAACTCATCCCAAACCAGGTTAGGTATTGTGGTGGCCAGGTCGTCTGATGCAGCACTCCCATCACTCTCCTTCTTGGCCAAATAGCCCTTACACAGTCTGGAGGTGTGTTGGGTCATTGTCCTTTTGAAAAACAAATGATAGTCCCACTAAGCACAAACCAGATGGGATGGCATATCGCTGCAGAATGCTGTGGTAGCCATGCTGGTTAAGTGTTCCTTGAATTCTATATAAATCACAGACAGCGTCACCAGCTAAGCACCCACACACCATCACACCACAGAGATCATCTGTTCACCTACTCTGCGTCTCACAAAGACACCGCGGTTGGAACCAAAAATATCAGATTTCCACCGGTCTAATGTCCATTGCTCGTGTTTCTTGGCCCAAGCAAGTCTCCTCTTCGAACATAAAGGCCTGATTCACGCAATCTCCTCTGAACAGTTGATGTTGAGATGTGCCTGTTACTTGAACTCTGAAGCATTTATTTGGCCTGCAATCTGAGCTGCAGTTAACTCAAATGAACTTATCCTCTGCAGCAGAGGCAATTCTGGGTCTTCCATTCCTGTGGCTGTCCTCATGAGAACCAGTTTCATCATAGTGCTTAATGGTTTTTTGCAACTGCACTTGAAGAAACTTACAAAGTTCTTGAAATGTTCCGTATTGACTGACCATGTCTTAAAGTAACGATGGACTGTCATTTCGCTTTGCTTGTTTGAGCTGTTCCTTGCCATAATATGGACTTTGTCCTTTACCAAATAGTGCTACCTTCTGTATACCAACCCTACCTTGTCACACACAACTGGCTCAAACGCATTAAGAAGGAAATAAATGAACAAACTTTTAACAAAGCATTCCAGATGACTACCTCATGAAGCTGGTTGGGAGATAGCCATGGGTGTGCAAAGCTGTAAAGGGTGGGTACTTTGAAGAATATAAAATATATTGACGCTTTTTTGGTTACTACATGATTCCATATGTGTTATTTCATAGTTTTGATGTCTTCACTATTATTCTACAATGTAGAATATAGTAAAAAAAGAAAGAATAACCCTTGAATGAGTAGGTGTCCAAACTTTTGACTGGTGCTGTAAGTATTCACACCCCTGAGTCAATTCTGTTATACTCACAGACATCATTCAAACAGTTTTATAAACTTCAGAGTGTTTTCTATCCAATACGAATAATAATATGCATATATTAGCAACTGGGACTGAGGAGCAGGCCGTTTACTATGGGCACTTTTGTGCACCTTTCATCCAAGCTACTCAATACTGCCCCTGCAGCCAGAAGAAGTTAACGCCGATTTTTAAAAACCGATGTCAAAGCTACCTTGCATACCTATTTAATGTAGGTACATGACATAATGACGCCACGTAAAATTTTGCGCTACACGTGCAACACAGCATTCTTAACCTAGCCCACAATGTCTGTTGTGTGGATCGAGCAGTCAACAAGTCGAACATCATTTGTAAGAGTAAGACAATTTCAGCGAGACAACGCAAAGGCGAAGTCGATTAAAGCCAAGATAATGGCATTCATTGCCCTTGACAATCAACCGTTCTCTGTCGTGGGTGATGCTGGCTTTCGCCGACTGGTCGAGCACCGTTACACACTACCAAGTGCGCTATTTTTCAGATGTTGCCTTACCGGCGTTACACAGTAATAGCGTCACTGCTATTAGCTTCATGACATACATTCTATGGAACGCCGTTTGGGTCTTTGCGTGTCAAAAAAGATACAGTAGCACTGTCAAAGCTGTACAAAAAAGTCTGCAAACACCGGCCACGAACGATGTGTTTACAATACCGCGTTGGTAATAAAGCATAATTTGTTGGACCGCAACTTCTGGGGTAGCTAGCTTTAGCTAGGTACCTAGTGTTGTGTCTTTGGCATCATTAAACTGAAGACTTATTTATCAAATAACTCTCTAAATTGATTAATCATGTAACTGTAATTAACTAGGAAATCGTGGCACCAAGGAAAATATTCAGATTATAAAGTTATAATTTTCCTAACATAACTTTCAGATATTTGAATATCTGATCACTTAGTCTTAGAATTAATGAATTATTTACCTCATGTTAGTCTCATTCCAAACATCGTAAATTGTTGGTTATCTGCACGAACCCAGTCTTCACTGAGTCATCCTACATCAATTATCTTAAGTAATTTATTTACTAAGTAATTCACAGAAATGCATAAACAAACAGTAGATTGTTACAAGGAAATGATAACGGAGTTTCCCTAATGGGATAAACCGGCATCGCGGCTAGGTGTACAAAAGGGAAGTGGGGGTCGACTGAGAAGACAACACACAGTTGATAATTATAACAATTGAAATGCTAATCCTTTGCACATGAACGCTCACTCATTCAGGAACAATTGCAATCACTATATATATTTACGCTCAGTGTGTCGTCAGGATCTCTGTTGAAAAGTTTGTTTCTGTTGGAGAGTCTGTCCGCCCTCGCTCTCTGTCTTGGTTAGAATGGATAGTTCAGAGTGACATTCATTCATGTCGTTATAGAATAGATGTTTCGGCGGTTGTCGGTCTTCGCGTTCAATGATACCGAATTCCTAGCTGCAGACTAGCAATTAATATCAAAGACTTGTTCTTATTCTGTCGGTATCGATAGTCTAAGAGTTTAACCATGTGGGATGGTTAAAAGATTCAGCAATCGTCTCAAACCTTGGCCCTCTCGTTATCGAGGTAAGATGGTCTGCAACCTTTGTCTTCTCGTAATTGAGAGAAACATGGTCTGTTGAGAAATTCTCAAGGTGGGGGTTTTATTCGGAAGAGCAGAAAAAGGCTGTCTCATGACGCCAGGTCCTAACTGTGTTCATGGGGGCGTGCCAGTGACTTAAGTGAAACTTTACACAGAAATGCAATTCTCTCACATTACATAGCATCCCATAATTTCACATAGTTTAATCTTTCCTCATTTTATACAACAATTAGATGTAAGCCTCATTACTGAGGCTATTGTATAAACAGCGTTATGGTAATGTGGCCGTATTGTCTCATGAGTTTCACAAAATTGTACCAAATGGACCAGTTCGTAGCTGGATTCTTCACCGATCTTTTATACCTTCTCCAGAACATAAATGTTGTTCGGACCTAAAGTTCTGTGAGGTGGAAGAAATTCCTTTGTTCTCTCTATGAAAACTCCCTCTCTCTCTCTATACTGTGGCCATGAGGAGATAATCTCCTCCAGGAATTTACGACCCGAGGTCGCAGCAGCCTGAGTGTGGGAGACAGAGAGAGGGGGATGGGGCTTGCTGTACCCAAAGAGGGCAACGTCATGACACTAGCTAGCACCAATACAACCAGCCTGAAAACAATGACCAGTAGAAACTGCAGTCATTTTCATTATTCTTAGCAATGATTTAGGAATCCTTGTGAGTAAGTATTATCAAGGTTGTCACTTGTTCGCCTATTGAAATTGAACTTCAATTCATGAAAATAAATAGCTAGCCAGCTACTTAACCCTGTTACTCAAAGCTAACGTTATAAGCAGCCAGCTAGCTTCATCTGGCTAATGATGCTCGACCGGACCAGGGTAATGTTTTGTGAAGCTAGCCACAATAAGGATTAGGCACAATAGTGGAATTTGCGGTTTACCTTCAAAATGAAAATATGTCATTGACAATGATGCAAATAAATACAAATAGTAGAATTATGCCATACTTTTATTTTGAATGCTAACCTCGAAGTCCGCTATTGTGGCTAGTTTCACATAGATGGGTCCGACCACCATTAATCAAATAATAATTGTTATAAATTAGAGGTATTTTAGATGATACCTAGCTATATAGTTAGCTAGCTATCTATAGCTACTGAAACAGATTGTCGTTTTGCTATGTTTTTGGGGAATATTTTTTTTTGCATCCATGAGCTAGCTAGCTTTTTTTTAATGACCAGCACTGTAGGTGCGTGAGACAACTTTACCAGCATCATAGCATAGGTATCGATCAATCGTGACATATGACATACGAGTGATGGTGTAATCAATGTGTAATAACTATGTAAAAAATATATGAACGCATTTGTGAAGTGCAGTCATATTCAGGTCTTGATTGGTCAACAAGCTTATTTGACACAAAATAGTGTAATTTGATGTGCATCCTTTTAGACAAGCAAAGACCCAAACGGCATTCCATAGAAATCCTGGTTGAGAATGAAACGACTGAACAAATGAACAACAAAACAGCACAGCAAGTAAGTGAAAGAAATAATAAAAAAATAGGTTTTGATTATGTTTTACTGGTAATGGGGACATATGTAAATGCCAACATTTTTTTTTGTGTGTGTGTGGGTAACCTTTATTTAACTAGGCAAGTCCGTTAAGAACAAATTCTTATTTACAATGACGGCAAACCCGGACAATGCTGGGCCAATTGTGCACCGCCCTATGGGACTCCAAATCAAGGCCAGATGTGATCCAGCCTGGATTCAAACCAGGGACTGTTACACCTTTTTCCCTGAGATGCAATGCCTTAGACCGCTGCGTCTGTGTGTGTTAACTATTTAACTACTAGACTGCTTAAAAGGCCGCTAAAATTGTATATATCGGTGTCGTTTTTTTTTTGCAAGGACAATATTGGTATCGGCCAAAATTGTCATCAGTGCATCACTAATGTAAAGTCTTGTTCCCGTGAGCTGAAATAAAAGATCCCAGAAATGTTGCTTACGCACAAAAACCTTATTTTGCTTAAATGTTGGCACTGTATATTGTTAGGGTCCGACAGGTTTGGATTAAGGATCAAAGCTCTACTCTTGGCAGTCTCTCGCCCCGCAGGCGTGCACCATGCAAAACTGGTATCAACCCAGGCCTGGAGAGACAATATCCACCAACTCACGGTCAGCACAAGTTCTTCACGCTGAATTGCGATGGCGGGCAATTGTTCTGAAAGTGTCTTCCTGTGAGCCGGTTTAGTGGGCTCATCTTGATTTAGATAAGATTAATTTCACAGCATAGCCTACACAATAAAAAAAAAACATGAAAAGGCCAAGCAATGGACAGTATAGGCTGGATGTGTGCAAAATGCAATAGGCCTTCAGAAAGTGTTAAGACTTTTTCAACGTTTTGTTACGTTACAGCCTTATTCTAAAATGGATTAAATAGTTTCCCCCCCATCAATCTACACACAATAGCCTATAATGACAATGATAAAGATGTTTTTTTTTTACATTTTTGAAAATGTGTTAAAAATACAAAACTGAATTATCACATTTACATAAGTATTCAGACTCATTACTTTGTTGAAGCACCTTTGGCAGCGATTAAAGCCTTACGTCTTCTTGGGAATGACGCTACAAGCTTGGCACACCTATATTTGGGGAGTTTCTCCCATTCTTCTCTGCAGTTCTTCTCAAGCTCTGTCAGGTTTAATGGTGTGTCGCTGCACAGCTATTTTCAGGTCTCTCCAGAGATGCTCGATTGGGTTCAAGTCCGGGCTCTGGCTGAGCCACTCAAGGACATTCAGAGACTTGTCCCAAAGCCACTCCTGCGTTGTCTTGGCTGTGTGTTTAGGGTCGTTGTCCTGTTGGAAGGTGAACCTTCGCCCCAGTCTGAGGTCCTGATAACTCTAGAGCAGGTTTTCATCAAGGATCGATCTGTACTTTTCTCTGTTCATCTTCCCCTCAATCCTGACTAGTCTCCCAGTCCCTGCTACAGAAAAACACCCCCACAGCATGATGCTGCCACCACCATGCTTCACCGTAGGGATGGTGGCAGGTTTCCTCCAGACGTGACGCTTGGCATTCAGGCCAAAGAGTTCAATCTTGGTTTCGTCATACCAGAGAATGTCTTTTTTAATGGTGGGAGAGTCTTTAGGTGCCTTTTGGTAAACTCCATGCAGGCTGTCATGTGCCTTTTACTGAGGAGTGGCTTCTGCCTGGCATACAGGCCTGATTTGGTGGAGTGCTGCGGAGATTGTCCTTCTGGAAGTTTCTCCCATCTCCACAGAGGAACTCTAGAGCTCTGTCAGAGTGACCATCGGGTTCTTGGTCACCTCCCTGACCATGGCCCTTCCCCCCCGATTGCTCAGTTTGGCCAGGCGGCCAGCTCTAGGAAGAGTCTTGGTGGTTCCAAAACTTTTTCCATTTAAGAATGATGGAGGCCACTGTGTTCTTGGGGACCTTAAATGCTGCAGAAATGTTTTGGTATCCGTCCCCAGATGTGTGCCTCAACACAATCCTGTCTCGGAGCTCTACGGACAATTCCTTTGACCTCATGGTTTGGTTTTTGCTCTGACATGCACTGTCAACTGTGGGACCTTATATAGACAGGTGTGCGCCTTTCCAAATCATGTCCAATCAATTGAATTTACCACAGGTGGACTCCAGTCAAGTTGTTAAATTCATCTCAAGGATGATCAATGGAAACAGGATGCACCTGAACTCCATTTCGAGTCTCATAGCAAAGAGTCTGAATAATTATTTAAATGTGTGTTTCTGTTTTTTATTTGTGATACATTTGCAAAAATGTCTAAACCTGTTTTGTGTTGGTCATTATTTGGTATTGTGTGTAGATTGAGGAAAATGTTTTATTAAATCCATTTTAGAGTAAGGCTGTAACGTAACAAAATGTGGAAAAGGCCAAGGGGTCTGGATATTTTCCGAATGCACTGTAAATGTTGCATTTACACATGTTGATGTGCAAAAGATTGTAAAAGTTGTGGAAGTGGCTGTTTCACTGACCTAGGCCAATTTGGACTGGTCACCTGACCCACAAGTCCACAACTTACGGAGCATGGGTTTAACCAGAACTGATCATTGAAAACGTAACATGTTGAATAATCAATTCGTTATTCTGTTTCTCATTATCCAATATTTCCTTTAGACAATGAAAGCAAAAAAGCATTCTGTTTTCAGATTCAAATCAAATAAACGAGGAACTACACTGCACTCGTTTTATTTTATTTTTATCTTGTCGTCTTATAGGAAATATTAATTGGCCAAAATGTACACGCACCTTACAGGTAGGTGTTCCTAAATTGGACAGACCAGGTTATCTATCAACGACCAGAGTTTGTTCTCTCTTTGTCCCCCTCTTTCTCTCGCCTCCACAGCCAGTGGCCATTCCAGGCCAAAGCTGGTAATTTCATGTCTGATAGTGAAGTAATGACACAATGTGCGTGCAGCGGTCTACTCTTCTTTCAACACAGTGTGGAGGTTTAGGTGTAGAATATACAATGAGTGCAGAGTGCATTCTGCCGCGCAGGTAACTACCGGGTTGGGATTGAATGTTAAAGTCAAAGTACTCAAGGTAAAGTGTGAATAGTCTAGTCTTAACTCTCAACAAAAGTGTGTTCCAATAGTCTTTAATAGCTGAAATGCCATTGTTTCATTATGTGACGCACTGAGAAAAGCTACTGAATTATCAGATTATGTGAAAAGCCCTAATAATCAGAATATTCGGAATATTACACCTGATATAGGGGATGCTAGAGTGTGTGGAAGTACTGACCTGATTGTATGAAATGTGGACTACACATTCCTTTTGACTATAGCCACATGAACATGGATGAAATCGAATATGAATTCATTCTCTTTTTGTCCTTCAAAAGTTCAGTTCAAGTCAACTATTTTTGGATGAGCTGCATACGGTACAAAGGCAAACATATTGTGAGTTTTTTTTTATGGACAGTCATCTCTGTTCATCACCTGTCAACGGATGGCTCAATCCCTCATTTTTGTACACAAAATCTCAGTGGCGCTGTACATGTAGTTCCTCTAGTTGAGGAAAGCTATTGTTGTTATACCCCGCAGGTGATAAGAATTGGTACAGAGCCGTGTTCTTGGAGACCACAGAGACTGAGGCCAGTGTGATCTATGCAGACTTCGGCAACTCCGAGAAGCTCCCCTTCGCCAGCATTCTGCCCATCCCCACAGAGTTCCTGGAGCTCCCTTTCCAGATTGCCCGCTGTGCCCTCACAGGTAAGAAGGGCCACAAGGCAGAAGTCAACTGCACAGTCTGAAGTTAACGCCTAGCCCTGTAGCTGTGATCTTGTCCCGTTGTGTCTGTCTGGGCCTGTAGGAGCACTTTGAGATGTGATCTGTGTCTGTTGTATGTCTGTGTGACTGGTCTGTCTAGTTTATGTGGCACTCATTTTCTGTACATAAAGAGGGATATGATCTATGACCTGTGTCTTCCTGTCAACTGCCTGTGTGACTGATCCGTCTTGTTTCTGAGTCTTCATCCCTGTATTTAAGAAGTGCTCTGAGATACCTGTCAGTCTGTGTCATGTTGTCTGTTGTCTGCTGTAGGTAAGGAGCACTTCCCGTCAGTGTGGCCCGTAGAGGTCCTGGAGCTTTTCAGTGCCCTGCTGAGTGATGGAGTGCTGGCCTCTGTCCAGGACTTCGATGGCAACTCCAACCTGCTGTCAGTCACCCTGCAAATAGAGCGAGGCGGGGGCCACCTCAACACTATGATCCTAGAGGGGCTGCAGGGCACACACACCGGCAGTGCCAAGACCTCCACCCCCAGACAAGAGCCATTCCAGACCAAGATCCCCATCATCGCCACAGCTCCAGTCACGCCGGCCACAGCTCCAGTCACGCCGGCCACAGCTCCAGTCACGCCGGCCACAGCTCCAGTCACGCCGGCCACAGCTCCAGTCACGCCGGCCACAGCTCCAGTCACGCCGGCCACAGCTCCAGTAACTGGTGTGTCAGTTCAGACATCCGTGTACTAATACAGTATCAAAGGGATATCGTAGGGTGTGGCAGGTAGCCTAGAGGTTAGAAAGGCAGGCCTGCAACTGGACGGTTTCCAGTTCGAATCCCATGTGTGACAGGAAAGTCTGGTGGTATTCTAGGTATCAGATGCCATTTCCTGCTGTTGTGCTCTTCAGCAAGGCACTTAACCCCTACACTGCTCCAGGGTCACCGCACTGTGGCGATGTCTTTGGCAATGTAACCATTTGTTTTGTTTTTTGCATCTTGCTCATTGTGTTTGTAGTATCTTCTAATTAAATATTGCACATGAAACCTTTTAGATGAGCTGTATATATACATCTTATGTAGTTTCAGATTATGCTGCACCGAAGAATACCGAACCCAAGGAACCACAGAGCCTAACTTGCTCAAAGAGTGTGAATGGTATGTCAAAATGACTAATCAGATACTGCTTACTTGATCACTGACACATTATTGGCACATTTTACCCAGCTGTTGGCTTCCAAGTTGGTTAAGCACTGACTCCAGTATTTGTTCTCCAGATGATGCCTCTCCATGCTGCTGCCGGGACTTGGTGCAAAAGGTGAAACACATTTTTCTACTATTGCTACTAACATATTCAGGTGGTGGCACCAGCCCATGATTTGGTCACACAGTAATTGTTGCTTTGTCACGCAGTAGAAAAAATGACTTATGAAGTAATTCACAGTGCTAATGAGATGGTATGATTCAAGTAAATAAATACATTGTTTAATCTGACATATCCAAGAAAGATTTAAGATATTTTGATACGTAACCTAAACCAGTTATTCATTTTAGGCTATTGTTGCTATATTTTATTCTCAAAATAGGACTCCAGAATTTGGTTTATTTTGTTCAATCAAATCAAAGTTTATTGGTCGTGTACACAAATTTGCAGGTACATTGAAATGAGTGTGTTTCTAGAACCAACAATGCAGTAATACCTAGCAATAAAATAAACACACACAGTCTCCCCAAAAAATAAGATATTAGGAAATATGTCAGAGACCTTGACTTTTTCAACATTTTGTTATTATTATTCTAAAATTGATTAAATGGAGGGGAAATGAAAATGACCATCTTACATGAAATTACCAGCTGTGGAATGGCACTACTGGCTGTGGAGGTGAGAGAGAAGGTCCCACAGTTGACAGTGCATGTCCAAGCAAAAACCTAGCCATGAGGTTAAAGGAATTGTTCTTAGAGCTACAAGACAGGATTGTGTTGTGGAACAGATCTGGGGAAGGGTACCAAAACATTTCTGCATCATTGAAGGTCCCCAAGAACACAGTGGCCTCCATTCTTAAATGGAAAAAGTTTGGAAACACCAAGTCTCTTCCTAGAGCTGCAAGAATTTCTAGAGCTAAAAACCTTTTTTCGCTTTGTCATTATGGGGTATTGTGTGTGTAGATTGAGGCCGTTTTTTATATATTTTTTATCCATTTTAGAATAAGGCTGTAATGTAACAAAATGTGGAAAAGGGGAAGGGGTCTGAATACTTTCCAAATGCACTGTACAGTCGTGGCCAAAAGTTTTGAGAATGACACAAATATTAATTTTCAAAGTCTGCTGCCTCAGTTTGTATGATGGCAATTTGCATATACTCCAGAATGTTATGAAGATGAATTGCAATGAATTGCAAAGTCCCTCTTTGCCATGCAAATGAACTGAATCCCAAATAAACATTTTCACTGCATTTCAGCCCTGCCGACATGTCAGTGATTCTCTCGTTAACTTTTTATGGCTGCAGGGGCAGTATTGAGTAGCTTGGATGAAAAGGTGCCCATTGTAAACGGCCAGCTCCTCAGTCTCAGTTGCTAATATATGCATATTATTATTAGTATTGGATAGAAAACACTCTAAAGTTTCCAAAACTGTCAAAATATTGTCTGTGAGTATAACAGAACTGATATTGCAGGCGAAACCCTGAGGAAAATCCAAACCGGAAGTGGCTTCTATTTTGAAAACTCCATGTTCCATAGCCTCCCTTTGCTGGATTTAAAGGGATATGAACCAGATTCCTTTCCCTATCGCTTCAAGGTGTCAAGTCTTCAGACATAGTTTCAGGCTTTTATTTTGAAAAATGAGCCAGAACGATAACATCTCGTCAAGTGGTCACATGAGTTTTGCTCGCGCAACAGAGTTTGGACAGCCATTGTTTTCCCCTCTCCTACTGTGAAAGACATTTGCGGTTGATATATTATCGATTATATATTTTAAAAACAACCTGAGGATTGAAAAAACGTTTGACATGTTTCTGTGGACATTATGGAAATGATTTGGAATTTTCGTCTGCGTTGTCGTGACCGCTCTTTCCTGTGGATTTCTGAACATAACGCGCCAAACAAACAGAGGTATTTTTAATATAAAAATAATCTTTATGAAACAAAAGGAACATTTGTTGTCTAACTGGGAGTCTCGTGAGTGAAAACATCCGAAGATCATCAAAGGTAAACGATTAATTTGATTGCTTTTCTGATTTTCATGACCGAGCTACTTGATGCTAAGTGTACTCAATGTTTTGTCGAGCGATCGATAAACTTACACAAACGCTTGGATTGCTTTCGCTGTAAAGCATAATTTCAAAATCTGACACGACAGGTAGATTAACAAAAGGCTAAGCTGTGTTTTCCTATATTGCACTTGTGATTTCATGAATATAAATATTTTTAGTCATATTTATTGAATGTAGCGCTATGCTATTCAGCGGTTGTTGATGACACTTATCCCGTTAACCTGTTATGGCTGCAATCCCGTTAACACAGCTGTGAGTGTTGACGAGGACAAAGCTGGAGATCACTCTGGCATGCTGATTGAGTTCGAATAACAGACTGGAAGCTTCAAAAGGAGGGTGGTGCTTGGAATCATTGTTCTTCCTCTGTCAACCATGGTTACCTGCAAGGAAACACGTGCCGTCATCATTGCTTTACACAAAAAGGGTCACAGGCAAGGATATTGCTGCCAGTAAGATTGCACCTAAATCAACCATTTATCGGATCATCAAGAACTTCAAGGAGAGCGGTTCAATTGTTGTGAAGAAGGCTTCAGGGCGCCCAAGAAAGTCCAGCAAGCGCCAGGACCGTCTCCTAAAGTTGATTCAGCTGCGGGATCGGGGCACCACCAGTACAGAGCTTGCTCAGGAATGGCAGCAGGCAGGTGTCAAGAAGGGCAGCAAAGAAGCCACTTCTCTCCAGGAAAAACATCAGGGACAGACTGATATTCTTCAAAAGATACAGGGATTGAACTGCTGAGGACTGGGGTAAAGTCATTTTCTCTGATGAATCCCCTTTCCGATTGTTTGGGGCATCCAGAATTAAGCTTGTCCAGAGAAGACAAGGTGAGCGCTACCATCAATCCTGTGTCATGCCAACAGTGAAGCATCCTGAGACCATTCATGTGTGGGGGTGCTTCTCAGCCAAGGGAGTGGCCTCACTCACAATTTTGCCTAAGAACACAGCCATGAATAAAGAATGGTACCAACACATCCTCCGAGAGCAACTTCTCCCAACCATCCAGGAACAGTTTGGTGACAAACAATGCATTTTCCAGCATGATGAAGCACCTTGCCACAGGGCAAAAGTGATAACTAAGTGGCTCGGAACAAAACATCGATATTTTGGGTCCATGGCCAGGAAACTCCCCAGACCTTAATCCCATTGAGAACTTGTCAATCCTCAAGAGGCGGGTGGACAAACAAAAACCCACAAATTCTGACAAACTCCAAGCATTGATTATGCAAGAATGGGCTGCCATCAGTCAGGATGTGGCCCAGAAGTTAATTGACAGCGTGCCAGGGCGTATTGCAGAGGTCTTGAAAAAGAAGGGTCAACACTGCAAATATTGACTCTTTGCATCAACTTCATGTAATTGTCAATTAAACGCCTTTGACACTTATGAAACACTTGTAATTATACTTCAGTATTCCATAGTAACATCTGACAAAAATATCTAAAGACACTGAGGCAGCAGACTTTGTGAAAATTAATATTTGTCATTCTCAAAACTTTTGGCCACGACTGTGTATAGTGTAAGACAGTATGGACAGTATATGAATAGAAAAGCTGTGTACAGCAGTAGTTGTATAGGATGAACCATGACTAGAATACAGTCTATACATATGAAGTGGGTAAAACAGAATGTAAACATTATTAAAGTGACCAATGTTTAATAACTATGTTAATGGGGCCTCTAAGGTGAAGGGTAGCGTACCGAGTGGTAGCCGGGCTAGAACAGTGATTAAGGCTAGTGGCGACAGAATCAGTTTCTGTCTCTCAGTCCCAGCTTTGATGCACCTGTACAGTAAAATGTATTTTTGTGCACTGGCTATCCATTTATTTGGCCCTTGTTTCTGTGAAATCTCAAATTCATTGAACCTTATGCTCTTTTAACACTAGAACCGCCAACGTCTTTTGAACATGGTCTTTTGAGCGTCATGTGATTTAACAATTGTAATATCGCTGCCATGTTTAGTCATGTCCCCCTCCGTCCTTGACTTTTCCTAAATAAGTCTTTCACACACATACGTTGTGAGAATTTCGATACAACAGAGTTTGTTATAAGCAGTTTTACGAGTACACTCAACAGTTACAGATTTTATTAGACTGTTAAAATAGACACGCCAAGGGTGCGACATTGGCCTGGTATGCCTCGAGGCCCGGCGGTTCTAGTGTTAAGGACCATCTTCTGCCCAAAGTGTAGAACCAACATGTTTTGAACCCCCTTCTCTTTCACAGATTGACCAACTGGAAGAGCACATTCTGTTCCTCATGAAGCAAATAGGTGGATGGTCAAAGTGACTGCCATACACAACTCTATGTTCTAGGAATATTCATGAATACGTGTAGATATTCAGTTTAGGTGATTTATGCTTTGCCGTTCAGTTGGGATGTTCCCTCAAGAGTTTTTGGTGGGTGAATGTTGCATCTTGGCTGTGAAAAGTATTTACATTATGGGTATAATATGTTGGAACAGCTCTCTTGATCAGGACTTTGTTTTAAACTTTGGTTTAAAATTGCTAATCGAATTGTTTTGGGACCATGTGGTCAACGCATTAATAATGTTAGGTATCATAGTCTTCTTTTCAATATACTGTAACTGTATCCAGAATCCAGCTTTGAATTCAGATTCAAGCTTTAAGGTTGTTCCCATTGCTCAAGTCACAGCAACATTACATGATTATGTGCCTGCCTTCTCATTTAGTGTTCCACCATCTGTTGAAGAGGCATGGTTTGTCATTTACTTGTTTTAATTAAAGTTCAGTTTGGGATATGGAATGGCTTTGTGACATTAACTGAAAGCATTTACTGGAGCGGATTTCTTGATGGATAACCAAACAGCCGGGGCACAGACTACATGCCGATTAGCAATGTGTTTTAGCGCTTGATCTAAGATAAGACAACAATATTTATTTTCCTGTGTGTGAAATAACTTCGCTAGATATTTAGGCCCTCATTTGCTCCTGGTAGATCTCACTTTTTGTCAAATTATCAATGTTAATTTTATGAGTTGAAGACCTTTAAAGGAGAATGTTGCTACTTTTCAACCTACTCTGTATTTTTGATGTTAATGGCATGTTATAAAAGGGTGAAGATGCTTTTTTTGTGTGATTTTTTTCAAAACTTGTTTTTGAGAAACTTACCCCAGTCGTGATAGACTTCCTGGTTGCTCGTTGTGCAGTGTGCGGGCATCCAAAAAGCATATCCAAAAACACACATGTGCTTTTAGAAACACACGCTCTCAATATGGTGATGTAGGTCTTTAGATGTTGTACACATGCAATTGTGTCATTCTGAACTTCCGCAACGTTATATTCCATTTTGTGCAAGTGCAGCGGTTTCCCTCACCAGCTTGTGCTACTTCTCTGTGTAGCCTGCGCAGCACAGAAGAAACGGTAAGTAAGTACATTAATTTCTTTGACACTTCTCAATATAAAAACTGACTTATACCCATAAGTTTAACAATTAAATCTTTTAATAAAATTAGTAACCTTTTGGTTTTCAGATGTAAGAATGTCCCTGTTCGGTTTTAGTGACTTTCAACTTTCTAAATCCACCCTGAATCTACTCTTCCAGTGGGATCAAGATTTTCCAGATTTTCTGCATCAAAACTAACCTAATCACACTACCTTGGAGTTTTGAGAGGAAATGGTATCGGTTGGTTGTGGTTAGTTTTTTGAATGGTCTTTTCACTCATGGTATACAGTAGATAACACCTCAAACCCAAGGCTAAATCTGCATCAACATTGTTAGTTCACTGTTACCTCAACATCAAAGTCGCGCCTCTCTAGACCCCGTTCTATATTGTAGTAGATGTAGGGCGGTTTGCATCAAACTCTACTTAAAACTTTGCGATTTATGAAGGGGTTTGTCCTGAGGGGTAATTAAAATAGGTATCCAAGTGGTCACCTTGCATTGTATGTACCGTAAGCACTTTTTATGTAGGTTTTGTGTGTGTGTGCGCCGTTAGACGTTGGTTAGTTTAGGCACTCAAGGATGAGAGGAAGGGGTTGTCCTGTCCTGTGATCAGACCAACCAGTTTGAAACCACCAACAAACAACTAGACAATAGGTTGTCTCTTGTATCCAAGTGTCTGTTGGAAGTGAGAGAGTGGGTGTGGGGTTAAGACATCGTCTTTGCTCCCCTTTCCAAAATGTTTTAATAATAGCCAGATATGTGAAATTAACTATGCCCATCGTGGTTAATTTATTTAGAACCAGAGAACAGGGGTGATTCAAACATGTTTACCAGTAAAGTGGGGTAACAAGAATGGAGCTTTTAACATGAGAGTAGGTCTTCAGCACAAGTATTTGTTGGTTTACCTGTAAAAACCTGTAAAAATGAAATCAACCCAATTCTTATGATGGGTTGTAAATGTATAGAAAGTACACTGTATAATAAGATTTTAAACACTCTGATTCTGTCTGTGGCCATTTGTGTGGGTGTTGTCCGTGGTTGATCTCTTTATATCATGAGGCTAGCTTTAGTGTAACTTAACATCTCACAGCGTGAAGTTATTGGTCATTTATTTTCAAAGTAGCTTCCCCTAACTGACTTTTTATTTATATATACATTACCAGTCAAAAGTTTGGGGACACCTACTCATTCCTTTTTTTGTTACTGTTATCTCCATTGTAGAATAATAGTGAATACATCAAAACTATGAAATAACACATGTAATCATGTAGTAACCAAAAGTGTTGAACAAATCAAAATATTTGAGATTCTTGAAAGCACCTTTTGCCTTGATGACAGCTTTGCACACTTGGAATTCTCTCAACCAGCTTTATGAGGTAATCACCTGGTATGCATTTCAATTAACAGGTGTGCCTTTCCCACGTACTGTTTGCTTTTCTGTGCGCATAAGCAACAGTACAATCTCTGACGTGCAGCAACATCTGCATTTCACAAACTCGTCACTTTTTTCTACCCAAACCGTGCCATCCCTCCCAGACTCCTGTCTCACCGTGGCAGTTGGGATCACTGTCTAAGTTGTCTCTGTTCGGTTTTGTCTGCGGCGAGGCAGAAATAGAGCTGCACCTCTTGGAATTTTGAGTTATTTGAC
Source organism: Salvelinus namaycush (assembly GCF_016432855.1). Classification (NCBI taxonomy): domain Eukaryota; kingdom Metazoa; phylum Chordata; class Actinopteri; order Salmoniformes; family Salmonidae; genus Salvelinus; species Salvelinus namaycush. Next base: position 4,739,997 of record NC_052322.1, on the reverse strand, counting down.
AGTGTCATAGAAACTGCAGAATATGCTCTTTCTGATACCATACTGAACAAAAATAAACGCAACATGCAACAATTTAAAAGATTTACAGTTACAGTTCATATAAGAAAACAGTCTATTGAAATAAATAAATTAGGCCCTAATCTATGGATTTCACATGACTGGGAATACAGATATGCATCTGTTGGTCACAGATATCTTTATAAAAAGGTAGGGGCGTGGATCAGCAACCCAGTCAGTATCAGGTGTGACCACCATTTCCCTGAGGCAGCGTAGACACTTCTATTTTTTACCTTTTAACTAGGCAAGTCAGTTAAGAACAAATTCTTATTTTCAATGACGGCCTAGGAACAGTGGGTTAACTGCCTTGTTCAGGGGCAGAACAACAGATTTGTACCTTGTCAGCTCGGGGATTCGATCTTGCAAACTTCCGGTTACTAGTCCAACGCTCTAACCACTAGGCTACCTGTCGCCCCATCTCCTTTGGATAGAGCAGGTAAAACATTGTTGATTGTGGCCTGTGGAATATTGTCCCATTCTTCAATGAGTATGCAGGCCAAGGAAGAACTAGAGCATTTTCAGCTTCCACGAATTGTGTACAGATCCTTACGACATGGGGCCATCCGTTATCATGCTGAAACATGACATGATGGCGGGGGATGAATGGCACGACAATGGGCCTCAGGATCTCGTCACGGTGTCTCAAATTGCCATCGATAAAATGCAGTTGTTCGTTGTCTGTAGCTTATGCCTTCCCATACCATAACCCCACCACCACCATAGGGCACTTTGTTCCCAACGTCGACATCAGCAAACCGCTCTCTCACACGATGCCAGACACGTTGTCTGTGAGGCCGGTTGAACGTACCGCCAAATTCTCTAAAACGACGTTGGAGGCCGCTTATGGTAGAGAAATTTAAATTACATTCTCTGGTAACAGCTCTGGTAGACATTCCTGCAGTCAGCATGCCAATTGCAAGCTCCCTCAACTTGAGACATCTATGGCATTGTATGACAAAACTGCACATTTTAGAGTGGCCTTTTGTCCACAGCACCTGTGTAATGATCATGCTGTTTAATCAGCTTCTTGATATGCCAAATCTGTCAGGTGGATGCATTATCTTGGCAACAGAGAAATGCTCACTAACAGGGATGTAAACCATTTGCGCACAAAATGTGAGAGAAATAATATTTTTGTGTGTATGGAAATTTATGCAATCTTTTATTTCAGGTCATGAAACATGGGATCAACACTTTACATGTTGCGTTTATATTTTTGTACAATGTATATGGAACTCAAAATGTTTTACCTGCATGTGACTCTGAAGGAGGATTTGATAAAGTGCATCTGTCAATTACAAGATGTGCCCATCTCTTCGTGTACAATTTGATAACTGATATTGTCACTCATCAGATTATTTTATATTGTCTACAGGCTAACTCTTATTATGTGTGTAATTCGTTTCGGTATCGTTTAGGTGTAGTTTCTGGCTGACTGGATTTGTTTGTTTCCCGCTCATCAACTTGGGAAGAGTCAAGCATATGTTTTGCATTATTCTAAAGGCGTACTGCAACACATTGCATGTTTTTGTTTCCCTTACAATAAATGTGATTATTAATAGTTACAGTAAATATAACAGTCCTGTGACAGCTTATTTTTGCAAAGTAAACTGTAAAAGAGAATGGTATCAACCTGCAAGACGCAAGGTCAAAATAATTCAAATGACGCCATAAATAGGCATAACATGCTGATAACTAGGCATAATACATTCATCATTACTCTATTGTTGTTCTAAATTAAATCAACCTCTTCACCCTCATCATTCAGTTAGGCCTCATTTAAATTTGATTGTGAAGTGACTGTCACAATTATCACCCATCCATTTGTCATTCATTCATTGGGCTGGCATCGTTTGGTTCAATGGATAGAGTGAAGGATATGTTTTGCATTATTCTAAAGGCCTACTGCAACACGTTTTCATTTCCCTTACAATACATGAGATTGGTAATAGGGTTACAGTAAATATAACAGCTTCTTTTTACAAAGTAAAACAAAGGAGAATTGTATCAACCAGCAAGGCATGCGGTCAAATTATTTGCTGCTGATAAATAGGCATAACACAAACTCACCATTACACTGTTGTCTTTCTAAATCAACCTCTTCACCCTCCTTATCACTCAGTTAGGCCTAATTTAAATACAATTGTGAAGGTGCACAATTATCGCCCATTTATCCATTTGTAGAGAGAGACACATTAGCGTCCTGGGTGCCAACGTCCTACAGCACAATGTCTTGGCAGGTTAAGTTGGGAATAGGCGTGGGGGAAAGATGGGTCAAAAGGCTGGAAATACTTTTCTGTTTGTGATTTCAAAATTCTGACAAATTAGCAGTGTAAAATACAAACATGTAGGAAAAGTCAGGGAAGGAGCAGGATGTACAGTAGCAGGAAAAGGAGGTGAACCCTTTGGAATTACTTGGATTTCTGCATAAAGTGGTCATAAAATTTGATCTGATCTTCAACTAAGTCACAACAATAGACAAACACAGTGTACCTTTTTAAAAGTTGTGGTAACTCGTTCCTTCTGAATGCGTTTGAGCCAATCAGTTGTATTGTGACAAGGTGTGTGTGTGGGGGGGGTAATACAGAAGATAGCCCTATTTGGTAAAAGACCATGTGCATATTATGGCAAGAACAGCTCAAACAAACAAAGAGAAACGACAGTCCAGCATTACTTTAAGACATGAAGGTCAGTCAATAAGGAACATTTCAGTCGCAAAAACCATCATGCGCTATGAAACTGGCTCTCATGAGGACCGCCACAGGAATGGAAGACCCAGAGTTACCTCTGCTGCAGAGGATAAGTTCATTAGAGTTACCAGCCTCAGAAATTGCAGCCCAAATAGATGCTTCACAGAGTTCAAGTAACAGACACATCAACTGTTCAGAGAAGACTGTGAATCAGGCCTTCATAATCGAATTGCTGCAAAGAAACCACTACTAAAGGACACCAAGAAGAAAAAAACTTGCTTGGGCCAAGAAACACGAGCAATGGACATTAGACCGGCGGAAATCTGCCCTTTTGATCTGGAGTCCAAATTTGCGATTTCTATCGCCGTGTCTTTGTGAGACGCGGTGTGGGTAAACGGATGTTCTCCACCTGTGGATTTTCCACCGTAAAGCATGGAGGTGACACTGTTTGTGATTTATTTAGAATTCAAGACACACTTAACCAGCACGGCTACCACGGCATTCTGCAGCAATACGCCACACCATCTGGTTTGCGCTTAGTGGGACTATAATTTGTTTTTCCAACAGGACAATGACCCAAAATCTCTTGATCAACTTTATTCCACACACAGAGACACATACAAAGCTCTTCCTCGCCCTCCATTTGGCAAATCTAACCATAACGCTATCTTCCTGTTTCCTGCTTACAAGCAAAAACTCAAACAGGAAGTACAAGTGATAGGCTCAGTTGGGAAGTGGTCCAATGAAGTGGATGCTAAACTGAAGGGACTGTTTTGCTAGCACAGACTGGAATATGTTCCAGGATTAATTCGATGGTATTAAGGAGTTTACCACATCAGTCACCGACTTCATTAATAAGTGCATCAAAGACATCATCCCCACAGTGACTGTACGTACATATCCCAACCCGAAGGCATGGATTACAGGCAACATCCGCACTGAGCTAAAGGCTAGAGCTGCCACTTTTAAGCAGCAAGACACTCACCCGGACGCTTATAAGAAATCCCGCTATGCCCGCTGATGAACCATCAAACAGGCAAAGCATCAATATAGGACTAAGATCGAATCCTACTACACCGGCTCTGGTGCTCATCGGAGAGACAGGGCTTGCAAACTATTGCAGATTACAAAAGGGGAACCCCAGCCTGTGGTGGTTATTACTGTATTATCAAATGAGGAGAGACACACTTATCACACAAGTCAAGAGTTATACTAAATCTTTATTCACTTATTAATAAGGGAGCAAGGTCACTACATGCACAGAGTGAATGGAGTTAGAGCTCAAATAATAAGGGGTTTATATAGAAACCCAAGAACTGCTTAGTCGTGGTTGGTTCCACTCCTCCCCAGCATATCAGGGCAATATAAGCTACCTTGCTTCTTCTTGTGGTTATTTGTATCGGGTCATAGCGCACCAACAAGTGATAACTTTAGTTCCGTTACTCCTTTCTCCATCTCTTCTATCGCCCCACAGCTGTGCCCTTGGAAGATAGTAAAAGAAACGGATGGGCTGAAGAACTCTGGTCACTTCTCAGAGGCCCTTTTCTTATGCAGTGTGACCAGGTTACTCAGAAGCAAAGAGAAATGGAAACAATACAGATCTATCTGTTCCTCAAGCTCTCTAACCCATGTCCTTGACTACACTCCTAGACCAGCTGCGGGGAGTGAATGTGGAAGAGATGAAATCTCCTTTCTCGGAAGCACAGCATTGGCATTAAAGAAATGTCTTTACTATTGCTAAGCATATTAATTGTTAACTATAAATATGAAACAAAAAAAAGGTAAATACGTGATTTTTCTGCCCAGTGACAAGCCTACCAGATGAGCTATAGTCGCTTCGAGGCAAACCAACACTGAACCATGCATGAGAGCATCAGCTGTTACTGACGACTGTGTGATCACACTCTCCATAGCCGATGTGAGCAAGACCTTTAAACAGGTTAAAATTCACAAGGCCGCAGGGCCAGACGGATTACCAGGACACGTACTCCGAGCATGCGCTAACCAGCTGGCAAGAGTGTTCACTGAAATGTTCAACCTCTCCCTGACACATTATGTAATACCTACATGTTTCAAGCAGACCACCATAATCCCAGGGCCCAAGAACGCTATGGTAACCTGTCTAAATGACTAAGGCCCCGTAGCACTCAAATCTGTAGCCATGAAATGTTTTAAAAGGCTGGTCATTGCTCACATCAACACCATCATCCCAGACATCCTGGACCCACTACAATTCGCATAACACCCGAACAGATCCATGAATGAAGCAATCTCTATTGCACACCACACTGCCCTTTCCTACTTGGACAAAAGGAACACCTACGTGAGAATGCTCAGCATTCAACACCATAGTGCCCTCGAAGCTCATCTGGGACTGAACACCCCCCCCCTGCAAGTGGATCCTGGACTTCCTGATGGGCCACCCCCAGGAGGCGAGGGTAGGCAACACATACGCCACACTGACCCTCAACAAGGGGACCCCCTCAGGGGTGCGTGCTTAGTCCCTTCCTGTACTCCCTGTTCACCCACGACTGCGTGGCCGCACACGACTCCAACATCATTAAGTTTGCCGACGACACAACGGTGGTAGGCCTGATCACCGGTGACGATGAGACAGCCGATATGGAGGAAGTCAGAGACCTGGCAGTGTGTTGCCAGGACAACAACCTTTCCCTCAACGTCAGTAAGACAAATGAGCTGATCGTTGAGTACAGGAAATGGAGGGCCGAGTACAGCCCCTTTCACATCGACGAGGCTGTAGCGGAGAGGGTCGAGTGCGTCAATTTCCTTGGTGTCCACATCACTAAGGATCTATCATGGTCCAAACACACTAACACAGTCGTGTAGAGGGCACGACAACACCTCTTCCCCCTCAGGAGGCTGAAAAGATTTGGCATGGGCCCTCAAATGTTCTACAAATACAGCATCGAGACCAACTTGACTGGCTGCATCACTGCTTGGTATGGCAACTGCTTGGCATCCGACCGCAAGGCATTACAGAGGGCAGTGCATACGGCCCAGCCGATCTCACTGCCATCCAGGCAGTGTCAGAGACTCCAGCCACAAAAACAAGATTCTCTGGTCTGATGAAACCAAGATTGATCTCTTTGGCCTGAATGCCAAGCGTCACATCTGAAGGAAACCTGGCACCATCCCTACGGTGAAGCATGGTGGTGGCAGCATCATAATGTCAGGATGTTTTTCAGTGGCAGGGACTGGGAGACTAGTCAGGATCGAGGGAAAGATGAACGGAGAAAAGTACAGCGAGATCCTTGATGAGAACCTGCTCCAGAGCGCTCAGGACCTCAGACTGGGGCAAAGGTTCACATTCTAACAGGACAATGACCCTAAGCACACAGCCAAGACAACACAGGAGTGGCTTCGGGACAAGTCTCAATGTCCTTGAGTGGTCCAGCCAGAGCCCGGACTTGAACCCAATCGAACATCTCTGGAGAGACCTGAAAATAGCTGTGCATCGATGCTCCCCATCTAACCTGACAGAGCTTGAGAGGATCTGTAGAAAATAATGTGATGAACTCCCCACATACAGGTGTGCCAAGCTTGTAGCGTCATACTCAAGAAGACTCGAGGCTGTAATCGCTGCCAAAGGTGCTTCAACAAAGTACTGAGTAAAGGGTCTGAATACTTATGTAAATGTCTTTTTTATTTTATACATTTGCACAAATTTCTTAACTTGTTTTTGCTTTGTCATTATGGGGTATTGTGTGTAGTTTGAGGGGGAAAAATAATTTCATGCATTTTAGAATAAGGCTGTAACGTAACAAAATGTGGAAATATTTTAGGGGTCTGAATACTTTCCGAATGCATTGTATATGTGGGGCAGTGATCTAAGACACTGCATCTCAGTACAAGAGGCAGCAGGTAGCCTAGTGGTTAGAGTGTTGGGCCAATAACCGAAAGGTTGCTGGATCAAATCCCAGAGCAGTCAAGGTAAAAATCTGTCGTTTTGCCCCTGAACAAGGCAGTTCCCCGCTAGGCAGCTAACTCGCTGTGCCCCGCTAGGCTGTCATTGTAAATAAGATTTTGTTCTTAACTGACTTGCCTAGTTAAATAAAGGCTACATTTAAAAAATAAAAAATATTTTCACATTACTTGGTTCCTGCCCGATTTCTTAACCTGTTAAGACTCTGGGGATCGTTTTGGGCCCTGACGAGTTTGGGGGCTTAACTTTGGGGTAGGGGGCAGTATTTTCACGTCCGGATGAAAAGCATGCCCAGAGTAAACGGCCTGCTACAAATCCATAAAAGCTAGAATATGCATATTATTAGTAGATTTGGATAGGAAACACTCTGAAGTTTCTAAAACTGTTTGAATGATGTCTGTGAGTATAACAGAACTCATCAGGCAGGCAAAAATCTGAGAAAAAAATCCAACCAGGAAGTGAGAAATCTGAGGATGGTCGATTTTCAACTCAGCTCCTATTGAAGATACAGTGGGATATTGGTAATGTTGCACTTCCTAAGGCTTCCACTAGATGTCAACAGTCGTTAGAACCTTGTCTGATGCCTCTACTGTTTAGTGGGGTCGAAGGAGAGGAATGAGTCAGCTCTGCCATGAAGTGACCATGCGCGTTCACGTGAGAGCGAGCTCTGTTCCATCGCAATTCTGAAGACAGGAATACTCCGGTTGGAACATTTTTGAAGAATTATGTTAAAAACATCCTAAAGATTGATTCAATACTTCGTTTGTCATGTTTTTACGGACTGTAATATAACTTTTTTTTACTTTTTGTCCGTACTTTCCGCTGGACCTGCCCGCGCGTCGTGAGTTTGGAAAGTGTACTGAACGCTAGAACAACAAGGAGGAATTTGGACATAAATGATGGACATTATCGAACAAAACAAACATTTATTGTGGAACTGGGATTCCTGGGAGTGCATTCTGATGAAGATCATCAAAGGTAAGTGAATGTTTATAATGTTACTTCTGACTTCTGTTGACTGCATAATATGGCGGCTATATTTGTGTCTTGATTGGGCTCTGAGCGCCGACTCAGATTATTGCATGGTTTGCTTTTTTCGTAAAGCTTTTTTGAAATCTGACACAGCGGTTGCATTAAGGAGAAGTGCATCTAAAATTCCATGCATAAGTTGTATCTTTTAGCAATGTTTATTATGAGTATTCCTGTAAATTGATGTGGCTCTCTGCAAAATCAAAGGATGTTTTGTGACTTCTGAACGTAAGGCGCCAATGTAAACTCAGATTTTTGGATATAAATATGAAATCAGACACTGTGGGCTGGATTTACAACAAGTGTATCTTTAAAATGGTGTAAAATACATGCATGTTTGAGGAATTTTAATTATGCTGTTGAAGAGGTGGGACGCTAACATCTCACGTACCCTAGAGAGGTTTTAAGGGTCAGATTCTGCTGGGGAAGGTTTTTATTTTTAGGACTCACAAAACAAATGTGTTAGTATTGGATTATTTCTGTCAAACACTACTGTAAACTATAAGGATTGTGGGAGGTCTCAAGATTTTACTGATAAATGGGACCAAATAACATGTCAAGAGGGATGGGCCTGATTTTGTATACAAAAGGTGCTCCTGATCGCCAGTGATACAACAATTCTAGTTGTAAAAAAAGATAAAAAATCTATTCCTGTGCTTTTGTGGTTTGTTAGGGTTACGTTTTTTTTCAAGTAGCAAAAAAATTCACTCACCTAGCTGTAGCAGATCAGGGTGACTAGCCTAAATACATTTCCCAGAGCTTGAAACACCCACCTAATGGTGAAACGATTGTTTTTACACCCTTCGGACTTGGTGTGCAGGCCCTTAGGCATCTCTGAAAGTTTTCAATTGAACTGAATTGATAGATTGTAAATCCAGGATTAGCATGAGTATACGACGTTAGACACAAAATGACAAAAATAACCACACTACTCATTTCACAATAGAATCTTCATGTTTAATACAATAAAAGTGTGTTAACATAGGCATTCATTTGATGTGAAGTAATTTAAACATTGTATTGCCCCAGATTCAAAAGGGGGCTGCAGAGTATGGCAATATTTAGTAAATTCACAATAAAAACATTTTTTGGGTGGGGGGGATTCGTCTCCCTATACTATATATTCATTTTTCCAAATCTTTCAAAATATATTAATGAGGACAATAGCATTTAACACCGGAAAGCATTTAAAAAAAAAATTACTTCTAAAAATATGATTTTTTCCCTTAAATTCCATTCCAAAACAAGTGGAGCTAACACTCCTTTCAATACAGAATGGGCACTACATCACTGATAAGAGATTCATGTGGAGAGGATTCAAGAGTGCCATCTGTGTGATTGACAGGTATGTGTAAAATGTCTACTCGGTCGCCAGCGTACTGTTCACTACTGTGGTTCATAGAAATATTGTGTAATCAGGTAAAAAAAAGAGAAAAGAATGACTGATGCAATAAAACTAAGATGGGGGGGGGGGGGGGGGAGAACAGCAAAGCTAGCACCGGATGTTTTCCCAAAGTTACTAGCAATCTATGGTAGCAATCCTGTAAATTGCACTGGAACGTTGCAGCAACATTGGAAGAATGCAGTGTGCGAATTGGGACATGTGAATGATGGTGACAAGTGTTAGCTGCCTCTGCAGATGACAGAGTATTTCTGACTTTGGGACAAACATGCAGTGAATATGCCATGACACCCTTAAATATGTATATGTGTGCTTTTGAAGGCCACCAAAGTGCTGTCAATTGAAGGTATTAATGATCAAATGTATGTGACTATTGGACACTCAAACCATTTATCAATTGTCATGAGAATAACATTCAACAATCGTTTTGTGTTTCAGTTGAATCAACTTTCATACATTTCACGTATGTAAAATGTTAATGAATTTGATTTTAATTTAATTGATGGACAACGCAAGGTGCCTTTAACCGTGGTAATAACTGTGACGGTTTACCACACTGATATACAGTGAAACAATATGGTCCTTTGTGCTTTGAGACCAAATTCAATTCACTTATCACATGGACTTCCTCCATTTTGACAAACAAATTCAGGCATACATCATTTTACAAGCAACGAAATGAGTGAATTTGTAGGCCAACATAAAGGGGTCTTTCAAAAGACAAGTTAAATTATCCTTGGCCATTGATAAGAAGACATTGATAACAAGCCATATATTGATAATGTATACCAAACATTAGGAACACCTTACTAATATTGAAGTTGCCCTCAGAACAGTTTATTGGGGCATGGACTCCACAAGGTGTCGAAAGCGTTCCACAAGGATGCTGGCCCATGTTGACTCCAATGCTTCCATAGTTGTCAAGTTGGCTGGATGTCCTTTGGGTGGTGGACCATTCTTGTAAAAAAAAAACAGCAGCATTGCAGTTCTTCACACAAACTGGTGCGAAGGCACCTACTACCATACCCCGTTTAAAGGCGCTTAAATCTCTTGTCTTGCCCATTCACCCTCTCAATGGAACACATGCACAATCCATGTCTCAATTGTCTCAAGGCTTAAAAATCCTTCTTTAGCCCGTCTCCTCCCCTTCATATATACTGATTGAAGTGGATTTAACTAATCAATAAGGGATCATAGCTTTCACCTGGTCAGTCTATGTCGTGGTGTTCTTAATGTTTTGTATACTCAGTGTAAATACATCGACTCCAGTGGATAAAGTTAGAATGACAAGCAATAAAAGGTGTTTTTTGCTTTACTGACAGCTTCATCATCTTCAACCTAAGGAATACATGTCTGTACATATAAACTGGCAAAATCTCAAATCCTCCTTGCTTGTGGTATGATGGTACATTTCCTGTACCCTTGACCAAAATCCACATAAAACATTCTTTTTTTCTTCATGCAACAGATTAGCACTCTTTCCTGACAATTGTGCCAGTGAAACTCAAAGAAATCCACAAAAAATAAATCTCACTCACAAAGAAACCTGAGGATGACAGTAAAATGTAATCTTTGACAGTCACTGCTGGGAGTGCATTCTTGGTATGAATAGTTAAATTACTCGTACTTGACTTTGTTACCGCTGTTACATGGGGTCAAATGACAAGTGATTGCTCTTTGAGAGAGACCTAATCCCTTTTGAGGATGAATGATATTATAAAAACATTAAGACAAATAGCCAAAAATGTAATTGTACATTTTCCAGCCGCTACCCTCCTGGGTCAGTTGAAATTCAGCATATTGCCGTGATCTTTCATAAGGTGCTTTTAAACTGACCCGTCTTAGACAACTATTATGCTACTGCAATAAGCAAGTCCCCTCTAATAGTCTGATGTCCTTACACATCACAGCATTTTGACTTAGTGAGACACGGCTCTCCCAACCAACCAGGATCCTTACAGTTTAAGGGAATGTTTTATCTGGTTTCCGTGTGGTTCTATAACATCAGCAGCAAATAATCCCTAAACACTTGTAGAACGTTTTAGTAGAACGTTCAAGTACGATGTTTCATCAACGTTCTCACAAGTGGCTGTGTCCAATTACCCATACTTGCGTTCTAAATATAAGGCATTTTGGGTATGCGAAAAAATTACGTTTTATATTATGTGAAATTTAGTATGCTTTAAAATGCCAAGATGTCATACTTATTTCAGCTTATTATTTCAGAATTTGCTGCACACGACTTAGTAAGAGAACCGTCTTTCGAGACCCACGTGTCTGACAACAGCTGATAATGGCAGGACTCAACGCAATTGCGAATTAGATTAGGCATTCTTAGTAGGATGAGCCTAGTATGCTGATATGTGTTGCTTACTGCATTTGTTTTTACCAAACAGTACGTTCTAAATAGTATGTAGTACGATCAGTACACAGTATGCAGCTTGAGTAGTAGGCAAGCCAGTTTTCAGACATAGCCAATGCCTCTGGAAATCTACTACTTCATGTCAAGAAATGCACCCTTCCCTCCAAAACTAAAATAAATGCCCAGAGGCATAAATAATGTTAGCTGGGATCTTGGCCAATCAATCAAATGCATGTCCAAATTTGGACAAGCTGGAAAATGAACAAGAACATGTTCAGATATTACAGATTTCAGATACAACTGATTCCTAACATTTTAACAACCCTACAGAACTGGCAGCAAATTTCCCGGGTCAGTAAAATAACATGGATATTTCACACAGCCTGTTGACAAAAACCAGATCAAATGTGACATCATTATTCCTAGGAATAACCTGAAGAAGAGGCAAGTATCACCACCAACACATGAACGCAGCGTGCCACTGTAGAAATTGATTTGGAGAGCTTGTTTTGTGCCCAGCTACGTGCAAAACGGCATTCTCTCCCAAACCGCGCAGCATCCTGCTGGACCTGGATCAACCCTGAATTTTTCGACCGCTCGGTTAGTGCGTGGTTTAGTTAGTCTCGTCAGTCTGTCAGTCAGTGGTCAATGACGGTCAGTTAAAATACAGCTCCTTGGTCAGCATGGAGACCACGCAGGGGATCTGCTTCTTCTCGCTGAAACGTGGGTCCTCGGACCAGGACTCGAAGCTGGTGGCCACCATGTAGTTGACACGTGTGAGGATCTGCATGATCTCCAGCTGCTTACCAAACTCATTGAGGACGTTGCAGAGTGCCTGGACAAACCAGGAGCCGCGCCCAGGGTTCCTCCACGAATAGTACCCTGGAAGAGTAGTTGCGTCACTCTCTCCAACTGGCACTGATGCGCACACACACGCTCACACACGTTACAAGCGCACAGACAGATTCTCACACAGTAACAAACACAACTGGATAGTGGATGTGCGTTACCAGCTACCATGGTTGATTGGAACAACCAGGGTGTGAGGTAGAGATGGTGGCTGTGGGATTTCTGTCAGACTATCGGTGCAAGGAACATTTAGGAGCGGGCAAACTAGTTTAGCTGGAAATGTACAGGAATGCTGTGGGTTACCTGGCACGGTGGAGTAGGCAAAAAGGAAATCTGCCTCGACAGGAATCTTGTGCCTGGGATTTGCATCTGTTTCCAGGGTATCACTGGGAGGCCCGGAATCAGTCTGTATGCCATCATCGAACTCAGAACCTCGACAAGCCTGGTGAATCAAATGTTGAGATCACGAATATATTTTTCAAGGACCTAGTAAAAAGGGCAGTATGTCTTATTAAGTTCTACAAATACGGCTGTATAGTTAGTAATCTGTCCATCAAGAAAAACAACAGTCACCTTGCATATAAATGGGATACCCATAACCATAATCTATATAGATTTTTAAAAAATAAGAGGGCCTGGAATTCAGCCTTGTGGAACAGCATCAATTATTTACAAGTCCTTTTTATTTCAAAACACTGGCATAAATGCACAGCTCACTTACAGACATTGGGTAAACTATCTAGTTTGCCCTATAACCTAATACTCTTCACCTCAAATAAATTCTAAAATCTCAAAACATGAAAAAGAAAATCAGAATCTTGTATTCTAGGGTTAGACATTTCACGTTCTGGTTCCAACCAGGTGCCAACTGACAATATTTAACCATGATTAATCATCTACCTCTTCTATAAGGTTAGGGAGCTAAGCTAAACAATACATGCTTTAAATCAAGCCTAGCTAGAACAAAAGCCTGGGTTTTGTGAAGCTTCCCAGCCCAGTGTTGGCTTTGGCCCTCACCTGGATGAAGAAGAGTTTGGGCTTGCCCACTAGACTCTTGCACATGTCACCCCTGAAGAGTGAGGTCATGCTCTTGATGGGCATGGCTCCGTCAGTGCCATAGATCATACCCTCCTCACCGTGACTCAGCAGGATGCAGGCAAAGCAGGAGCTGTCGCTGTGGTCCTCCTCTGAGGCTAGGACACACACAGACACACACACACACTTTTAAAATTGCAATAGGCTTAAATAAACGTTTTAAATGCATTGCCATTCCCAGTTTCCTATTCATTGTCACCATTATTTATGTGGGATGTCAATAAAAAGTAAGTAAAAGGTTGCAAAAAAGGCTAAATAGCTACTTCGATATACAGGCGAGGAGAAACCAGGGGATTTAAGCAATAGCACTAGGGCTGTCCCCGACTAAAAAAATAAAAAATATTGGTCAACCAAGAATCGACTGTTCTTTCGACCAATCGACTGGCCCACATTTTCAAATGTGTATCTTTCCATATATAGACCCATCCTTTGTGTTTAAAAAAAAAAAGAAGCTTGTCTAATGTTTTAAGCGAACTGTTTGATTAAATAATTAAGACACACAGATGACTAGAGGGAGTCCGACTGCAATTGATTTGATTGTGCCGGGCCGGGCTCAGACTTGCAGCGCTGTGGTAAAAAGCGCTGTGTATTATTTTATTTTTTTTAAAGACAGTGAGTGACTGTGACTAGAACTCGTTGTCTCTCTCTTCTCCCCGCTGTAGCGACCACCACAGAACATCAGTGTGTATCGCGCTGTCCATGTTGCTGAAGCTGTAACATAATTACAGCCTTTCTGACTGAAAAGTTGTTACCGAAATCCCTAATTTGTTTAGGAAAAACATTCCCTATTCCCTCAACCCTTGCTCTCTTTACATGACACATGTAAGCATTGCATGCACGTGACCAATAGGGCCTGACCTATAGCCCATCATAATAACATCAATAAATTGGTTATAATAAACTCTGAACACGTGACAGCAAAACGGATGCAGACGTGACAAATAAACTCAAAACGGCGGAATGTTTACTGGTTGCTCAGGAGGTAAATAGGGAATCTGTGGAGTAAATGTGACTAGTTGTGGAAAATACTGGAGATCAAGAAAAAGAAAGGAGCAAGCTCTGTGTGCATATTACGTGTGCCAAACAGGTGCTGTTAGGTTACAATATCATTTTTCTGACCGTTTGAAACAATTACACACAAAATAAATAAGTGTACCAGAGTCTGTTGTAATGTTTTTTGTAAAAACTTTAACACAGCAAAGACTATTTTTAGTCACATTAATTCGTCGGGAAGTTAAAGCTTGGTCGCAAATGGGTCTTCCAAATGGACAATGACCCCAAGCATACTTCCATAGTTGTGGCAAAATGGCGTAAGGACAACAAAGTCAAGGTATTGGAGTGGCCATCACAAAGCCCTGACCTCAATCCTATAGAAAATGTGTGGGCAGAACTGAAAAAGCTTGTGCGAGCAAGGAGGCCTACAAACCTGACTCAGTTACCCCAGCTCTGTCAAGAGGAATGGGCCAAAATGCACCCAACTTATTGTGGGAAGCTTGTGGAAGGCTACCCAAAACATTTGACCCAAGTTAAACAATTTAAAGGCAATGCTACCAAATGCTATTTGAGTGCATGTAAACTTCTGACCCACTGGGAATGTGATGAAATAAATAAAAGCTTAAATAAATCATTCTCTATTATTCTGACATTTCACATTCTTAAAATAAAGTGGTGATCCTAACTAACCTTTTACTAGGATTAAATGTCAGGAATTGTGAAAAACTGAGTTTAAATGTGTTTGGCTAAGGTGTATGTAAACGTCCGACTTCAACTGTGCATCTACAGAAATAAGACAGATCCTGCTTATGTTGCCTGTTTGAGTATTTGTTTAATAGCCTACTGAGTCCGTGAGCAACAAGTCTAATGCAGCCACATGTCGGATAAACAATTTCACAAATTCAGCTGTTTTTAATATTTGCTATGCTGTAATAAAGGCTTTATACTTTCCCCCCCATTAGAACTCTCTGGTGTTGCTTAGAATTGATTTAGTGTTTACACTGTTCCGAATTGTCAGAAATTGTATTTATTATTATAATAATAACCCTCCTTTTTCCTTGATCATCTCCTCTGTTATTATTACTATTGTTATGATCATCATTATAATACGTAATGTCATCATTAGTAGGCTTAGTATAGCAGCCTTGTTTAACCACCATCGAGCTGTAGGCCTAAGAGCACATCCTGTTTAATCCTGTCTTAATACTGTAATTTACTTAGGCCTATATCAATCAATTAATTGTTCATGTCATCACACATACGAGTCATTCATGATTTGAAATGCAATCAAGCATTTTAGTTTTAAAATAACAAAGCAACTATTTAATAATTAGCGTAAACAATAAATAGGTCTAAACCGTTCCATTTCAGAATGGAAATTGATGTCTTGAGATGTTGCTTCAATATATCCACATCATTTTCCTCCCTCATGATGCCATCTATTTTGTTATGTGCACCAGTCCCTCCTGCAGCAAAGCACCCCACAACATGATGCTGCCACCCCGTGCTTCACGGTTGGCATGGTGTTCTTCGGCTTGCAAGCGTCCCCCTTTTTCCTCCAAACATAACGATGGTCATTATGGCCAAACAGTTCTATTTTTGTTTCATCAGACCAGAGGACATTTCTCCAAAAAGTACGATCTTTGTCCCCCATGTGCTAGGGCAAACCGTAGTCTGGCCTTTTTATGGTGGTTTTGGGGCAGTGGCTTCTTCCTTTCAGGTTATGTCGATATAGGACTCGTTTTACTGTGGATATAGATACTTTTGTACCCGTTTCCTCCAGCATCTTCACAAGGTCCTTTGCTGTTGTTCTGGGATTGATTTGCACTTTTCACACCAAAGTACATTCATTTCTAGGAGACAGAATGCGTCTCTTCCCTGAGAGGTATAGCGGCTGCGTGGTCCCATGGTGTTTATACTTGGGTACTATTGTTTGTACAGATGAACTTGGTACCTTCAGGCGTTTGGAAATTGCTCCCAAGGATGAACCAGACTTGAGGTCTCCAATTGTTTTTCTGAGGTCTTGGCTGATTTCTTTTGATTTTCCCATGATGTCAAGCAAAGATGCACTGAGCTTGAAGGTAGGCCTTGAAATACATCCACAGGTACACCTCCAATTGACTCAAATGATGTCAATTAGCCTATCAGAAGCTTCTAAAGCCATGACATCATTTTCTGGAATTTTCCAAGCTGTTTAAAGGCACAGTCAACTTAGTGTATGTAAACTTCTGACCCACTGGAATTGTGATACAGTGAATTATAAGTGAAATAATCTGTCTGTAAACAATTGATGGAAAAATGACTTGTGTCATGCACAAAGTAGATGTCCAAACCGACTTGCCAAAACTATAGTTTGTTAACAAGAAATTTGTGGAGTGGTTGAAACACGAGTTTTAATGACTCCACCCTAAGTGTATGTAAACTTCTGACTTCAGCTGTACATGGATGATTTTTAAAGCCAGGCACATTTAACAGTCAGGCTGTTGATTATAGACCTCATTATGTTGGGGTTTCCTCTCTCCTCACTTTTCTAATACAATTAAGGCACGGGCTGTTTTCTCGTCTCCTAACTCCACTGGTTAACTTTGCTATTATGCACATAGCAACATGGTCTAGGAAAAGGCGCCGGTTCAACAGCGCACTGATGTGCTTCAGAACCGACGCGGGAGAAAGCGCATTGGTTCTAAAATAATGTCACATTTGTGTTGCACCATTGTTCTTACATAATATGACCATATACAATTTCAGTAGCACATGTTTTAGTCTGATGGACTGTGCCATCCCCACGGTCTCCACAAATGGATCAGTCCGGTCTGATTCGCGCCTGTCTGAGTGGTGTCTTGTACACCATTATTATAAATCAAAAACAAATTCTAAAGAAATCTCATCGACCAACAGCCAATTGACCAGTCGACTAAATTGGGTCAGCCCTAAACAGCACTAATTTGATAGTGTTGGTGCCCCGTTTGAAAATGTATGCACTGGAACAGTAGGGGGGGGCAACAGCGAGACAGGTTACTCTCACTGAAGTTGCCTCTAGAATAGATACTGATGTAAGGCCTACGGACAATATGTACTATGTGTGTTACTCACCCTCTCGGAGAAGACGCTCCATCTTCTCACACGTCTGGTCGTTGTAGATGCAGACGTCGAAGCCCAGGCTCTTAAAGCACTTAAACAATTCGCCTGCGTCTCGATCCGTGCCATTGCGGACATTCATCCCTGACAGACAATATAAACAGCATTCACTGTACTCTACATGTACAGTATATAGCTTACACAGTGTTATACAATAGGCCACTAAAATCAAGCTATATCTAATGGCAGGGCTCCAGACTAACATTTTTCAGTTGGTGGCACGAGCCTATAATTTGGTCGCACCCAAAAAATAAAACAAAATTGCAGTGGCGCGCAATAGAAAGAATAAGAGTAATCACCTTAAGTCTTTCAAGATGTGTAATAGAATACTGAGATGAGATGTCATTCCAATCAGGAATGTATGATTCAAGACATTTTGATATGCAACCTAATCCAGTGATTGTCATGAATTTCAAGTTGATAATTCTGTATTTAAGAAAAAATATATTTTACGGTCAAAATAGGGTTTCAGAAAGCTGAGACCATCCTCTCTTTAACAGGTAGTTACTTCCAAAGCTGCGGGGAGAGAGAGAATGTGCAAGGCTCCCGCATTACAGCAGCCAGCAGCAGTGAAACAGGCACAGTGGCAGGGCAGACACTTTCATTACAGGAATCATGACGTTAATGCACCTTAATGTTTGACCAAATCATAGTTTTATCCGCCCACAAAAAATGGAATGTTTTGATTGAGGAGACCAGACTAGAATGTGGGGCTCACACCGGTGTGACCAATTCAAAGTCAAAGGGTTGCAAAATGTGACTAAATGGTCTGAGTCTGGAGCCCTGAGTGGAAATTAACAATCTTATAAAGAGTAACTGTGTTACATAAAATGTATTAGTGTTGTATAAGTTTAATAAAGCAGTGTGGATAATATAAAAGTGTTAGACAACCATGTATCCAAGTCAATATAAAAGGTGATGTCATACCAGTCTTTTCGTCAAAGTTCTTGTTGTTGATTATGATGCACTTGCCCACTCGCTGGTGGCTCATCTTATACTGGAATGTTGGTGAAACGATTCTGTAATGGCTTTCAGAGGAGTAGTCCTGCTCCCGCGTCTTGCCATCCTTATTCTTCTTACTGAGCAAGCCATAGGGAGAGAAAAAAGAAGGTTAATTCAATCAAATCTTATTGGTCACACTCGGGGCTCCCAAGTGGCACAGCGGTCCAAGGCACTGCATCTCAGTGCTAGAGGTGTCACTACAGACACCCTGGTTCAAATCCAGGTTGTATCACAACCGGCCGTGATTGGGAGTCCCATAGGGCGGCGCACAATTGGCCCAGCGTCATCCAGATTTGGCTGGTGTAGGCCGCCATTGTAAATAAGAATTTGTTCTTAACTGACTTGCCTAGTTAAATAAAAGGTTTAAAAAAATGAAATGCACGTTTAGCAGATGTTATTGCGGGTGTAGCAAAATGCTTGTGTTCCTAGCTCCAACAGTATCTAACAATTCATAACAATACACACATCTAAAAGTAAAATAATGGAATTAAGAAATATATAAATATTAGATTGCTCAATGTCGGAGTGGCATTGACTGAAATACAGTAGAATACAGTATATACATATATGAGTAAAGCAGTATGTAAAACATTATTTAAACATTATTAAAGTTGCCAGTGATTCCAAGTCTATGTATATAGGGCAGCAGCCTCAAGGTGCAGGGTTGCGTAACCGGTGGAAGCCGGCTAGTGATGACAAAGACGACACATAGGTATCCATTGATACCTGGATAAATGTTTCAGGTAAAGTTACACCAAATGTATTTGAACCCATTTGATAGTGACGGACTTATGTTTGTATTACTGGCACTAACAGACCAACTTGTTTGGATAGGCCTACATCTATAACCTCTGGTAAACTCAACAAAATTCTTCTGCAAAGAAAATTTGGCATCACTTTCAAAGGGTGAATCTTAAAAAAGGTAGTTATTTTTAAGCACTAGATAGAACAGTACACCTTCAAACAGTACCCACATAACACAGGGCATTCTTAATGAAAAGACATGCCACTTTTAAAGTCATTAGACATAACACACATGCTACTGAAAAAAATATATTATTGACCCTCACTGTATTCTACATAAAACCAAGGATTTAAAAATATCAGACCTCGATATAAGAGCGAGACATCCGTAAAAACAGTATTCTTACTCGAGGCTATTTCTGGGGAAGTAGGTAGTGCCCCGCTTCCTTGAGAAAAGGCTAACTTGACACAACTCCTTTGATTACTTCAACATTAGACACGCTAACATTTCTCAAAACATTCTGCTGACTTCAACAAATCAGGAATGCCAAAAAGACATCCAAAACACACAGAATCAAAAACATCCTTGAACCACTTACTCAGAGACCATTGAGCACGTACATTTTCAAATGAGGCATTAATGTCATGGCCAAATCTGTTGAAGTAATCCACTGGCAGGTGAATTATAAAGTTACAACATGTTCAGCTAGCTCGGGTATTAAGAAGTCATAAGTGAATCAAAGTATGTCCCCGACAGAGTAAATCTTCCCGAGTGACAATTCTCACAGACCTGTCATATTTCCATTCTTTAAAGGACCCATCCAGATAGCTAGGCCACAGTAGCCCATTTGGGCTCACAATATCAGCATGTGTTCTAGAAGAGCCTAGTCATCAGGTTACCCAAGAACTGAAACAATGGGACCCCATACTCAGACACATGCGCACGTGCACGCTCACATGCACGCAGACACAGAAATGGCCAAACAGGCCATACTGTACCCCACATGTGATCCAGAACTTTTCCATAGCCCCCCCACCCCCTCCCTCATGGTGCCAGAATGCCTAGCAGTGGTACGAGAGTGGGCAAAGAGCCCTGCCTCTGTGGCACTGTGGGGGTGGGTGGGGTCCCTTACCTGGGTTCCTCATTAAGCGCCACGCCACTCTGCATCTGAAATACGTTGCTCCTCTTGTCTCGCTCCTTTTTTATTTTTATTTTTGGCCTTCTCCAAACCTCGAGGTGTCGATTTTTTTGGGGCGTGCGGAGCGGTTGGTGTGCACTAGGATCCTGACATGCTCTCTATACTCTGAACTTGGCCTGCGTGCACTGGGGACAGGGGTGGCGCGCTGTAGCTCCCTGAGTCAGCAGTCACCACACCAAACCAGAGTTTTCTAAAGGGCTATTCAAATGACCCTGCACACTCTGTGGAGGTCAGGCAGTGCAGCACATAGCCTTTATGGCTGCTGACAAGCACAGAATCAGCCTCTCTCTCTCTCACACACACACACATACGATTATTAACAAGCTATACTGTATGGTTATTAGCAGTTCCTGTGTATGTGGTCAAACTGTATAACAGACTATATGTTCCTGTATGGTTATATAAAGCAGACTAGCTACATCCATAAGTGGGGTAGTCTTAATCTCACACCTAGGGAACAGCACTAGGTCTGGGTAACATGGTGGATTTTTGGGGCCACTTTGAAAGGGGAGGAAAAATGGGTGCTCTATAGAGAGAAAATCCTCCCAACAAATCACGAATTTCAGTATTCAGGGCTTAAATGTGAGCGGGAATTGTGCTCTTGAAAAATAACATGACAGAGACGGACGCAGATAGCTACCCAGCAAGCCGGGAACACTCCCAGGACATTAGCTAACACTCCCATTCATTTCTAGTTAGGGTTTGATCTAACATCCCAATAATGTTTTTGATAACTCTTTTTTTTTTTTACTAAGAAAACGTTTGACATTAAATAGGCTATCCTTGGAACATTCATCTATGACAACAACCACAGAACATTCCCCTATTATTAGGTTACCATGGAACGTTATAACACAATGTTCCAGTAATGTTCTGAAAACATCATTTCCGCAACAAAAAAGTGGGAGATATAGAAGTGGTTCTGAAAATGGAATGTTTTGCTGATGGAGATGCTATTCAAAACACCTATAACAACCAGCAGGGAATATTCCCACAATACTCTCAAAGTTATAGTGTGATGTTAGGACGTTCAAAAAAAAAAAAAACGTTCCCTAAACATACTTCAGCGATCATGCCTGGATTCAATGAAATTGGTTATGAGAAAACATTACTGGAACGTTCTGCTGATGGAGACGTCATCCAAGACACCAACAAGCACAGAAACATACATATAATACTCTCGAACTTACAGAGTGATGTTATGATTGTTCCAATTATGTCCCCTCAATATACTTCAGAGATATTGCCAGAATACAATGAAAGTGGTTAAAAGAAAACAATATTGAAACCTCCCATTATGTCTATGGATGTTGCCCAACATATTGTAGCAAATCTGCCGTTCTTAAGACCGAAAAACATTCCACCAAGGGACATCCCAATAAGTTATTCTTTAATGTTATGCTGTTACCAATAATGTTCTAAGAACATACAGTATTGATAACGGAAGTGGTTCTGAAAACATTACTGCAATGTTCTGCTAATATTGATGTATAGTGTAACATTATATGAAGTTACTTAATTTATAAGCATAGCCTACATATGGCAATTTAATTTAAACTCATCAAAAAAAGAAAACATCCTCATTGTCAACTGCGTTTACTTTCAGCAAACTTAACGTGTAAATATTTGTATGAACATAACAAGATTCAACAACTGAGACAAACTGAACAAGTTCCACAGACATGTGGCTAACAGAAATTGAATAATATGTCCCTGAACAAAGGGGGGGGGGGGGGGTGGTCCTAGCCCTCGCCCTCCGATCCAACAGGTCCCAGATTGAGACCCGGGCACTTCGCTGGCCATGGCAGAACAGTGACATTCCATTCATGCTGGAGGGTCATGTCAGGATTGTCATGATGTTGCCTGCTTGGGTACTTCAAACCCCATCCCCCTCTCTCTGCCTCTCCCTTTCCTACCACAACCCATGCGGTGATCACAGAGAGATGTCGTAAATTCCTGAGAATCCCCCCACCACAAACAAACAGTATTAAGAGAGAGGGTAAACTTTCAGGACAAAGGAATTCTCTTCCACCTCACAGAACTTGGGGTACGAACATATTTCATATTCCTGCAAAAGTATGAAATATCGGTGGACAGTCCAGCTATGAACCGGTCCATTTGTCACCACGTGGGAAACTCATGTGAGACTGTGTGACCACATTACCATACCGCTGTTTATATAATAACCTCAGATATGAGGTTTACATCTGTGTGTTGTATAAAATGAATGAGTGAGTATGATACTGTTTGTATAATTGTGTAATATGATTTTGAACTGTTTAATGAAGAAAAATACAACTCCCTGTTGTATTTGAACTAAATCCAAGGACCGCCCCTGAGCCAGTTGGGTCAGAGACCATGGAACCACCCCTCTCTGCTATCTGAATAAAAGCCCACTAAGAAATTACCATTTAGACCATGCTTTCCTCCATTAGGAGGAGAAAGAAGGTTAAAGTACCATTGGTGAATCTTTAACCATACCACGTGGTTAAACTCTTAAGACGAATGAGAACAAGTCTTTGATATTGACTACTAGTCTGCAGCTAGGAATTCGGTATCATTGAACGCGAAGAAAGACAACCGCCGAAACAAGCAGTCTATAACGAATGTCACTCTGAACAATCCACAATAACTACGACAGAAGGAGCTCCAACAAAACGAACTTCTCTCCGACGATCAAGACGACACAAACAATGAGCGTAAATATATATATATTGATTGCAATTGTTCCCGAATTAGTGAGCGTTCATGTGTAAGGATTAGCATGTCAATTGTTATAAAGAGTATACTCTGTAGTGACTTCTGAATCGACCCCCCATCCATCCCTTTTGTCTAACAAGCCGCCATGCCGGTTCAGCCCACTAGGGCATATTGCTCCCATCATTTCATGTAACTATTTTAAGTTTGTTTGTTTATGCATTTCTGTGAATTAATTAGTTAGTAATAAATAAATGATTTAAGACAATTGATGTATGGATGACTCATAGTGAAGACTGGGTTCGTGCAGATAATCAACGATTTACGACGTTTGGAATGAGACTGACGAGGTAGAGTAAATAAATCATTAATTAGAAGACTATTGATCAGATATGAAAATATCTGAAAGGTTATATTGGGAAATTATAACTTTGTAATCTAATAACTTTCCCTGGTGCCCTCGAATTCATAGTTAATTAGTTACGTTATTACTCAAGTGATAGCGTAATCCCTAATTACAGGAATCTTTTATAAAAACTATAAGTCTTCAATTTAACGATAGCAAAGACACGACAGGATGAACCTGCAGGAAGGGTACCACATGAGGGAGGATGTCTTCCCTGTAATGCACAACGTTGAGATTGCCTGAAATGACAAGCTCAGTCCGATGATGCTGTGACACATCGCCCCAGACCATGACGGACCCTCCACCTCCAAATCGATCCCGCTCCAGAGTACAGGCCTTGGTGTAACGCTCATTCCTTCGATGATAAACATGAATCCGACCATCACCCCTGGTGAGACAAAACCGCGACTCGTCAGTGAAGAGCACTTTTTGCCAGTCCTGTCTGGTCCAGTGACGGTGGGTGTGTGCCCATAGGCGACGTTGTTGCCAGTGATGTCTGGTGAGGACCTGCCTTACAACATGCCTACAAGCCCTCAGTCCAGCCTCTCTCAGCCTATTGCGGACAGTCTGAGCACTGATGGAGGGATTGTGCGTTCATGGTGTAACTCGGGCAGTTGTTGTTGCCATCCTGTACCTGTCCCGCAGGTGTGATGTTCGGATGTACCGATCCTGTGCAGGTGTTGTTAAACGTGGTCTGCCACTGAGAGGACGATCAGCTGTCCATCCTGCCTCCCTGTAGCGCTGTCTTAGGCGTCTGTAAGCCGTTAGTGTCTTAACGACCGCTCCACAGGTGCGTGTTCATTAATTGTTTATGGTTCATTGAACAAGCATGGGAAACAGTGTTTAAACCCTTTACAATGAAGATCTGTGAAGTTATTTTGATTTTTACGAAATTTGAAAGACAGGGTCCTGAAAAAGGGACGTTTCTTTTTTGCGGAGTTTACTTACGTCATAATATTTTATTAGGCTATTGCCCAAACTTAGTTATAGCTTTCTTGAGGAAGGTCATCAATGAGATTTGAACTTGTGATCTGCTACTTCCCAGCCCTGTACTGCACACTGCACCACCAGGATGGAGTTGATCTGTACACAAAGGCTAAGAATTTCAAGTCTCACGGCTATGTCTTAGTAGATATTTGCATATATCTATTGACACGTCACCACAATCTGGCAAGCAATAATTTCATGTTAATATACAGTACCAGTCAAAACTTTGGACACACCTACTCATTAAAGGGATTTTCTTGATTTTTACTATTTTCTACATTGTAGAATAACCAAAAAAAGTTACCAAAAAAGTGTTAAATCAAAATATATTTTATAATCTTCAAAGTAGCCATCCTTTGCCTTGATGACAGCTTTGCACACTCTTGGCATTCTCTCAACCAGCATCACCTGGAATGCTTTTCCAACAGTCTTGAAGGAGTTCCCACATATGCTGAGCACTTGTTGGCTGCTTTTCCTTCACTCTGCGGTCCAACTCATCAATTGGGTTGAGGTCAGGTGATTGTGGAGGCCATGTCATCTGATGCAGCACTCCATCACTCTCCTTCCTGGTCAAATAGCCATTAAGCAGCCTGGAGGTGTGTTGGGTCGTGATAGTGATGATCGTCCCACTAAGCCCAAACCATATGAGATGGCGTATCGCTGCAGAATGCTGTGGTAGCCATGCTGGTTCAGTGTGGTTTGAAGTTTAAATAAATCACAGACAGTGTCACCAGCAAAGCACCCCCACACCATCACACCTCCTCCTCCATGCTTCACGGTGGGAACCACACATGTGGAGATCATCCGTTCATCTACTCTGCGTCTCACAAAGACACAACGGTTGGAACCAATCAGACCAAATGACAGATTTCCACCGGTTTCCATTGCTCGTGTTTCTTGGCCAAAGCAAGTCTCTTCTTCTTATTGGTGTCCTTTAGTAGTGGTTTCTTTGTAGCAATTCAACCATGAAGGCCTGATTCACAGTCTCTTCTGAACAGTTGATGTTAAGATGTGTCTGTTACTTGAACTCTGTGAAGCATTTATTTGGGCTGCATTTATTTGGGCTTGTACTTGTAATTTTGCAAACTGCACTTGAAGAAACTTTTAAAGTTCTTTAAATTTTCCTTATTGACTGACCTTTATGTCTTAAAGTAATGATGGACTGTCGTTTCTCTTTGCTTATTTGAGCTGTTCTTGCCATAATATGGACTTGGTCTTTTACCAAATAGCACTATCTTCTGTATACAACCCCTACCTTGTCACAAAACAACTGACTGGCTCAAACGCATTAAGAAGGAAAGAAATTCCACAAATGAACTTTTAACAAGGCACACCTGTTAATTGAAATGTATTCCAGGTGACTACCTCATGAAGCTGGTTGAGAGAATGCCAAGCTTGTACAAAGCTGTCATCAAGGCAAAGGGTGGCTACTTTGAACAACCTCAAATATACAATATATTTTGATTTGTTTAACACTTTTTTGGTTACTACATGATTCCATGTGTGTTATTTCATAGTTTTGATATCTTCATTATTATTCTACAATGTAGAAAATAGTAAAAATAAAGAAAAACCCTTGAATGAGTAGGTGTGTCCAAACTTTTGACTGGTACTGTACATTTGTACGGAAGTCGAAACATCTAAACTTGACATGATCTGAAAAGGACTGGTGAAAGTAAAAAGTAAGAGGACACACTTTAGCTCCAGTCCTGTGGTACAGTGGATTAGTTCCATGCATGGTTAAAACTCCAAAGGTCACAGATGCAACTGGGGAACAAACCTATAGTTGAAGTCGGAAGTTTACATACACCTTAGCCAAATACATTTAAACTCAGTTTTTCACAATTCCTGACATTTAATCCTGGTAAGAATTGACACAGCCGAGAAACGGGGGTTTCGTGAGTTGGTGCGAACACTCGACCCAAGGTACCAAATGCAAATTGAAATGTGACACGTATTAATGCCAAATAACTTGCAAACAAAGTTTAGGCCTAAAATATATATATATATTTTGGGGGTCTTGCCTGTTTTGCAACTATAGTTTAAGTGTTTTCTATTTATATTTTTAGATTTTATACATTAATATTTTGTTAAATGCTTAATTGAAAATTTGCACAAAGGTTCTAAATTAAATGAGAAATAATCAAATACGAGTAAGTACATTTTATTTGTTGAGTATAATTCAAAATGTAAAAGAGGCATGTGGTAATTTTATATAAACTATTTATTAATTGAATTTACAGAAAATGTGCTATATCAATATGTATCTTTATATGAAATGAACTATATCGGGATATGAGATTTTGGCCATATCGCCCAGCCCTACTGTGAAGCATTTATTTGGGCTGCAATCTGATGTGCAGTTAACTTATCCTCTGCAGCAGAGGTAACTCTGGGTCTTCCATTCCTGTGGCGGTCCTCATGAGACCCAGTTTCATCATAGCGCTTCATGGTTTTTGCAACTGCACTTGAAGAAACTTTCAAAAATGTCTTGAAATTTTCCAGATTGACTGACCTTCATGTCTTAAAGTAATGATGGACTGTCATATAAAATGTGGCCTAACTGAATCTTTAAAATTCCTTCAACATAGCATCTTATGCAAATAAAACACCATCAAAATGTTAAGGCTTTAAAGGGGCAATCTGGGATTGGTACATCCATTTTTTTTATTTTAAATTATGCCAAAGTTTAGGGTTATTTTCACTCCCTTATTTTCACTCCATTGTTTCTTTTCCCATTTTCTAAATCTCCAAATAACAATCTGTGCATGTGCTACAAACCTAGGCCCAGATTTCACTACCCCAGGTAGATTATACGAGTGCAAGATTGAATGTTGTGTTAGTGTAGCTGTGAGATGACTTGTTGAGGTTTATCATAAAATTGACTGACCTAATGTATTTGAGTTATGTGAAACTGAAAAATATTGTAAAATGTAAAATCTCCATTGAGCATGAAGTGGACTTAATCTGGATCTAGGAAATGGCCTCAAGGGTGTAACCTTTATACTGCTGGAGGAACTGACACTTCTCAATCTCATTTTTTTAAATGTTTATGAGCATGCTGTACTTAAAGTGATTGAACCTTCCATTTTGGACTCGACGTGTCAATGTCGAGTCCTTCCTAATATTGAGTTGCACACCCCCTTTTGCCCTCAGAGTAGCCTCAATTAGTCAGGGCATGGACTCTACAAGGTGTCAAACTTTCCACAGTGATGCTGGCCCACATTGACTCCAATGCTTCCCAGTTGTGTCAAATTGGCTGGATGTCCTTCGGGTGGTGGACCATTCTTGATACACACAGGAAACTTGAGTGTGAAAAACCCTGCAGCGTTCCAGTTCTCGACACAAACTGGTGCGCCTAGCACCTTAAAAAAAAAAAATCACCTTTAATTAACTAGGCAAGTCAGTTCAAAACAAATTCTTATATAAAATGACAGCCTACCGGGGAACAGTGGGTTAACTACCTTGTTCAGGGGCAGAACGACAGATTTGTACCTTGTCAACTCGGGGATTCGATCCGGTAAACGAAACACTCTAACCACTAAGCTACCTGCCGCCCCAGGCACCTATTACCGTACCCCGTTCAAAGGCACGAATCTTTTGTCTTGTCCATTCACCCTTTTAACGGCACACACACAATCCATGTCTCAATTGTCTCAAGGCTTATAAATCCTTCTTTAACCTGTGTCCTCCCCTTCATCCACACTGATTGAAGTGGATTTGATAAGTGAACGATACTTTCTGAAGGCTCTGTATAATCAATACACAACTTCCAAGGAGTAGGGTATTTGATGCAAACATAAAAGTATAACTTTTCCATTGTAGACATTTACATAATCACATTCACTCGTGGAAGGCAATTAGGCCCTGGCCAGCAAACAAAATCTCTTGCGTCATTTTGTAAACGATTGTCATTTAGTCTACCGATTTGAAAAGACAAAATGTTTTTACTCTCTTATTGCACACTCTGCATGGCTCGAGAACAATGACGTGAAAAATTGTGTACAACGTCACGTGTTTCGAGGACTCTTTCTGGCTCTAGCTCTACTTTCAAAACAACTGTCTTAAAAGTATTTTTAAAACTCTGCAGCATCCCTTTCAGACAGTCATGCACTTACATGATTTTGTATGCATGTGTGGGTTCTAATTGTATGTCTCAAAGTACTTCAACTAGGCCTAGAAGTACTGTAGTTGATTCGGCCACATTATTTGAAAATACTAAAATACACAGAAAATAAGTATTTACAATACAAATACTTAAATATGCAAGTATTTGAACACAGGTCTGTTTAATTGCGCATAACCTGCACTGAAAGCAGTAGATACGGTTTGTAGCACCCCCTTGTGGTAAATTATTTGAAGCGGGGGAAATCACATATCATACATGGTTCTTCCCCCTTCACTAATGTATTGAAACACTAATTATATATTTTTTTTTCATTTCCACCAACAGACTTTCAATAGTCTGAACATTAACACTCTTAAATGTTATGTTTCTACTTTTTTTAATAGGCTGTTCCTGATTCTGGCTGTTGGTCGACCATTAAATATAGATTTTAAATGATTACTCTCAGTTAAATATCAGTCCGAAAAGTCTGTTAATTGAATTTCATTCATGTTTTTATAGTTCATTTTACAGGCTTAGACAGGCATATTTTAAGATTATAAATGCCTTATGAGTTAAGTACAACTGTCCTACCTTAAAACCCCAAATTAAAGATTGTATAGCTTAAATCCATTGTTTATGTATAGCTTCAAAATATGATTATAGTGAGTCCTTGCATGTACTCTATAGCTCCGCCAGGGTAAGACTGTTGAAACATGCACCTCTTTCATGTCTTTTGGACAAGGTACTCACAGTCCAAAGAGGAGGAATCGTCCCTTTCGGTCAGGTTTAGCATCTGTTGCATCTTCAAGCTCCACGACTTCTCCCACTAGCTGAGTAACATCAGGTTCTTCTGCCGCCATCTATGTCACACACACACAAAACATCAGCCAATTTATATAAACAGACATGATATAATATAAATTATATTTCTTACATGGCTCCAGCTGGGCCTATTCATTAAAGCTACACTCCAGGATTCTAAAAAAACAACAACAAAAAAACAGAATCCCCGCCACTTGGAATACAGCTGAGGGATGGGGTCAGGGAAATGTAATCTCTGCTAAATTCATAGCAAGTGCTCTAGATACAAGGACGGACAGTCTTTGACATCCAAGATAGGTTTAATCCGATGAGTCCCACCGTTGCACCAGCGTGATTTACAACCTCCTACCCCTTTTCGACATTGTGTGTTTAAGATACAGACCATTAGTCTGTGTGATTTAACAGGGGCTAAGCTAGAGCAGTGTTTGTGAGACAAGGGCGGATCCCGAAGGGGCTCAGGCCGGATCTTTTTTTACAAAAACGTCTGTAGAGTCAATGGTTTGAGCTACAAACTATTAAAGCTATCTATGAATAGTTGAGACTCTCAAGCACGCACGTGTAAACATGTTTTACTCTATGATGCTCACAAGCTACACAAGCGTCTTTAGAAGGTAAGGGGTTCTTCTACATCATAGGATCATAGGAAATCCCAGGACATAAGAGTCTATAATAATCTTACAGTTGCTGTCACAAACTCCACGCCGTTGTCACCGACTAGTTGGATATTAATTTCCCACTGAGTAAACAATTTCTGTACATAAACCAGTTTATTAGGTAGTACCGGGTCGGACCCCCCTTTGCTCCAGAATGCCAAATCCTGATTCTGCCATCAGCACGATTCGTCGGTCCAGGCAATTTTTTCCCACTCCTCAATTATCCAGTGTTGGTGATCTCGTGCCCACTGGAGCCACTTCTTTCTGTTTTTAGCTGATAGGAGTGGAACCCTCTGCTGCATTATAGCCCATCCGTGTAAAGGGCCGACGAGTTGTGCATTCCGATATGCCGTTCTGCACACCACTGTTGTACTGCGACATTATTTGTCTGTTTGTGGCCCGCCTGTTAGCTTGCATGATTCTTGCCATTCTCCTTCGACCTCTCATCAACTAGCAGTTTTTGCCCACAGGACTGCCACTGACTGGATGTTTCTTGTTTGTCACACCATTCTCGGTAAACCCTGGACACTGTCGTGCATTAAAAGCCCAGGAGGCCGGCCGTTTGATATACTATCATACCACGCTCAATGTAACTTAGAATGGGCAAAACGAGTGACCTAACGTTCAATCGAAATGTGAATGAATGCCTCAATGCCCATCTGTCTGCTTTAAAGAGCAAGCCGCGTGACTCACTGTCTGTAGGAGCGAACCATTTTTTGTGAATGGGGTGGTGTACCTAATAAACAGGCCACTGATTGTACAGCATTCATATAAATACATTTTTATCAGGTTTTGCTTTGGCGGACCTTATTTTTGTATCGACACATTTAATGATATGGATATTTAAGCTACAGAATAGATTACCATAGCTAGCTAGCTAATGTTATATTTGCTATCGCGAACACAAGGCATTAACAAGGCATTCCGCCTTATCAATAGGGTTCTCAACTATAAACTCTGCTTACCGGTGGGACATTGAACTACAATCCCGACGCTCTGTTAACATTTAGAAACGTCAATAATCATCGCTTGCGATACGGTTTTAGAAACATATGGTGCGCTGTAACATGGAGATATGTGCATGTGGGAACAATAATTCTAGCCCTATAAAAAGGTGTGTAGTAATCAGCATCTTGATGTGGGGATGTTTTTCCCATCGGAAGGGACTGGGAAACTGGTCAGAACTGAAGGAATGATGGATGGCGCTAAATACAGGGAAATTCTTGGGGGAAACCTGTTTCAGTCTTCCAGAGATTTGAGACTGGGATAGAGGTTCACCTTCCAGCAGGACAATGGCCCTAAGCATACTGCTAAAGCAACACTCGAGTGGTTTAAGGGGAAACATTTAAATGTCTTGGAATGGTCTAGTCAAAGCCCAGACCTCAATCCAATTGAGAATCTGTGGTATGATTTAAAGATTGCTGTACACCAGCGGAACCCATCCAACTTGAAGGAGCTGGAGCAGTTTTTCCTTGAAGAATGGGCAAAAATCCCAGTGGCTAGATGTGCCAAGCTTATAGAGACATACCCCAAGAGACTTGCAGCTGTAATTGCTGCAAAAGGTGGCTCTACAAAGTATTGACTTTGGGGAGGGTGAATAGTTCAGTTTTTATGTCTTATTTCTTGTTTCACAACAAATTATTTAATGAGCAGGCAAAAAAAAAAAGCAGAAATATGCGTACTTTCCTTATGAAACAATTTTCCACCACCATGCTACTAGTGGCTAAACGCTAATCCCGAATGTTATGTATCGGGTTTATCCAATCCGGTTGAAACTATCAGCCCAGGGGTTCTGTTTCTTTTACGCCTGCTGCATTAGCAGCATCTCATTAGAGGAAAATAAGGCTGTTCTCAGGGCAGACCTGGTTGTAGCTAGTTATGTTTGAGTACATCAAGGACCATTTTCGCAAATATTCAACCTAGTTCACCGCAGAAACGAGGTAATTAACTACAATGACCATAATCCATTGCGCCTGTTTTTCCCGGCTCGAACATAGATGGATACACTTATGCCTGCTATTTTAATTACACACAGACCACATGAGAGGAATGTACACAACACAATGGTGAGAGAAAGGGACAGACAGTTCGTAAAGTATGCCTTATCTACTTGAAGAACTAGTAAAATGATTATCAGACAGCTCTGCAGCAAGCTTAGGCAGGCTAGCCTAGTTAAAGAGGATGACTATAGAGTACACTATGGGGGGCATAAGTGTCTGGCTGTTGGGCTGCTACTGCCTGAGCAGAGACGCCATGATGACTTAAGGAAATACAAATAATAAAGTCCAAATAAAAACTAAGTAATATACACCTGAAATATTGTACTATTTTATAGTAATTTCCTATTTTTATATTGATGTCTACCCAATGTGGACCTGACAGAGACAATGGAATATTTTCAATGTTTAGTAAGTTAAATATTTTGGGCTTTGGAATTTCCATAAAAAAAAACGTTATAATGCAATGAATGTTTAAGAAAGAAAAAGTGAAACCAAAATCCGTGATTAATTTTCAATAATCGAACCGACCTCAAAGCACGTAAATCACTCAGCACTACATTTGACCTAACCTTAGGTGAAAAAAACAGACTGCTACAACCTGATTTGGCTGTACGCGATACAGAACATCCGGGATTAGCATTTAGCCACTCTAGCATGGTGGTTGGAAATGGTTTCACAAAGAACGTACGCATATTTGCCACGTTTTGAAGTTGAGGAAATAGAAGCCTATGCAGTCGAATGGAGAATGTTTTAGGTACGAAACGAGGGATACGAATGTATTGCCGGCTGCATACAATGCATTGGTACGGTAAACTGACACGACTCAATATCGCCATCAGCCGGCCTTTGGTCTGGAAGAATGATTGAAGTCCAAAGTTTGCAAATCCCACACCATACCAAAACCACAATTTGTCAAGCTACAAATATCTGCTCTATATTTTGTCCAGCCAGAGTTAATTAATTTTCAGGAAAGAGCCCCCGACAGAAGTCAAGTTTTGAAGCTGGCTAGCTAGCACTGCAGTAAAGTTAGTGCCACAACAAGATGATAAGCAGGACAGTACGACTTACTTTTGTTTTAAGCCGTTTGTCACCTTGTGTCTGTCAAAGCTGGGCAGAATATAATAGCTAGTTCGCTATATAGCATAACTAGACTAATTCGTGTTCGTCAAGATGCACCTTCACCTTCAGCTCACCAGAAGAAAAGTGAAAGTAGCGGCATAGAGTTTCTGAACATACTGATGCCGCGTTCAAAACAACTGGGGAAAATACGAGGTCAAATAATGACGTCCGTGATCTTCAGGTCGGAATTCTAGAAAGAGACCCTAGTTTTTTACCTCCTAAAAAAAATTAATTGAGGAGGCCCGAGTTGCAATTCCGAGTTGGACGACCGTTCAAATCTATTTCTCTAAGTCGGAGCTGTTTTCCCCCCGCCTTCTGTAGTCAGAAATTTCGGAGTTACCAGTTCTCACAGTTGTTTTGAACGCGGCATGTAACTATTTCTGAAACCATGGGCGCAACAATGTGAGACTTGCGAAACAGACCAAGCAGACCAGACGGAGGTTTGAGAAGTGAAACATTCTTCCTCAGTTGTTCATTTTCTGGTAATATAAAGGCATAACCTACATTCGAGCCAACGTTATTACTCCAACCAGTGTTTCGTGTTGGCTTACCCTGGCGTGACGTTTTGATAACCGCGTAAATTGCTCTCAGACAAGGTAAATTATATATTCGGCTGTAATTACCGACCCAAAACGAAATACTAATTAGCTGCTAATGTGGCTATCATACAGAACTATAAATCTTGTCGCAAGCTGTGACTTAATATGCTAACGCGAGCGTTGCAAAATAAATTTAAACATACATATTATTATTATGTTGCGCAACAAAGAGCGTATGCGTTGCCAATCGCTAAAATAGGGCTTACGTCCAAACACTTAAGACACACCCTATCCCCTCAAATTAAGTGGACACTTCTGATGACGTGTCAATACTTCTGAGGAGTGTACACTTGCGAGGGAGGAGGGAATGATTAAAACATATATATATTCATAATACAGATCAACAACTTACGTTGCTACATCATACAAAACAGAACGCAGGTATTAACAAGAAAATACTAAAACATATTGTAACGACCCTGGTTTAGAAGCGCGGAAATCAACTCTGCCACACGAGCATGCTTTTGCGGCACAGTCGATAGCGCGCAGGACTTCGGGCTAGAAGGTCGAGGGTTCGAGACCTGCTCCCTGCCTGTTTCATTACAATACAAAAAATATAAATGAAAAAAATATATATTCTAGTGCAATTGTAATCACACTAAAAAAATCGCATTATAATGATTCAGGAAAATGGTATTCACTAGGGATAATGTTTTAATAAGATAGTTAAATTCAATCAAATGTGTAATTTTGGTGTAGAATTGTTGTTTGTGTATAAAGTATTTGCTGGTGACACTCAGTGATTTATTTAGAATTCAAGGCACACTTAAGTTGCCCCTCACTATAGCTGCACTTCGCCACATGGCAAGATTTACATTGGTCTTCTCCCTTTTAATGCTTCTATGCTCATCCTTGAAAAATGCCAGAAGGTCTGAAATGGACACCAAAGTCGACATATTGGACAAACAATATTATCTAGGCTAAGTAAAACCAAATAATTTTTTAAATTACTGCTCTGCTAACTAACTAGCTAAAGTGTAGTCAGTGACTAGCTAAGACCGTGAAAGGGGACTTAAAATGTTAATGGATTGGACACAGAAGGCTGGATCGCACTGGTGAATGGTAGCTGACAGTGTCTGCTAGAGATGACGTGCAGGAATTTGTAGTCTTGCTGAGGTCTTCTGTTGCAAATTAGAATTGTGCATTTTTTTGTTGTAAATATATTGATAAAACTCACCTTGTCCAGACAGAATTACACGGTTATCAAAACCTCACGCCTGACTAAGCCTATGTTACCGGCCTCAGTCTGTAGCTGAAGAGGCCTGTATTAGTAAAAGGAACGCACACAAGTTTATGTCAGCAAAAATCTGGAGCTTTCTTTATTCTGCAGAATGGTGCGCTCTTGGCCAGAACTTGCTGTTTCTCCTACTACCACAGTGCAACAGCGCCATCTATTGGGTTGATGGACTAATGCTAAAGCATGTAGAATATACCATTTAGATTAATTAAGACAAATACTGTTTTCAGAAGCGATTTTGCGACTAGTCTCATTTTGTGTGTGTCTTGCATCTTTGTTGCCCACTTCTCTGCGAATGTTTGTTGGGTTCTTGTCACTGTTTCTGGTTTGAGCTTGAACAGTAGGTCGATAGGAAGGCGTGGAGCTCTGCCATACAGGAGGGAAAATGGTGAGTATCCCGTTGCCTCGTGCCTTGTACAGTTATAGGCATGGACAATGTTTGGTAGATGGTCTTTCCACTCTGTCTTCTCTTCTTACAGAGTACGGAGCATCTGCAGGAGTGGTCTATTCATCCTTTCCACAGGGTTACCTTGTGGATGGTATGGGTTTGTTAGTGTGAGATCTCTGCCTCTGGAACAGGTTGTTCATGAACTCTCACCCTTGGTCATGGCGAAGCTTACTAGAATAGCCAAACCGAGGAATGAAGTTTTGAAATATGTTTTTCCTGACTTGTTCTTCGTTGGGTAGGCCTGTGCAAAGATGTGAAATGATCTACCAGTACAAGAATATATTCATAGCCTCCTTTGCTTGGCTCAAGGTGTATGTAGTCGACGGAGAGAAGCTCAAAGGGTGCACTGGTGGTGATAGAACCCATAGGTGCTTTCTCTGGAACACAGAGACATTTCTGCTTGATACATGCATACTGTCTGAACACATAGTCTTCTACTTCACGCTGCATGAATGGCCAGTAAAATCGTTCCCTGACTAGATGGATCACTTTGTCTGCTCCAACGTGGCCCATGTCGTCATGTAAGTTCTTCAGCACCACTGATTTCAGCTTGCTGGGTAGTACAAGTTGCTTTCGTTGTCCAGCCTGTCTGTACAGGATTTAATTTCCTATGACCAGCTTGTTCCACTCATGGACTAGTCTCATTATTTCTGGTCCCATGAGCGTTTTCTCTATCTCATTTCGATTCCATCTGTTGTTTTTCAGCGAGATGATTTCTCTGATTGCAGCATCCTCGTGCTGTTCAGCCTCCTCTGCTTCCTTGCCATACCGCTGAAATTACTTTTGGTGACATAGATTCTGTGTATTCATCCACGTGGTTGTGGAGAACGACAGGACAACGAGACAGTGTGTCAGCGTCTGCATTAATTTTCCCAGGTCTGTATTTCAGGTCGAAGTGAAAGTCGGCCAGCTCCCCAACCCAGCGGTGACATACTGCGTTGAGTCTAGCTGTGCTCGGAACATAGTTTTGTTGTCTGTGTATACGGTAAAGGTGGGTGCATAGTATAGATAGTCACAAAATTTGTCCCAGATTGGCCATTTAAGTGCTAAAAACTCAAGTGTGCCAGAGAGGTGGTAGGTCAGGGCATGAGTTTGGGTGGGCATTCTATGTCTGGTGTTCTATGTTGTCCTTGTTTTGTATTTCTGTGTGTTTGGCCTGGTATGGTTCTCAATCAGAGGCCGCTGTCTATCGTTGTCTCTGATTGAGAATCATACTTAGGTAGCCTGTTCCCACCTGTGTTGGTGGGTGGTTGTTTTCTGTTTAGTGTATGTCACCTTGCAGAACTGTTCGTTTATCGTTTTTGTTGTTTTGTTCTAGTATTCGTATTCATTAAAATGAATTATGAATACTTACCACGCTGCACCTTGGTCTTCTCCTTCTCCTCGATACGACGATCGTTACAGAAACAAGGTCCATGAAGTCAATAACTTGCTTGTAACAGATGACATTCATTTCTGACTATCTCTGAAACTCACTTAGATAATACCTTTGATGATACAGTGGTAGCAATACATGGTTATAACATCTACCAAAAAGACAGAAATGCCAATGGAGGCCGTGTTGCGGTCTATATTCAGGAACACAATCCTGTAAAGCTTAGAGATGATCTAATGTTAAATACTGTTGAAGTAATATGGCTACAGGTTCACCTGCCTCACCTAAAGCCCATTCTGATGGGAAGCTGCTATAGACCACCAAGTGCTAACAGTCAGTATCTGGATAATATGTGTGAAATTCTTGATAATGTATGTGATATCAACAAAGAAGTATATTTTCTTGGTGATTTAAATATGGATTGGCTATCATCAAGCTACCCACTCAGGAAAAAACTTCAAACTGTAACCAGTGCCTGCAACCTGGATCAGGTTGTCAGTCAACCTACCCATCATGGTAGTTACAAACAGCACAGGAATTAAATCATCAACATGTTTTGATCAAATCTTTACTAACGCTGAAGATATTTGCTTTAAAGCAGTATCCAAATCCATAGGATGTAGTGATCACAGTATAGTAGCCATATCTAGGAAAAGTTCAAAAGGCTGGGTCTAATACAGTGTATGAGAGGTCATACAATAAGTTTTGTAGTGATTCATATGTTGATGATGTAAAGAATATTTGCTGGTCGGCGGTGTGTAATGAGGAACAACCAGACGCTGCACTTGACGCAGTTATGAAACTACATATTCCAGTTACTAATAAGCACGCACCCATTAAGAAAAAATTACTGTAAAAACTGTTAAATCCCCTTGGATTAATGAGGAATTGAAAAATTGTATGGTTGAGAGGGATGAGGCAAAAGGTATGGCAATTAAGTCTGGCAGCCTAACTGATTGGCAAACGTACTGCAAATTAAGAAACTACACTATCAAACAAAGATAAATTATATAAGGAATGATAGTAAAAAGCTTTGGGGCAATTTAAATGACATTTTGGGGGGAAAAGCCAACTCGGCTCCATCATTCATTGAATCAGATGGCTCATTCATCACAAAGCCCACTGATATTGCAAACTACTTTAATGACTTTTTCATTGGCAAGATAATCAATCTTAGCGATGACATGCCAGCAACAAACGCTAACACTACACATCCAAGTATGTCGGACCAAATTATGAAAGTCAAGCATTGTATGTAAGCAAGTATTCCATAAATGTATTCCATTTATTATTTTGAATTCCATTAAGTCAGTGTGGAAGAGGTGAAAAAATTATTGTTGTCTATCAACAATGACAAGCCACCAGGGTCTGACAATCTGTATGGAAGATTACTGAGGATAATAGAAGACGATATTGCCACACAA
This sequence comes from Salvelinus namaycush, assembly GCF_016432855.1. Classification (NCBI taxonomy): domain Eukaryota; kingdom Metazoa; phylum Chordata; class Actinopteri; order Salmoniformes; family Salmonidae; genus Salvelinus; species Salvelinus namaycush. The sequence continues at coordinate 4,701,619 of NC_052322.1, read as the reverse complement.
TTTTAGAATACTAGAGAGCGTGTGCCCTCAGGGCTGGAATAGTAAAGCCCCCTTTACCGGCTCAAATAGCCAACCAATCAGCCTGTTACCAACCCGTAGTAAACTTCTGGGAAAAAATGTGTTTGACCAGATACAATGCTATTTCACAGTAAACAAATTAACAACAGAATTTCAGCATGCTTATAGGCCCCTTGCTTTTTTCAATTTTTTAGTAACGACATGCCACTGACTTTGATTAAAGCCAGAGTGTCTGTGTACACCGACTGAAATGACTGCAACACTCAACAAATAGCTGCAGTTAGTTTCAGAGTGGGTAGCAAGGAATACGTTAGCCCTGAATATTTACGAAACTTAAAGCATTGTATTTGGAACAAAACACTCACTAAACCCTAAACCTCAAATAAATATTGTAATAAATAATGTGGAAATTAAGCAAGTTGAGATGACTAAACTACTTGGAGTAACCCTAGATTGTAAACTGTCATGGTCAAAACATATTGATGCAGTAGTAGCTAAGATGGGGAGAAGTATGTCTATAATAAAGCGCTGCTCTACCTTCTTAACAGCACTATCAACAGGGCAGGTCCTACAGGCCCTAGTTTTGTCATACCTGGACTACTGTTCATTCGTGTGGTCAGGTGCCACAAAAAAGGACTTGCAATTGGCTCAGAACAGGGCAGCACGGCTGGCCCTTAAAAGTACACGGAGAGCTAACATTAATGATATGCATGTCAATCTCTCATGGCTCAAAGTGGAAGAGAGATTGACTTCCTCATTACTTGTTTTTGTAAGAGGTGTTGACAAGCTGAATATACCGAGCTGTCTGTTTAAATACTAGCACACAGCTCGGACACCCATGCATACCCCACAAGACATGCCACCAGAGGTCTCTTCACAGTCCCCAAGTCCAGAACAGACTATGGGAGGCGCACAGTACCTCATAGAGCCATGACTACATGGAACTCTATTCCACATCAAGTAACTGATGCAAGCAGTAGAATCAGATTTAAAAAACAGGTAAAAAAATACCTTATGGAACAACGGGGACTGTGAAGCAACACAAACATTGGCATAGACACATGCACACGCACACGCACACACACACACACACACACACACACACACACACACACACACACACACACACACACACACACACACACACACACACACACACAATAACATATGCACTATATGGATTAAGTACTGTAGATATTTGGTAGTGGTGGAGTAGGGGCCTGAGGGCACACAGTGTGTTGTGAAATCTGTGAATGTATTGTCATGTTTTTAAAATTGTATAAACTGCCTTAATTTTGCTGGACCGCAGGAAGAGCTTTGGCAGCAGTTAATGGGGATCCATAATAAATACAATACAATAGAATTTTTAGCAAAATGCTTGAATCTCACATTTCTGAGCTACTGGAGAAACTTTTTTTTTTTTTTTACTAGAGGTAGAAGTTATCAAATCAAAATAAAATACAATTTGATTGGTCACATACACATGATTAGCAGATGTTATTGCGGTTGTAGCGAAATGCTTGTGTTTCTAGCTCCAACAGTGCAGTAACATCTAACAAGTAATATCTAACAATTTCACAACAATACACACAAATTTAAAGTAAAGGAATGGAATTAAGAATATATACATATTTAGATGAGCAATGTCAGAGTGGCATAGACTAAAATACAGTAGAATAGAATACAGTACATACATAATTATTAAAGTGACTAGTGTTCCAATTGTTAAAGTGGCCAGTGATTTCAAGTTTATGTATATAGGGCAGCAGCCTCTAAGGTGCTAATGATGGCATTTAACAGTCTGATGGCCTTGAGACAGAAGCTGTTTCAGTCTTAATGTCCCAGCTTTGATGCACCTGTACTGACCTTGCCTTCTGGATGATAGCGGGGTGAACGGACAGTGGATCGGGTGGTTGTTGTCCTTGATGATCTTTTTGGCCTTCCTATGGCATTGGTGATACAGCCCAACAGGATGCTCTCTATTGTGCATCTGGAAAAGTTTGTGTGGGTTTTAGCCAAATTTCTTCTGCCTCCTGAGGTTGAAGAGCCGCTGTTGTGCCTTCTTCACCACACTGTCTGTATGGGTGGATCATTTCAGTTTGTCAGTGATGTGTACGCCGAGGAAGCTTTCCACCTTCTCCACTGCGGTCTCGTCGATGTGGATAGGGGGGTGCTCCAGACCCGGACTCGGGCATGGCTAACCATGGAGATCCCTCCAATCTTCACCGAATTAGGTAAATGTGCTTTTAGTTTAAAGTTGGTGGAGTTGGTGCCTCTAGGGAAATTCAGGCGGATGTTAGAGGGCCTTTTTACTGTTTTGCTTTTTGTGTTTATTTTAAATTTGTATGTATATATATATTTTTTTATGTATTCATGCAGGGCTCATCTGCAAAAGAGACTGTGGTCCCAGCATGACTCCCTGATTAAATGAAGGTTAAATAAAAAATACATTTAAAAGGGGGGGGGTGGGTCCTCCTGGGTCCTGGTGTCTTGTAACAGACAGGGTTGATCTGTCTGTCACAATCGAGAGCTAAGTTTATCATTGCCAGAGAGGCACTACTACCAGGGACTGTCTAGGAGATCCTGCCTCTCTTTACTGCTGCCTGGGCTTTTGCTCTCTCTTGGGGCTAATATTCACTTCACTCAAGCTACTTTTTAGTTTTTTTCCTGAGTACTTTGGGTAAGGGGAAAGGTTACGAAGATGCAGTCCTGCGCCAGGTGTGGGTTTGTGGTGTACCCAGCGGAGAAGATCAATTGTATTGATCAGGTAAGAAAGAGTTACTCCCATACTTTACCTCTAGCTGGATTTCAACTCTATATCTGACATGGTATTGTTGTCTTTTTTTTAAAGCCCATAACCATGTGTGTGAGGTGTATCATTTTGTTTCAAAGTAGACTTGTTTAAGACTACCAAGAATCACTCTGTGACCCTGATTTAGCCTTCTGAAAGGTTAAGGCAAAGAATGAATTTAACATATTTATCATCTGATTGCTATTGCTCCTTCATAGTTCATAATGTCAAAGTGGCATGCTTTGCGTATTCACGGACAGTTGAGCAACATTGTGAGCAAGTATATGTTTAAAATCGCAGTCTCTTGGTCTATGATATCAGACTGATCCATTTAGGTCAATTAAAAGCACTCTTCGCTGTGTTTCTTTACGATATTGGAGTCATAATTCCTAGATCAGAACTCAGGATTTTATGTGTGTAACACACTTGTGTTTTTTTCCCTTCTCTCAGAACTGGCACAAAGCATGCTTTCACTGCGACGTCTGTAAAATGGTGCTCACAGCCAAGAACTTTGTTAGCCACAAGAAGCGGCCATACTGCTCTGTGTAAGTAGAAATGTGTTATTTCACGCATTTATAGGGATAGTTGAGTTTATTTTATTTTTACAGGGACAGTGCACATTAATCAACGTTTCAGTAAAAGTGCCGGTTTTAGCCAGCCGGCTAATTTTCAACCGCAGTCCCTGGGCAGGTTATTAGAGTTCCCTCCAAAATCAAAGTTTGTTAAGCGTTTTCAGACGTCAAAAGTGGTCTATGAGTCCACATCGCTCGCCACCGGTGTAGATACAGCCCTATGCCTCAATCCCAAATGAATGGGGAAATTAGGCACTGAATGAAATGAGGAAGTTGGTTGGATGATAGTACTTTAAAGTACTATGATTGTTGTCATTTGAGTCATTCCACCAAAAAAACGTTTGATTTCAACATTCTGTCATAAAGAGCACATGTTCAACTTTATATAGTAAAAAATTACAATTCTAGCCTGTCTATCTACGGGTAAAAGGGTTGACATATGCTTGAACTACTCCGTTTTCCACCCCAAAACACCAGTAAATGCCCAAAAAGTATAGAACCAGCTCACCTGCTTTTACATTATGATTTGACGATTTATTCAATGTATCTTTTGAAAAAATATTTGAATAGGAATAGTTTCACCATATCAAAACAGTTCACGTAACAGGGTTGGCCTTACAATGAGGGACAGACATATGTGAATCACTAATCACATGAAATACATAATAATCTTCAGAAATGACTTTCTCAAAACAACAAAAATAACTAGGGCTTTACAATGATGTTGAGAAATCTTGTGGTTAATCTTGTGCCAAAATGCTTTATTCATATAAAAAATAGGATTTATTGAATTCTCCATGTGGTCTATTTTAAAGGGCACTTCATTTAATGTAACCGGCTTTTAAAATGCAATATTGGTGCACAATATTAAAGTATGCAGAAGGCAGTCATTTTGTTGAACGACCCATTCAGTATCTTTAGCGTTCTGCTCCCATGTCACTGGAATTGTATTTGTAAATGGCTACGAGTATGGACTAAACCAAAAGTGAGATTCTTAAAAATTCTCAAGATGCGTTGATGATGACCTCACCTTTAATCCCTCAGACACAATCCGAGAAACAATATGTTCACCAGTGTCTATGAGACCCCCATCAATGCCAAGAAGCAAGCCATTGCCAGCAGTGAGGTGAGTAAGCAATGATGTCACACCAGCATGCAGCAAAAGTCCCCGTTACTGGGTCTAGATGCATCAGGAATCAAGAAGTTGTTTCTTAGACTTCGCATGCAGGACCTTGTATTCTACTTCAACATGGCGATTGAACTTGACATGTGTGTGTCATTATTCTAGAATAGCCGTTTGAAGCAGCTCCCCCCTCCACACAAGTGACAGTGGAACTTAGGTGTGCTGGGCTTGAAATTACTCAATGACTCTCTCCGCACATTTCACATGAGTTAGTCATTCACTGTAGTCATCATGCATGGTATTGTGGAAGTACGATTACATGAGTACACTGTTGTACACACAGCAATGTGGCATTGTGAATAATGATATTCCTTCTGATTGTTATGGCTCACGAGTTGATACATAGATAGACATAGATAGACACCATGGATGATGTTGGTTGGGTAATGTAGTGAAGCATCTTACCCAGTCGTGCCACTCACTCCACAACAACTTGAGCTGAGCGCAGAATTGTAAAGGATATCACACCACTTGCTTAGTGAGTACTGCCTCTTCCTGATTTGGCTCATACCGAGGCTCGAAACAAGAACCTCTGCTTCACAAACACACGTGACCGCCCTCCTGAAGCATATTACCCAGCTGCACCACCAAAAAGCTAGCTATTCAACAGCGCAAGTGGAGACACTTCAGGCTGAAGAGTGAGTTTCACAGATCCCAATCTGCTACAGAAGCAAGAAAGTGTTTGTCGTAATTTTGAAAAAACTGCTATCCAGTAATGAAGCTAATTTCAATGTATTGTATTCCCATACTTGACCGAAACCAGAGACAGCAGTATGCAGATTAGTTTATTTTTGTTTTTTATAACCTGTATAACCTGTATTCTTGCAGTGAAGGAAGAAATATGTTTTTGACCTACTGATATCCCTGGCTATCATATTTGATTTAGTAGGGCTCAATGATCCTAAACAGTCATTTTGATAGAATTGAGAACGCTTAACCTGCATTATGCTGTTCTAAACAGAAGGGGTTTCTCCTTTATACTGGTGTCCTCTTTTTGTTCCAGAATAAAACAACCAGTTACTAAAAAGAGCGACATGTAGCCACTGCATTTTTCCTGCTGTGGAAATTTCAAAGTGTAGAGGCTACAAATAGTGTGTTCACATGGAGCCAACATGATATAGGCAAATAAACTGTACATTTATTATGCTTGTAAAAGAGAAATGCAGTTTTCCCCTCTTTATGAAAGAAAGAGTCGTAAAGCCTGGTTTTAGGAGAGCTTTGGGCCCATGTTGACACATAGGTTTGGAATGGTGTGTGTGACTATCTATTTCTGTGGCTGTGACAGAGACACGGCACCCCTTGCTGCCCCAGTTTATGTTTCAGTAGGTTAAAATTATACCTTCAGGAAAACAGCCTCTCCTCGCCTCCTCTCCAACAACCTCAGCACTCCACCTGTCCCTGTCTGTCTGTATGTCTAGTCTGAATGTCTGTCTGGCACTCAGTCTCCCTTCAGCTTTTTTTGCCTTTGTTAGTCATAGAATATTGCCATGGCTAACATTCCTGCTAGCAAGACTATATTGAGTAAAATAAACTCAGCAAAAAAAGAAACGTCCTCTCACTGTCAACTTATTTTCAGCAAACTTAACGTGTAAATATTTGTATGAACATAACAAGATTCAACAACTGAGACATAAACTGAACAAGTTCCACAGACATGTGACTAAAATAAATGGAATAATGTGTCCCTGAACAAAAGGGGGGGGGGGGGGGGGGGGTCAAAATCTAAAGTAATAGTCAGTACCTGGTGTGGCCACCAGCTGCATTAATTACTGCAGTGCATCTCCTCCTCACGGATTGCACCAGATTTACCAGTTCTTGCTGTGAGATGTTACCCCACTCTTCCACCAAGGCACCTGCAAGTTCCCTGACATTTTTGGGGGGAATGGCCCTAGCCCTCACCCTCCGATCCAACAGGTCCCAGACATGCTCAATGGGATTGAGATCTGGGCTCTTTGCTGGCCATGGCAGAACACTGACATTCCTGTCTTGCAGGAAATCACGCACAGAACAAGCAGTACGGCTGGTGGCATTGTCATGCTGGAGGGTCATGTCAGGATGAGCCTGCAGGAAGGGTACCACATGAGGGAGGAGGATGTCTTCCCTGTAATGCACAGCGTTGAGATTGCCTGCAATGACAACAAGCTCAGTCCGATGATGCTGTGACACACCGCCCCAGACCATGACGGAACCTCCACCTCCAAATCGATTCCGCTCCAGAGTACAGGCCTCGGTGTAACGCTCATTCCTTTGACGATAAAAGCGAATCCGACCATCACCCCTGGTGAGACAAAACCGTGACTCGTCAGTGAAGAGCACTTTTTGCCAGTCCTGTCTGGTCCAGCGATGGTGGGTTCGTGCCCATAGGCGACGTTGTTGCCGGTGATGTCTGGTGAGGACCTGCCTTACAACAGGCCTACAAGCCCTCAGTCCAGCCTCTCTCAGCCTATTGCGGACAGTCTGAGCACTGATGGAGGGATTGATTCCTGGTGTAACTCGGGCAGTTGTTGTTGCCATCCTGTACCTGTCCCACAGAGGTGATGTTCGGATGTACTGATCCTGTGCAGGTGTTGTTACACGTGGTCTGCCACTGTGAGGACAATCAGCTGTCCGTCCTGTCTCCCTGTAGCGCTGTCTTAGGCGTCTCACAGTACAGACATTGCAATTTATTGCCCTGGCCCCATCTGCAGTCCTCATGCCTCCTTGCAGCATGCCTACGGCACGTTGTTTTTCAGAGTCAGTAGAAAGGCCTCTTTAGTGTCCTAAGTTTTTATAACTGTGACCTTAATTGCCTACCGTCTGTAAGCTGTTAGTGTCTTAACGACCGTTCCACAGGTGCATGTTCATTAATTGTTTATTGAACCAGCATGGGTGTCACGCCCTGACCTTAGAGATCCTTTTTATTCTCGATTTTGTAGGTCAGGGTGTGACTAGGGTGAGAAATCTATGTTTATATTTCTTTGTTGGCCGAGTATGGTTCCCAATCAGAGGCAGCTGTCTATCGTTGTCTCTGATTGGGGATCATACTTAGGCAGCCCTTTTTCCCACCTTCAGTTGTGGGATCTTGTCTTTTTGTGTTGCAGGTGTTGCACTCCTAGCTTTACGTTCGTTGAGTTGTTTATTGTTTTTTGGTGGAGCATTTAATTTTAAAGAAAATGTACGCCTACCACGCTGCACCTTGGTCCTCATTTAACGACGGACGTAACAATGGAAAACAGTGTTTAAACCCTTTACAATGAAGATCTGTGAAGTTATTTGGATTTTTACGAATTATCTTGGAAAGACAGGGTCCTGAAAAAAGGACGTTTCTTTTTTTGCTGAGTTTATAAGGCTCTGGCAAGACCTATAAGATTAGCACATTTTGCACCACCATACTTTACATGGCCCTTACACTGCGTACACATAGCTTATACATATAGATTAACACCTGTGGTACCAAATATTTTACCCACACACTATACACGTGCAAGGATTTCCTAAAATAGCATTATTCAGTTCATCTTTCTGCTAAGGTTTCATTTTCCAGTTTTGTAATACCACTAGAGTATCATACATATCAGACCCACCAATTTTTTACAAAATAAGGTACTTAAACAATGGTTGGGTAACAATGGTTGGCGACCCGTCATTCAGGGCAGAGCCCCACCTGTTTTGAGCCCAAAATTGTTTTGGGGGGGCTTTCCTGTTTTGCATGTTATTTTGGTATTAATACGTGTCACATATCAGTTTGAAAACAATGTAAAAAATATATATATAATTCAGTTAATAAAGCTGCTTGCAAACACTTTTTTGTTTTCTTGAGGAAGGCAGCTCCAAAATGTAAGTGTTTCAGCCTAGCTCAGTGCTTTCTGTGGTGGGGCAAGCCATTAGAAAATACGGACCGTCGCGCCGTGATTGGCTCAGGGTTCACTCATGGGGACACTACGTCACCGCCAAGTCTAAGGGTAGAGCTCGAAAATTCAAGCCCCTTGGGTGCTGCCATAGAGTTAAATGTGACCAACCGGCTCAAATCGGTCTTATATAGCAAAATTTGAAATTGTGTTTTTTACATTGGATAACAGTAGAGACTCAGAGCTACAAAATTGTATATCATACACTGCAGTTGAGGAAAATTGGGAAAGTAATTTTGCTTTGAAAGTTGATAAAATTGTAAACTCACTTTTGAGAAAATGGCCTTGAATGTTTTGGTACTACTACTGGAGCACCCTTTTTGTCTATACCCATTCAGCATAGTTCACACCCTCTTTAGCCCCACCCATCTCTTTAAGGGTTGATCTGAAACTGTGCTGTCAGATTGTCCATTCGTAAATTCAGAGCATTTCACTCTCGGAGTGTTCAGAGCACACACTGGACACTCTGGTCGATGAGTAGGGTTGATCAGAACCTCCTGACCTCACAACGGCAGTCAAGCACCCAAGATAACTGGTTAACATTGACTAGCTTGCTAGCTACTTCCAGACACAAATGAGAGAACACCCCACTCTGACAATTTTACTCGACCTAGCAGAGCTGGTTAGGCTGTTTTCATGTTATCCAGAGCATTGGTGACTGTAACTGTGCTGCTGGCAACAATTACGCTTTTTTCCAGACTTTTACTGACACCGGCCATAATCAACGGGTGTTGAGCTTTCGTAAATTCACCAGTTATTCTGCACTCTGGCACACTCAGATGAGAGTCTTTTGTTAAGACATGTAGCTAGCTAAGTAAACAATGAACCATAATCCCAACTCATGACGTTACGACCCTGCATTAATCTGCAGGTAGCTAACCAACCAGGTTCAATGTTAGCAAGCTAACATTAGGCTATAATTAGTCAAGCAAATACAAATAATGAGATCATACACGTAACGTTAGCTAGCGAGCCAGCCAGCTAACATTAGCTCGCTAGCTAACACTACCTTGAAATGAAAAGACTTCATGTCAAAATTAGAAATGTGTAATATCTGAAAATGGACAAAAGGAACACCTACGTGAGAATGCTATTCATTGCCTACAGCTCAGCAATCAACACCATAGTGCCTTCAAAGCTCATCACTAAGCTAAGAACCCTGGGACTAAACAACTCCCTCTGCAACTGGATGACACAACAGTGGTAGGCCTGATCACCGACAACAATGAGACAGCCTATAGGGAGGAGTCAGAGACCTGGCAGTGTGTTGCCAGGAAAACAACCTCTCCCTCAACGTGATCAAGACAAAGGAGATGATCATGGACTACAGTAAAAGGAGGGCCGAGCACGCTCCCATTCTCATCGACAGGGCTGTAGTGGAGCCGGTTGAGAGCTTCAAGTTCCTTGGTGTTCACATCACCAACGAACTATCATGGTCTAAACACACCAAGACAGTCATGAAGAGGGCACGACAATGCCTATTTCCCCTCAAGAGACTGAAAAGATTTTGCATGGGTCCTCAGATCCTCAAAAAATCTACAGCTGCACCATCGAGAGCATCCTGACTGGTTGCATCGCCGCCTGGTATGGCAACTGCTCAGCCTCCAACCGCAAGGCACTACAGAGGGTAGTGCGTACGGCCCTGTACATCACTGGGGCTAAGCTTTCTGCCATCCAGGACCTCTATACCAGACAGTGTCAGAGGAAGGCCCTAAAAATAGCCAAAGACTCCAGTCACCCTAGTCATAGACTGTTCTCTCTTCTACCGCATGGCAAGCAGTACCAGAGCGCCAAGTCTAGGTCCAAATGGCTTCTTAACAGCTTCTACCCCGAAGCCACAGCTAATCAAATGGCTACCGGAACTATTTGCAGCACGCACATAATTTTTATGTTGTTGTTACTCTCTGTTTATTATCCATGCATAGTCACTTCACCTCTACCTACATATTACCTCAATTACCTCGACTAACCTGTGCCCCCGCACATTGACTCTGTACCGGTACACCCTGTATATAGCCCCGCTATTGTTATTTTATTGTTGCTCCTTAATTATTTGTTATTCTTCTATGTTGTATTTTATTAATACATGTTTTACTTCAGTTTATTTTAGTAAATAATTTCTTAACTTATTTTTCTTAAAACTGCATTGTTGGTTTAAGGGCTTGTAAGTAAGCATTTCACTGTAAGGTCTACACCTGTTGTATTCGGGGCATGTGACAAACAAAATTTCATGATTCATGATTATCCATTGTATCACGTTTCAGGTGTGACCCAGATGGAGACAGTGTCAAAGAAACAAAAGTGTATTTCTAAAACAGGGGCAGGCAAACGACAGGTCAAAGGCAGGGGTCTGTAATCCAGAGAGGGTGCAAAGGGTCCAGAATTTCAGGCAGTCTCAGTGTCAGGGCAGGCAGGGGTCAATAATCCAGTAAGGTGGGGTAAGATACCGAACAGCAGGCAGGCTCAGCGTCAGGGCAGGCAGAATGGTCAAAACCGGGAAGGACTAGAAAACAGGAGCAAGAAACAGGCAGGAGCAGGGGAACAAACACTGGTAGGCTTCACGAACAAAACTAACTGGCAACAGACAAACAGAGAACACAGGTATAAATACACAGGGGATAATGGGGAAGATGGGCAACACCTGGAGGGGGTGGAGACAAGCACAAAGACAGGTGAAACAGATCAGGGTGTGACACATAGCATCCACATGAATGTACAAGTGTTCAGAAACATATTCTATTCTTACTTACAATAAAATTGACTCCAAAGACAGTATTCACCATTCGGTTCCTATTGGGCAAAACAAAACTCAACCAAAACAAACTGTTTTGGGAAGCACTACCTGAACAGTTAGCTAACTAACTCATTGATCCTGCTTTCTGGAACCACCCCCAATATAATGATAGTCCTTAGTTGATTCTGTGTGCATTGTGATTCAACAGCAGCACTATCAGGCTAAGTTTGAGGAGCAGCAGACCTACTCGTACTCAGGCACCATCACCAACCAGGAGATTGTGAGCGTGTCACAGGCCCAAAAGACCATCAGTGATGTGAGTATCTTCCTTATTTGTATAACAAACACAAGACCAAGTTTGAAGAGTAGATATAAAACATGATGAAATATAAAAGGGATTCATTTTGTATTGAATTTCAAAAAGGAACATAGGGAAACATAACACAAAAACACATATGATAAAACGCATAACAGAACAAAATACTTTTGATGTACATTAAATTGTCTAAAATGGCCCCCGTGATTACTAAAAATGTAGTACAACTGCATTTGCCCTCCTATTAAACAAACTAAACATTTTAAGATTTTGCAATACAATGCAGGTACAGATTTCCCGGTAGGTGCTAAATATAGATGAGTACAATATGTATTCGATCGTAAGTGGAGTACAAAAGGGGACATTTACATTTACACAATTTACCTGACACCTCCCATATTCTACATGCTAAGACTGGAGGCTCCCTGGCCAGTGATGTAAGCACAGAACAACCAACCAACATGAAAACAACCCCCAGACAAACCTACACATACCTTTATCATAGTTATACACACACACACATACCCCCACCCTGTCAAATTTGCCCATTTCAAATGGTTCAAAATGTACACAGAAAACACGTAGCTATGGCATGAGAAATGTTCCTGTACTTGTTATTCAGTAGTGGTCTGACTGTGTTTGTGTCATAAAGTTTGGGGACATACTTTCTCCTTGATGACAGGTCAAATACACTGAGGAATATGAGCAGAGTAAAGGAAAAGGCAGCTTATCCACCATGATCACACCAGGAAGCCAGATGTCCAAGAAAGCAAATACCTTGCACAGCAGCGTAAGTGCAACTCCCTCTATAGGGGCAGAACAGTACTTCGGGAGGAAGGTAGTGTTACCATAAAATAACCAGTTGATTTCAACTCATGACATTAGCTGTAATATTTATAAATGTTATCATTTCAGTGTTATAGCGTGTTATGAGGGGGCAAATAATACGTTAACATTTTTGTTTTTGTTTCTCTGTTATTCAGGTGGAGTACAATAAAGGAGAGGAGAAAGAGTCAAAATATACCTCCGTAGCCAAAACCCCTGAAGTACTTCTGGCCGAAAGCCAAGGACAGATCAAGGCATTTATTACAAACCCTACTCAATCTGATTTATGCTTTCCTCCAAATGCAATTATGTCACCTTTCGTGTGTCCATGACGTAGTATTTTCCCTCCCAGTATGTCTACACTGAAGAGTATGAACAGCAGCTGGGTAAAGGCAGTTTCCCCGCCCATCTCACTCCTGGCTACCAAGTTTCAAAGAAAGCCACAGAGATGGCCAGTGGTGTGAGTAGAGGAGAGACACACACACACACACACACACACACACACACACACACACAAACAGAAAGATGCTCACACAAACCGATGCGCTCACATACAAATGCACATTGGCAAAGTCATACGCATGCAGTACACTAATGTTGACATTGTGATCATATCTTAGGTGAAGTACCGTCAGATGTATGAGCAGGAGATGAAGGGGAAGGCCACCTCAGATGCTGGGGCAGCAGAATTCGCTTTTGCCAGAGAAAATGCGGGGAACTTCAGCCAGGTGAAAACAACTGGGCCCTTTGACCCAGAAAATAGTTTCTGCTGTCTAAAGATACTGGTCCTGTCCAGGCAAAACCCTACCCCCTTGGCACTTACTGTATGCCGATCAATTATGTAGCAGCTCTACCTTGTCCCCTGATAGGGGATGTTTTGCCAAATTACTCTACAGTATATGCTTTATCTGACATTTTAGAGTACTTAAGCATCGAATACATTGCACGTTGGGGGGATTTTTCACACCTAGCCGAGCTATTAGACTATCCTTTTGTAAATTAATATATTTGTAGGGGTTGATGCATTTTTCGTTAGGGCAAATCTGGTCTGTGATATTGAGTTAGAAATGTAAAACCTTAGAGAGAGAAATATATATATCTGTTCTTAATTCATGGCGTGGCTTCTTTTTAGCTAAATGATGAATAGACATGCAGACGAATGAATTAATACATGGAGGATAAGAGGAATAATAGCCTACTGTCTGTAGTCATAAATACACATAAATACAGGCTTCTAACTTCAATATAGTCATTAATTCAGAAGGTTAAACCCATAGGTCTTAGGCCTGCAGTAAATTAAATTAGATTACCAGGTTCATTTTTCATTAGTTTATAATAATTCATGTTCTAAAGTTCAAAAGTTATGGGTGGAGTTAGAAATTTGGCTGTGAGAATGATTCAAATCAACCAATGTCAGCCTTTAAATGCTTCATTATCCAAATATCGAATGTGCGTGTGGGCGACGGAGAAAAACAAAATGGTGCAGTTTGAGGCAACGTGGCAGAGAGTGAAGCGGGCGTTGGAGATGGACGTGTGAGCAGGTGGATCTGGGCAGGTGTGATGTAGTTGTCGTTTGTATATGTGGGTTTCGTATTGCCTAAAAATATCAAATACATTTTGACAAAAAAAATTTGGAAAAATGAAAAGCTTGCAACACACATCTGATTATTCATTATGAATAGGATTTATTTCATTTACATTCTTCATTGTAACCACAATGTCACAAATAATAGGTCACATACAACATGAGCAGATTAAGTGGGTCAAAACAATAAAAACATTTATTGATTTTGATCCAAAGCCACGAATGAGTGAGACACTCAACTTTATGCTGACAAATCCTCGCTGGACTCTCTTTCATTCCGTTTCTTCTTCACACCAGCAAAGAAGGACTCAGTGTTTCAGAAACTCACTTTACATAGAGGGGCTATCACTCTTTCACACTTTGGTAAATAATGCCACTTTGTTATTTAGAATGATTTCTCTCTGTTTATAGAGGGAGAGAAACCAAAAGCCCACCGTGCCTATTTTTAGAAAACCGTCAGTCCACATGTCAAGTGTAATTGCACCATTGTATTTACCCAAGTTCTCTTTCAACTCCGGAACCACCCGCCAGCCAATTTTTTGCTGTTGCCTGATGCAGGACTCTAGTGGACTCTCTGATGCAGGACTCTATCAAAGTAAGCACTAGGACTCTAGTGCTCTCTTCTAGAGAAGAGAAACTCTCGGACTGAAACGTTCACACCTCCATTACTTTACGAAAATAGTCAATATGTAGCACAGATTAGACTACCGATAGGTCAGCGTTCTAACTCCCCCTTGTGATAGTGTGGTGCAATGACAGAATGACATAATTTACCACAATCTGCCACCATCTACCACAAATGGTCGCGGCATAAGCTCGAAACTTTTAAAGGAAAAACCACTGTACATCCAATCCTCGCAGATCAGTGTGCTAAGTGGAAGGACCAATGAGGAATTCGATTTTGTATTGCCATTGCTACTCCCCCTTACATTTTTCAGCAGGGGATTTCAGCAGGGGATTGATAAGGCCATACAATTATTATTAACGGATTTCATTTTTTTTAAAGGTGATGCGAGCGAGCAAATTTGATATATATTTTTAAGTAGACCCTCTTGTTAAAAATACTATAGCCACCTTAGTTCAACACCTAGCGACCTAACCAAGATATTTTAGCCTCTTGGCGAGGATGTTCAGCCAATATCTGAGAGGAAGTTGTGTATCTGTTAACTGGAGGCTTAAGTACATTATTTTTGCAATAATAATACAATTTTTCAATACAACTTTAGCATTTTTCTGATGTATTTATTTTCTTTCTCAGAAAAGTGAAGAGGGAGGAGACCTGTGAAACGTCAATTAAATTTGAAATGCGTAATTGACTATAGTGCTGCAAGTTAAATTCTACTGGTAGTGGTTTCATTGATAAATAAACCTACTAAAGTATCTTATCCCCAAAGAGGACTGATAGTTGTTTAACTTTACAATGCCTCTCAGAAAGACAACAACCCACAACACTCTTCTAGATGTGCTCTTCAATTGGTATGAATTGGTCTGGCTCCAAACTTATATGGAAAAGTAGTTTTTCAGTTGAAACATCCAACACAAATTGTCCTTACAATAAGAAGCCCAATATCTGATATCTTCACAGACATGGTTGTTGTACTGCTTCAGATTCTTTAATGCCTTAGATGCCTAAATCTTTTAACTTCCAGTTGTTTTCACTTTCCAACCAAGCTTTCCCCATATCCCATAGTCTTTTTTTATTTAATCAATATTCTTCAGATTGTAGTTGTCACTATTTGATATGATTTTATGTATGCAAAAGTAGGTGCGACCCATCGGCTCTGAAGTGGGTGAAACAGAGCCATACCTGGATGATGCTGGTACCTAGCTAGACAGAACATTTTCTCTTGCCTGCCAAAATGATCGCTATGCACATAATGCTTTGGAATTAGGATTACGCATTGGTGTCGATATGTCAGACAGTGACATGAGTTCAGAATACTAGGTGAGATTGACGGTAGTGTGTGCGTGTATTTATACCCTTATATCATCTGCTGAATTGTTGTAGCACTGTACATATCATATGATAACAATAGGGTGTGCAGACATTTCCAGCCCAACACAACAATACTCAATTCAACTAATCAAGGTCTTATGAATCAAATGTGTTTGTTAGCCCAGAACAAAAGTCTGCCATACTCTGTAGCCCTGTTCCCATTTGATCTGTAGTATTAACTGTGTGCTGATGTGTGTTTCTCCTTGCAGATTGCCTACACTGAAGAGTACGAGCAGCAGAGAGGGAAGGGCAGTTTCCCAGCCATGATCACTCCTGCCTACCAGCTTGCCAAGAAAGCCCAGGCCCACGCCAGTGATGTGAGTAGTGTCCCTGCTGAACAAGTATGCTCCTCCCCTTTAGGGGTGTCTGCTGCACAAAGGGGTATTGTGGGTGGATTTATTGAGGTTTAACTCCTCCGCTTTAGGGGTATCTGTTGCACAAAGTGGTATTGTGGGTGGATTTATTGAGGTTTAACTCCTCCCCTTTAGGGGTGTCTGTTGCATAATGTTGTATTGTGGGTAGATTTATTGAGGTTTAACTCCTCCGCTTTAGGGGTGTCTGTTGTATAGTGTTGTATTGTGAGTGAATTTATTGGGGTGAAAAGTTGTATTGTGGGTGAATTTATTGGGGTTTCACCCCAATAAATTCCCCCACAATACAACTTTGTGCAGCAGACACCCCTAAAGCGGAGGAGCATACGTTGGGGTATGTGGGTGAATTCATTTTCAATAAGGAAACACAATTGACAGACAGTCTTATATCTATCTCATTTTGGAGCTGTATAGTCACTATGGATTGGACAATATATTGAGGAATCTAGTAAAGAGAGAGGATGGTTTAAAGGGATCCCTCCTTCTATTCTTGAAAGTAATCACTGATATGCCATGACTGTACTTGTGAAAACGATGTACTTCAGTGGTTCTGTGATTACTTCAATGAAGGGAGAAAGGAAAGATACATTTCAAACATATTTTCCAAATAGGTCCAGGGATTCACAAAACTCACAATAAGTAGGTATTTCACTGTAAGGTCTACACCTGTTGTATTCGGCGCATGTGACAAATACAATTTGATTTGATTTGATCACATTCATCCGTCACCTTGTGGTGTTGCCGTGCGGAATTTCAGGTCATGGTCACAGGGATAAGTAGCGTTCCCCGTGACTCTCACCAAGAATCCTGTGCTGTCATGTTCCAAACTCTCCACAGACCAAATTAGACTGTGTGTGTGTGTGTGTGTGTGTGTGTGTGTGTGTGTGTGTGTGTGTGTGTGTGTGTGTGTGTGTGTGTGTGTGTGTGTGTGTGTGTGTGTGTGTGTGTGTGTGTGTGTGTGTGTGTGTGTGTGAGATTGAGAGAGCATGCGTGCATATGTGTGTTTCGCAGTTGTGTGTGCCTGTGTGTTTGTTGCCGATTGTGTACAGCATGTATGAAGATGCGCTCATAGACAAGTTATGAAATCTGACAGATGGGAATGTGTGACCGAGGATTCTTCCGCTCTTTTTTTAATCTTTCTCTGCTTCTCTTTCCATGTTTAACCCCCCAGCTGAAATACAAGAAGGACCTGAATAAGATGAAGGGCTCATCCCACTTCCACAACCTGACCAGTGAGGACAACCTGGCCCTGAAGAGCGCCCGCAAAATCAACAAGATCGTTAGCGAGGTGAGATAGACCTGAGAAATGAGATCAAAAAATGGGGGCAAAAAGATGGAAAGGTTGTGGGCAGAGGTGGGACCAAGTCATTTTTTTTACAAGTTACAAGTAAGTCTCAAGTCTTAGCACTCAAGTCCCAAGTCAAGACAGGCAAGTCCGAGTCAAGTGTCAAGTCCTAAACTTTGAGTTTCGAGTCCTAAACAAATCATAATGTGCTCTTCACCAAATGTAATACCATTTCATATTTTTAACAAGAGTAATAGTTAGTGTATTACATTTACGCAAATCATGAATGCTTTAAAATATATATATTTATTACTTTCCAAATAAACATTATATTTCCATGGAAATACATGGGTAGCCTTGAGAAAGACCCCCGCAATGGGGCGCAATCGGGCGATGTAGGCCTGTACACAATCGCCCAACCTTCTCTCTCACACACACTCTGTGTGGTTACAGTAGGCGAACATATGTCAGTGGTTTTAGGAACAGCAGTAACATCAGGCAGGATTTAGGCTACCAACTGCCTAGCCAGTTGTAGCTCAATCTTGGGTGCAATGATCACGCTCCCGCACTGACTGACAGTGTGGAGGCTCGATGACTTAATGTTACGTTAGCCTACACGCTACACAAGCAAAGTTATATATAGCAGTCGGCTATATTAGCCACGACTTACCGTTCTTTGTGCAGCTTCAAATGTCTAACAAAGTTGGAAGTTGTTGCACCTCCGTCTGTCATTTTTTCCCCGCATCTTTTGCAAGTTGCAATCCGTTTTTGTTGAGTACAGCGTAGTCTTTATATCTGAAAATAATGATTTTGGGTATCATCTTTCCAAGGGCTCCGACTGAATTCACCCACCGACATTCCTCTGCACTGCCACGCGCAACTTTTTCTCAGCTGGCACAATTTGATTGGCTGCTGTCTGATTCAAACTGTAATCCGTTAAATGAATAGCTGATGAGCTGCACACTTTTTTTTGAATAGCATCATTTTTAATATTTGGGCTTGGGAAGGGTATCAAGTCAGTTCGAGTCAAAAGGCTCAAGTCCAAGTTAAGTCACGAGTCATTGGTGTTAAAGTCAAAGTCGAGTTGCAAGTCATCATATTTGTGACTTGAGTCTGACTCGAGTCCAAGCCATGTGACTAGTCCACACCTCTGGTTGTGGGTATATACATGTAGTGCACACCACAAACAATGAAGATAAAAAAAAGAAACAGAAGAGGACAAAATCATAACAAAAGTCCACTTATTTGCATTGCCATGTTCCACAGTCATTTACATAGTGTCCCAAATGTTATGTCCGCTCGGCCCTATGGACTTAACTTAGCTCCATGGGCAGGGAAAGGTCAGCTAGTTCTATTTGTCTTTGAGCACGTTGATAAATGCAACACGTTAGTTGGAGCATCTATTCTGAACCATTTCTCCTCTTACAAATCATCTCGACAAATTCTTCTGTGGAGGTCAATGGTCAGGAAAGTCTCTGCAGGTGGCAGATTCATACAGAGTGACATCATCCATACACATCATCCTTAGAGGTTAAGCTTAGGGCGTCAGGATCGAGCTCAGAGACACATTTGGGATTCAAGTTTGCCTAATTGTCTGTTTGACTGTGATGGAACACCTATTGTAATGTGTGCTCTGTTTTCTCCCTGGCAGGTTGAGTACAAGAAGGACCTGGAGAACACTAAAGGCCACAGCATCAACTACTGTGAGACGCCCCAGTACAAGAATGCATCCAAGGCTGCCAAGTTCAGCAGTGATGTGAGGAATGCATGAGCAACACGGCAGATGCATGTGCAAAGATGCTTTTCATATGGTGTTGCTACTATATTAGTTTAAGCACTAGCTAAGCATTGCCAAAGTGTCATAGTTTAAGATTTAAACACAAAAATAGATTGGTGAGTATGGGGAATGAGTATGTAATAGATGCTAGAATGGTTTATAAATGGAAACATATAACCAAATACTCGAAATAGCAGATGTGAGCTAGTTAGCACTAGTAACCATCGTGGGTGATGTCATCCTCCCTGAGACCTGAAGTAGTGTCGTCCTTGCCCAACCAAGACCATGGTTTTGTTAGCGGTAGGCACGCTAGCTTTGGGAGCACAACGTGTCATTGTGGATGGTGGTTCTGCCGGAAAGGCACGGAACTCATACATCTCAAATATTTTCATTTTACAAGGTAAGTTGACTGAGGGGACCTGGGGAACAGGGGAGAGAAGGGGGGATGAATGAGCCTTTTGGAAGCTGGGAATGATTAGGTGACCATGATGGTATGAGGGTAGGGCTGTGGCGGTCACAACATTTTGTCAGCCGGTGATTGTCAAGCAAATAACTGCCGGTCTCACGGTAATTGACCGGTAATTAACATAAACACATTTAGCATCTTCTAGTTCCATGCATAGCCTAAAAGCCACTGATGCAGACCTTTGGAACATCTACATTTTAAAAAGTATAATAAATGCATGTAATATAGCCTACACCATCACAATAAATCCATTATTTATTTTAAATGGGTCTAAAGAAACATGATATGAAGAAAATATAGTCTATTTCAGAAAAACGGAATAGCATACACTGAGTTGTCCTTATGTTAGGCCCTGAACGGCCCTGAACTGGCTATGCCATATGGAATACAATTTAACATAACTGAATAAAATAGAAAGGATATTTTCTCCAAATGATTTGAGGAAGTGCGCACAAGCAGCTATTCTGTGTTGAGCGGTTAACAAAGAAACAGGCTCTCCTATATGCTTATTTTAGAGTTATGTATGTAACTTTAGTTGTGATAAAAACGTTGGGCTATATGTTTTTTAATACATTCTAAGGCTGCATGATGTGACTCTAATAATGATTAGAAAAATGTTGCATGAAAGGCATTAGCTCTGCTTAGT
Source organism: Salvelinus namaycush (assembly GCF_016432855.1). NCBI lineage: Eukaryota > Metazoa > Chordata > Actinopteri > Salmoniformes > Salmonidae > Salvelinus > Salvelinus namaycush. The sequence continues at coordinate 4,681,167 of NC_052322.1, read as the reverse complement.
TTTTTGCACAGGCTGTACACACTTCATCAGTCTCTCATTCACAATTTGACAAGCACTTGATAATGCCTTGAATTTCCCAGCTGCATCCCCTTTGTGAGGCCGTAATGCCCCTTTAAAAAATCCATGCGTTTTGCGCCCAGTGGCCGTTGTGCCCTTGGGCTGAGTATAATAATTATAATTGCCTTCTCCCGGCTGCATGCTGAAGCTCCTCTCACTCACATGGCTCTCCTTCACGTGATTGGGTCTTTCTCGCATGCTACAAGTAAAGACAGACACATTGGAGACAACTGCGTGCGTCCTTATCCAATTCCGAGGCGCATATTGAAGATATTGGAAGAACTGTCCACGTTGAATTTATCAGCCAATTTTTCAGCCAATCATCCTCAGATGATTAGGCCTAACAAACAGCAAAAGCACTAGCCTATGTCAATCTACTATCCCCCATAGTACAAAACTTGACCTATTCTATGCAAGAAATATACCGTGCATTCAGACCCCTTGAGTTTTTACACACTTTGTTACGCTACTGCCTTATTCAAAAAAAAAAAAATTCCCTCATCAATCTACACACAATACCCCATAATGACAAAAGAAAAAGGTTTTAGACATTTTTACAAATGTATGAAACATTTAAAACAGAAATATCACATTTACATCAAGTATTCAGACCCTTTACTCAGTACTTTGCTGAAGCAACTTTGGCAGTGATTACAGCCTCAAGTCTTCTTGGGTATGAAGCTACAAGCTTGGCACACCTGTATTTGGGGAGGTTCTCCCATTATTCTCTGCAGATCCTCACAAGCTCTGTCAGGTTGGACGGGGAGCGTCGATGCACAGCTACTTTCAGGTCTCTCCAGAGATGTTCGATAGGGTTCAAGTCCGGGCTCTGGCTGAGCCACTCAAGCACATTCAGAGACTTGCCATGAAGCCACTCCTGTATTGTCTTGGCTGTGTGGTTAGGGTCGTTGTCCTGTTGGAAGGTGAGCCTTTACCCCAGTCTGAGGTCCTGAGTGCTCTGGAGCAGGTTTTCATCAAGGATCTCTTTGAACCTTCCTCCATTCATCTTTCCCTCGATCCTGACTAGTCTCCCAGACCCTGCCGCCACCATGCTTCACCGTAGGAATGGTGCCATGTTTCCTTCAGACGTGAAGTATGGGATCAAGCCAAATAGTTCAGTCTTGGTTTCATCAAACCATGGTCTGAGAGTCTTTAGGTTCCTTTTGACAAACTCCAAGCGGGCTGTCATGTGCCTTTTACTGAGGAGTGGCTTCCATCTGGCCACTGTACCATAAAGGCTGATTCCTGGAGTGCTGTAGAGATGATTGTCCTTCTGGAAGGTTCTCCCATCTCCACAGTGGAACTCTGGAGCTCTGTCAGAGTGACCATTTGGTTCTTGGTCACCTCCCTGACCAAGGCCCTTCTCCCCCGATTGCTCAGTTTGGCCTGGCAGCCAGCTCTAGGAAGAGTCTTGGTGGTTCCAAACTTCTTCCATTTAAGAATGATGGATTCCACTGTATTCTTGGGGACCTTCAATGCTATTAATTGACTACAGCTCAGCGTTCAACACCATAGTGCCCTCAAAGCTCATCACTAAGCTAAGGACCCTGGGACTAAACACCTCCCTCTGGAACTGGATCCTGGACTTCCTGACGGGCCACCCCCAGGTGTTAAGGGTAGGTAACAACACATCCGCCACGCTGATCCTCAACACAGGGGCCCCTCAGGGGTGCGTTCTCAGCCCCCTCCTGTACCCCCTGTTCACTCATGACTGCATCGCCAGGCACAACTCCAACACCATCATTTATTTTGCCGATGACACAACAGTGGTAGGCCTGATCACCGACAACGACGAGACAGCCTATAGAGAAGAGGTCAGAGACCTGGCCATGTGGTGCCAGGACAACAACCTCTCCCTCAATGTGATCAAGACAAAGGAGATGATTGTGGACTACAGGAAAAAGAGGACCGAGCACGCCCCCATTCTCATCGACAAGGCTGCAGTGGAGCATGTTGAGAGCTTCAAGTTCCTTGATGTCCACATCACCAATAAACTAGCATGGTCCAAGCACACCAAGATAGTCGTGAAGAGTGCACGACAAAGCCTATTCCTCCTCAGGAAACACAAATGATTTGGCATGGGTCCTCAGATTCTCAAAAGATTCTACAGCAACATTGAGAGCATCCTGACTGGTTGCACCACTGCCTGGTATGGCAACTGCTCGGCCTCTGACCGCAAGGCACTACAGAGGGTAGAGCGAATGGCCAAGTACATCACTGGGGCTAAGCTGCCTGCCATCCAGGACCTCTACACCAGGCGGTGTCAGAGGAAGGCCCTAAAAATTGTCAAATACTCTAGCCACCCTAGTCATAGACTGTTCTCTCTGCTACCGCATGGCAAGCGATACCGTAGCGCCAAGTCTAGGTCTAAGAGGCTTCTAAACAGCTTTTACCCCCAAGCCATAAGACTCCTCAACACCTAATCAAATGGCTAGCCAGACTATTTGCATTGCCCCCCCCCCCCCCCTCTTTTACACCGCTGCTACTGTCTGTTGTTATCATCTGTGCATAGTCACTTTAATAACTGTGCCCACATGTACATATTTCCTCAACTAACTGGTGTCCCTGCACATTGACTCTGTACTTTTCTGTATTTTACTGCTGCTCATTAATTATTTGTTACTTTTATTTTTTAATCTTATCCATATATATATATAATATATATATTAACTGCATTGTTGGTTAGGGGCTTGTAAGTAAGCATTTAACTGTAAGGTCTACACCTGTTGTATTCGGCGCATGTTACTAACAAAATTTTATTTTATTTGTTTGGGCCAAATATAGGCCGGTCCGGTATGGACTTCTGTGGACGTTGAAATCAATGCCGGTCCGGACCAGCGCTTATATTTTTTTTGGTCCGGACCGGCATTGATTTCAACGTCCACAGAAAAAAAAGACGTTCATGGATGTCGCCCTGGGGTCAAAGAGTGACATTTTATATTTTCCTACAGAACAAGTACAAGGAGAAGTATACCAACCACATGAAAGGGCACTATGAAGGCTCTGAGATGGACAAGAATGCTGTACACGCTATGAACGTCAGAAAGCTGGCAAGCAATGTAAGACTTTCTTCGTTTTTACTCTGAACTAATACACTACATGACCAAAAGTATGTGGACACCTGAACATCTCATTCCAAAATCATGGGTATTAATATGAAGTTGGTCCCCCCTTTCCTACTATAACAGCCTACACGCTTCTGGGAAGGCTTTCCACTGGATGTTGCAACATTACTGCAGAGATTTACTTCCATTTAGCCACAAGAGCATTAGTGAGCTCGGGCACTGATGTTGGGCGATTAGGCCTTGCAATTCATCCCAAAGCTGTTCGATGGGGTTGAGGTATTTCTATTTGTATTTATTATGGATCCCCATTAGCTGTTGCCAAGGCAGCAGCTAGTCTTCCTGGGGTCTGGAAAAGTTAAGGCAGATATACCATTTTCAAAACATTACAACACATTCATTCATTTCAGAATTCACAACACACTAAGTGTGTGCCCTCAGGCCCCTACTCTACTACCACATATCTATAACACAAAATCGATGTGTACTTGTGTATATAGTGCATATGTTATCGTGTGTATATGCATGTTTCTGTGCCTATGTTTGTGTTGCTTTACAGTCCCGCTGTTCCATAAGGTGTATTTTTATCTGTTTTTAAAATCTGATTCTACTGCTTGCATCAGTTACCTGATGTGGAATAGTTCCATGCAGTCATGGCTCTATGTAGTATTGTGTGTCTCCCATAGTCTGTTCTGAAGTTAGGGACTGTGAAGAGACCTCTGGTGGCATGTCTTGTGGGATATGCATGGGTGTCTGAGCTGTGTGCTAGTATTTTAAACAGATAGCTCGGTGCTTTCAACATAAATAAATACATAAATACAAGTTGTGATTAAGTTAATCTCTCCTCTACTTTGAGCCAGGAGAGATTGACATGCATATTATTAATGTTTGATCTCTGTGTACATCCAAGGGGCAGCTGTGCTGCCCTGTTCTGAGCCTATTGCAATTTTCCTAAGTCCCTCTTTGTGGCACCTAACCACACGACTGAACAGTAGTCCATGTGTGGCAAAACTAGAGCCTGTAGGACCTGCCTTGTTGATACAGCTGTTAAAAAGGCAGAGCAGCGCTTTATTATGGACAGACTTCTCCCCATCTTAGCTAGTGTTGTATCAATATGTTTTGACCATGACAGTTTACAATCCAGGGTTACTCCAAGCAGTTTAGTCACCTCAAGTTGCTGAATTTCCACATTACTTATTAGAAGATTTAGTTGAGGTTTAGGGAATGATGCCAACTGTAAAGGTCAGGGCTCTGTGTTGGCCAGTAAATGTCAGGGCTCTGTGTATGCCGGTCAAGTTCTTCCACACCGATCTCAACAAACCATTTCTGTACGGACCTCGCTTTGTCATGCTGATAAAGGAAAGGGCCTCACCCTTCTGGAAGCACAGAATCGTCTAGAATGTCATTGTATGCTGTAGCGTTAAGATTTCCCTTCACTTGAACTAAGGGGCCTAGCCCGAGCCATGAAAATTAGCCCCAGACCATTATTCCAAGAAAACCATAATAGAATGTATCTACTGTATTTCTATGATTAAACATGCCAATATGTACAGTGCTTTCAGAAAGTATTCACACCCCTTGACTTTTTCCACATTTTGTTGTGTTACAGCCTGAATATAACATTTATTAAATTGAGTTTGTGTGTCACCGATCTACACATAATAGCCCATAATGTAAAAGTGGAGTTTAGTTTTTTGGACATTTTTGCAAATTAATAAGAAATTAAAAGCTGAAATGTCTTGAGTCAAAAAGTATTCAACCCCTTTGTTATGGCAAGCATTGGCTGACTGGGACAAAAATTCAGCCCTGGCATTTTAGCAGCACATCATACCCTAGTGGTAATCACTATTACATATTAAGGAATTGGCATTACATTTGTGTGTCTCTTTCTCTGTGTTCTTCCTACCGCCACTGCACCTACCGCCACTGAGCCGTCTCTGCTAGGCCTAGCATCCTTTCTCACAGCTCTGGTAGCAGAAGACCAGGGGACCACACTGCCTATACTGATCCCAGCAACATCTTAGTTGTGAATGAATAAACAAATGTATTAGATAAAGAAGAAAAAATACTGAATACATGCCTAATAGGTTACCATTGGCTCATAATACCTTATAAAAGCCTAACTATTTATTTGGCTAATTAGTGCCTGGCTATTATCAAATCAAAATATATGGGTCACATTCCCAGAATACAGGATGTAAATGTTGCAGCGAAATGCTTACTCACAGGCTCTCCTCAACAGTGCAACACACACACACACATACACACAGACATAAATACAACCAAGTCACAGAACCATATTTTAAAAAGGAGGAAGGGTAGTAGGAATATATACACAATATACTATGAGTATACTATGAGTATACTATGAATACTACAGAATATGCTGGGATGGAAAGGTAAAGAAAGATGATACCTAGTCAGTTGCACAACTGAATGCATTCAACTGAAATGTGTCTCCTGCATTTAACTCAACCCCTCTGAATCAGAGAGGTGCAGTGGGGTGTTCGTAGTAAGGAGGACTGGCTACTATTTGGAACTTTGTGAGGTGAGCTTTCTGGTGCCCAGAAACGCTGAGGCATCACCCAAGTGGGTGCTACCCAGAGTGGAAGAGAAATCCAGTGGCTATAAGACTCAGGCTGGTTCCCAGACTTGCCCTCTACAAGATCATCAGCAAACTCCATCACCATCATCTACCATTCTCTGACCAGCTCTCTCCGCTCAAGCCATGAACGGACCCTCCATCTTCGGAGGATGCAGCTTTCAAAGACTTGGCCTCTATTGGTTGACCTATCATGATATATTTCTTGTTTGTTTTTTTCTGTTGAAGTGCTTTGAGATTCTATGAAAGCGCTATAGAAATGCATACATTATTATTCATCCTCCCCCAAACTTTACAGTTGGCACTATGCATTCTGGCAGGTAGCGCTCTCCTGGCATCCGCCAAACCCAGATTCGCCCGTCAGACTGTCAGATGGTGAAGCATGATTCATCACTCTAGAAAACACGTTTACCTTAGTAATTAGGTTACTTAATAATATATTATTTGTATCAATAACTGTAGCATGTGGTATCTATTTAAACAGTCTACCATGTATGTAATAAAACAGTCTTTAAAAAAAATATATATCCATATACAGAGCCTTCATAAAGTATTCACACCCCTTGACTTATTCCACATTGTTGTGTTACAGCCTAAATTCAAAATGGATTAAATCGATTTTTTTCTCACCCATCTACACACAATACCACATATTGACAAAGTGAAAACATTCTTCCAAATGTATTGAAAATGAAATACAGAAATATCTAATTTACATAACTATTCACACCCCTGAGTCAATACTTTGTAGAAGCACCTTTGGTGTCTTTTTGGGTAAGCCTCTAAGAGCTTTGCACACCTGGATTGTACAATATTTGCCGATTTTTATTCTTTTAAAAATTCTTCAAGCTCTGTCAAGTTGATTGTTGATCATTGCTAGACTGACATTTTCAGGTCTTGCCATAGATTTTCAAGCCACTTAAATGAAAACTGTAACTATGCCACTCAGGAACATTCAGTGTTGTCTTGGTAAGCAACTCTAGTGTAGATTTGGCTTTGTGTTTTAGGTTATTGTCCTGCTGAAAGGTGAATTTTTCTTCTCATGTCTGTTGGAAAGCAGACAACCAGGTTTTCCTCTAGGATTTGGTCTGTGCTTATAAGCTGTATTCCGTTTCTTTTTAACCACCCCCCACAAAAAATCCCTAGTCCTTGCCATACCCATAACTTGATACAGCCAGGCACCATGCTTGAAAATATTAAGAGTGGTACTCAGTGATGTGTTGTGTTGGATTTGCCCCGCACATAACGCTTTGTATTCAGGACAAAAAAGTTAATTTCTTTGACAGATTTTTTGCAGTATTACTTACATGCCTTGTTGCAAACAGGATGCATATTTTGGATTTTTTAAAATTCTGTACAGTCTTCCTTCAGTTCACTCTGTCATTTAGGCTAGTATTGTGGACTAACTACAATGATGTTTATCCCTCCTCAGTTTTCTCCTATCACAGCAATTAAACTCTATTGCTGTTTTAAAATCAGTACTGGCCTCATGGTGAAATCCCTGAGCAGTTTCCTTCCTCTCTGGCAACTGAGTTAGGAAGGACGCCTGTATTTTTGTAGTGATTAATACACAATACAAAGCCTAATTAATAACTTCACCATGCTCAAAGGCATATTCAGTGTATTTTTTTCTCTCACATATCTATCGGTGCCCTTCTTTGCGAAGCATTGAAAGACCACCCTGGTCTTTGTGCTTGAATCTGTGCTTGAAATTCACTATTCGATTGAGGGACCTTACAGATAATTGTATACCGGTATGTGGGGTACAGAGATGGGTAAGTCATAAAAAAATAATGTTAAAACTTCTTATGGCTGCAGGAGCAGTATTGAGTAGCTTGGATGAAAGGTGCCCAGAGGTGCCCATAGTAAACTGCCTGCTCCTCAGTCCCAGTTGCTAATATATGCATATTATTACTGGTATTGGATAGAAAACACTCTGAAGTTTCTAAAACTGTTTGAATGATGTCTGTGAGTATAACAGAACTCATATGGCAGGCAAAAACCTGAGAAAAAAATCCAAACGGGAAGTGGGAATTCTGAGGCTGGTCGATTTTCAACCAAGCCCCTATTGAATACACAGTGGGATATGGATGAGTTTGCACTTCCTACGGCTTCCACTAGATGTCAACAGTCTGTAGAACCTTGTCTGATGCCTCTACTGTGAGGTGGGGCCGAAGGAGACAGGAATTAGTCAGGTCTATCTGTAACGGTTTTCTTCCAGGGGTGAAGGAGAGGACCAAAGTGCAGCGCGGCTAGTGTTAAACATGTTTAATCAATTAATCAAGTAAAACACTACAAACAACAATACAAAATAACAAATGTGCAAGAACCGACACAGACCTATCTGGTGCAGACAATCACAGAGACAGGAAACAAACACCCACAAAATCCCAACACAAAACAAGCCTCCTATATATGATTCTCAATCAGGGACAACGATTACCATCTGCCTCTGATTGAGAACCATATTAGGCTGGACATAGAAACAGACAAACTAGACACACAACATAGAATTCCCACCCAGCTCACGTCCTGACCAACTAAACACATACAAAACAACAGAAAACAGGTCAGGAACGTGACAGAACCCCCCCCTCAAGGTGCGAACTCCGGGCGCACCCCTAAAACTCAAGGGGAGGGTCTGGGTGGGCATCTGTCCGCGGTGGCGGCTCCGGCGCAGGACGAGGACACCACTCCACCACTGTCTTTGTCCCCCTCCTTAGCGTCCTTTGAGTGGCGACCCTCGCCCACGACCTTGGCCTAAGAATCCTCCCCAAGGCCCCCACATGATTTAGGAGGTAGCTCAGGACAGAGAGGTAGCTCAGGACAGAGAGGTAGCTCAGGACAGAGAGGTAGCTCAGGACAGAGAGGTAGCTCAGGACAGAGAGGTAGCTCAGGACAGAGAGGTAGCTCAGGGCAGAGGGGCAACTCCGGACTAGTGGCAGCTCCGGACTGAGTGGCAGCTCCGGACTGAGTGGCAGCTCCGGACTGAGTGGCAGCTCCGGACTGAGTGGCAGCTCCGGACTGAGTGGCAGCTCCGGACTGGGTGGCAGCTCCGTACTGGGTGGCAGCTCATGACTGGAGGGCAGCTCATGACTGGAGGGCAGCTCATGACTGGAGGGCAGCTCATGACTGGAGGGCAGCTCATGACTGGAGGTCAGCTCATGACTGGAGGGCAGCTCATGACTGGAGGGCAGCTCATGACTGGAGGGCAGCTCATGACTGTAGGGCAGCTCATGACTGGAGGGCAGCTCATGACTGGAGGGCAGCTCATGACTGGAGGGCAGCTCTGGCAGCTCCTGACTGGCTGGCGTCTCTGGCAGCTCCTGACTGGCTGGCGTCTCTGGCAGCTCCTGACTGGCTGGCGTCTCTGGCAGCTCCTGACTGGCTGGCGTCTCTGGCAGCTCCTGACTGGCTGGCGTCTCTGGCAGCTCCTGACTGGCTGGCGTCTCTGGCAGCTCCTGACTGGCTGGCGTCTCTGGCAGCTCCTGACTGGCTGGCGTCTCTGGCAGCTCCTGACTGGCTGGCGGCTCTGGCAGCTCCTGACTGGCTGGCGGCTCTAGCGGCTCCTGACTGACGGACGGCTCTAATGGCTCGGGACAGACGGGCGGCTCTAATGGCTCGTGGCAGACGGATGACTCAGATGGCGCTGGGCAGACAGATGGCACAGATGGCGCTAGGCAGACAGATGGCTCAGACGGCGCTGGGCAGACGGATGGCTCAGATGGCGCTGGGCAGACGGATGGCTCAGATGGCGCTGGGCAGACGGATGGCTCAGACGGCGCTGGGCAGACGGATGGCTCAGACGGCGCTGGGCAGACGGGCAGTTCAGGCGCCGCTGGGCAGACGGGCAGTTCAGGCGCCGCTGGGCAGACGGGCAGTTCAGGCGCCGCTGGGCAGACGGGCAGTTCAGGCACCGCTGGGCAGACGGCAGACTCTGGCCGGCTGAGACGCACTATAGGCCTGATGTGTGGTGCCGGAACTGGAGGTACCGGGCTGAGGGCACGCACCTCAGGGCGAGTGCGGGGAGGAGGAACAGGGCTCTGGAGATGCACTGGAAGCCTGGTGCGTGGTGTAGGCACTGGTGGTACTGGTCTGGGGCGGGAAGGTGGCGCCGGATATACCGGACCGTGAAGGAGGACACGCGCTCTTGAGCACCGAGCCTCTCCAACCTTACCAGGTTGAATGGTCCCCGTAGCCCTGCCAGTGCGGCGAGGTGGAATAGCCCGCAATGGGCTATGCAGGCGAACCGGGGACACCACCTGTAAGGCTGGTGCCATGTACGCCGGCCCGAGGAGACGTACTGGAGGCCAGATACGTTGGGCCGGCTTCATGACATCCGGCTCGATGCCCAACCTAGCCCTCCCAGTGCAGCAAGGTGGAATAGCCCGCACTGGGCTAAGCACGCGTACTGGGGACACCGTGCGCTTTACCGCATAACACGGTGTCTGACCAGTACGACGCCCTCTCACTCCACGGTAAGCCCGGGGAGTTGGCTCAGGTATCCAACCCGGCTTCGCCACACTCCCCTTTAGCCCCCCCCAAGAAATTTTTGGGTGAGCCTCTCGGGTTTCCAGCCACTCTGCCTTGCAAGCGCCTCATAATGCCGCCTCTCCGCTTTTGATGCCTCCAGCTCCGCTTTGGGACGGCGACACTCCTCTGGCTCTGCCCAGGGTCCCTCTCCGTCCAGAATCTCCTCCCATGTCCATTCCTCCTTGTACTGCTGCTGCTGTTGCTGCTGCCCGTTGCCACGCTGCTTGGTCCGGGTTTGGTGGGTGTTTCTGTAACGGTTTTCTTCCAGGGGTGAAGGAGAGGACCAAAGTGCAGCGCGGCTAGTGTTAAACATGTTTAATCAAGAACAAGTAAAACACTACAAACAACAATACAAAATAACAAATGTGCAAGAACCGACACAGACCTATCTGGTGCAGACAATCACAGAGACAGGAAACAAACACCCACAAAATCCCAACACAAAACAAGCCTCCTATATATGATTCTCAATCAGGGACAACGATTACCATCTGCCTCTGATTGAGAACCATATTAGGCTGGACATAGAAACAGACAAACTAGACACACAACATAGAATTCCCACCCAGCTCACGTCCTGACCAACTAAACACATACAAAACAACAGAAAACAGGTCAGGAACGTGACACTATCATTACCTGACCATGCACGTTCACATGAGAGGGAGCTCTGTTCCATCGCTCACCTGAAGTCAATGTAATTCTCCGGTTGGAACGTTATTCAAGATTTATGTTAAAAACATTCTAAAGATTGATTCAATACATCGTTTGACATGTTTCTACTGACTGTTACTGAACTTTTTGACATTTCGTCTGCTTTTAGTAAACGCGCTTCCTGACTTTGGATTTGTTTACCAAACACGCTAACAAAAATAGCTAGTTGGACATAAATGATGGACATTACCGAACAAAACAAACATTTCTTGTGGAAGTGGGAGTCCTGGGAGTGCATTCCGATGAAGATCAGCAAAGGTAAGTGAAGATTTATAATGCTTTTTATGAGTTTTGTTGACTGCACAATTTGGCGGGTAACTGTATGGCTTCCTTTTGTGGCTGAACGCTGTTCTCAGATTATTGAATATTGTGCTTTTGCCGTAAAGCTTTTTGAAATCTGACACAGCGGTTGCATTAAGAACAAGTGTATCTTTAATTCTATGTAAAACATGTATCTTTCATCAAAGTTTATGACGAGTATTTATGTTATTTGACGTGGCTCTCTGCAATTTCTCTGGATATTTTGGAGGCATTTCTGAACATGGCGCCAATGTAAACTGAGGTTTTTGGATATACAGTGGGGAGATCAAGTATTTGATACACTGACGATTTTGCAGGTTTTCCTACTTACAAAGCATGTAGAGGTCTGTAATTTTTTATCATAGGTACACTTCAACTGTGAGAGACGGAATCTAAAACAAAAATCCAGAAAATCACATTGTATGATAAAACAATGCAAGATTCAAGACTTCGTGCTTTTCAGCTAAAATTATTATATAGAATTCTTGCCACCAACAAAATGTTGAATATTTGAGGCATAAAATCATCGAAGCTCTGCAGATTTTGTTGTGAGGATCCAGAATCAATAGACCATTTATTTTGGTCTTGCCCTCAGGTAGCCTGTTTCTGGTCTCAGGTTCAGGAATGGCTGAAAATGCATAGCATTGATCTAAAATTGACCCTAGAAATAGTACTGTTAGGAGATCTGGAGAGACCGGGTCAGTCAATGACTAATATACTAATACTCTTAGTAAAAGTATTTATCTTCAACACGCAATCTGTAGATTCTATTCGATTAGATAGATTGAAATTGTACGTTAAACATCACAGCATAGTTGAAAGATATGTGTTGCGTAGAAACACGAAGTGGGTAGCCAGCAGAGATAGATGGGATGGGCTGAGGGAAGCTGAGAGTTGGGATGTGGAATTGGAGACAAGTGGGAGTGGAGTTGCTGTGTGAGAGATGGGAATGATGGTCAAAAGATAAAGGGGGAAAAAAAGTCAAAATAAAACATAATAAAAGTACATTTGAATGACACTAAGTGGCAGTGTTTTAACAACTAATGCCGGTTTTCCTGAGGCTGATGCCGTGCAGGTGTTTGTAAACATGCATATACACACACTCTCATTCAAATAAACACATACAAGAACATACACATACATGTAATAGTGCCAGACATGCACACAAACATATACAGTTGGTATTGCTGTTATGATTTCAGGTGTCCTTGATGTTCTTTGTTTTATATGTATTATTTTGTATAATTTTTTTTGCATTGTTGTTTGCTGTTTTCTTCTGTCTTTTCCTTTTTTCTCTTTAGTTCATTCTCTTGGTTGTTGGTGCATTGGGGGGGGGGGTTCTTGAATGGAATTAATTGTAGGGGTCTCGAATGGTTGAGGGACAGCTATTGGAGAACTGTGAGGGGATCTTGGAGGGTTTGGGTTTCACAAGATTGTGATCATGAAAAAGGAAACTATGACATATATTTTATATCACTATCATGCACACACACGCACCCTCACACATAAGGATGGCTCTGCTGCGGAAAGACTGATACATGTTTGATAGTGTCTTGATGCTGTATTGTTTGTCCTTAATGTTCTAATACTTTAATGCTACCCTTATCCTTGTGTTTTTTGTAAAGAAAAAAAAGGCAGGGAATTTTTACTAGGATTAAATGTCAGGAATTGTGAAAAACTGAGTTTAAATGTATTTGGCTAAGGTGTATGTACACTTCCGACTTCAACTGTATGTGATTTGTCAAGCACATCTGTACTCCTTAACTTTTTTAGGTATTGCCATAACAAACGGGTTGAATACTTATCCACTGAAGATCTTCAAGCTTTAAATTTGTATTAATTTCAAAAATGTTCTACAAACAAAATTCCACTTCGATATGACGGGCTATTGTGTGCAGATCAGTGACACAAAAACTCAATTCAATCAATCCATTTTAAATGCAGACTAACATAACAAAATGTGAACAAATTTAAAAGGGGTGTGAATATTTTCTGAAGGCACTCTATATTCCATTTAGCAGACGCCTTTATCCAAAGTGACTTACAGTAGTGTATGTGTGACCAGATAGACATTAGCTACACTATGCATTTTACATTACATTTAAGTCATTTAGCAGACGCTCTTATCCAGAGCGACTTACAAATTGGTGCATTCACCTTATGATATCCAGTGGAACAGCCACTTTACAATAGTGCATCTAAATCTTTTGGGGGGGGGGGGGGGTTAGAAGGATTACTTTATCCTATCCTAGGTATTCCTTAAAGAGGTGGGGTTTCAGGTGTCTCCGGAAGGTGGTGATTGACTCCGCTGACCTGGCGTCGTGAGGGAGTTTGTTCCACCATTGGGGTGCCAGAGCAGCGAACAGTTTTGACTGGGTTGAGCGGGAACTGTACTTCCTCAGAGGTAGGGAGGCGAGCAGGCCAGAGGTGGATGAACGCAGTGCCCTTGTTTGGGTGTAGGGCCTGATCAGAGCCTGAAGGTACGGAGGTGCCGTTCCCCTCACAGCTCCGTAGGCAAGCACCATGGTCTTGTAGCGGATGCGAGCTTCAACTGGAAGCCAGTGGAGAGAGCGGAGGAGCGGGGTGACGTGAGAGAACTTGGGAAGGTTGAACACCAGACGGGCTGCGGCGTTCTGGATGAGTTGTAGGGGTTTAATGGCACAGGCAGGGAGCCCAGCCAACAGCGAGTTGCAGTAATCCAGACGGGAGATGACAAGTGCCTGGATTAGGACCTGCGCCGCTTCCTGTGTGAGGCAGGGTCGTACTCTGCGAATGTTGTAGAGCATGAACCTACAGGAACGGGCCACCGCCTTGATGTTAGTTGAGAACGACAGGGTGTTGTCCAGGATCACGCCAAGGTTCTTAGCGCTCTGGGAGGAGGACACAATGGAGTTGTCAACCGTGATGGCGAGATCATGGAACGGGCAGTCCTTCCCCGGGAGGAAGAGCAGCTCCGTCTTGCCGAGGTTCAGCTTGAGGTGGTGATCCGTCATCCACACTGATATGTCTGCCAGACATGCAGAGATGCGATTCGCCACCTGGTTATCAGAAGGGGGAAAGGAGAAGATTAATTGTGTGTCGTCTGCATAGCAATGATAGGAGAGACCATGTGAGGTTATGACAGAGCCAAGTGACTTGGTGTATGCCACCCATTAGTTTAGACAGGAGCAACGGGTAGCTCCAAACTAAGGCTCCTAACACAGGCCTATCAAATAAATGATAGAAGTACACCAGAATACAAAAATAGCTTTTATTTAGAAAAATAGGATTCTGTTGTTGAGCAATACTAAGGTTTCTTGTAAAAATATACATTGTTTCTTTAAGACCAACTCGACCACAATTGCAGATGTATTACAAGGATACGTCATTGATTAGGTTAGAATACAAATTGTTAGGATGCACTGCACACTTCAAAATGTACCCAATAGTCATTTGAAACTGTCACCAATTACACATGTGTGTTTACTCAATAAGTCTCACCTTTTAGGTTATCGAAAAGCAGGTTCACTCAATAAGTTCTACAATTATCCTGGCACTGCAATGCAACACTGTGGGAAGTGGCTCTAATACTTAGTTTAGGATCGTCATTCCACGAATAGAGTGCCTTCTATGTCTCTCAGGAATTATGCGTATACATTTTGATGAAACACTTAATCTAACAGTTGGATCACATACATCTTTTCCCCTTACTAAACATAACATAACATATAAAATTGCAATAGCAATTTTTTATTTATTAAATGAAGTTATTTGTTTTCTCTGAAAATCCCCCTTTTGGAATGTCCCTCGTTTATAATATTTCTTCTAAATTTGAGCTAGAAAAGCAGGTTTGTTATGAAGTTGAACATGTGATCTTTTTCACAGAATGTTAAAATTGCGTGAAATATAGTTATTTTTTACAAAATGACACTACCCAAAAGGCACTCCAATCGTGGAATGACACATTAACAAAGAAAAAACAGCGGTTGGATAAGCAATTACAATTAGTGCGTCCTTAGAGTCACATCAGTTTCACCAAGAACCACCTAGAGGCGGTCTGCTTCAGCTTCACCATGACGTTCAACCTTATTCAAACAAAGCAGGCACATTAATATGACCCAAGGTAAAGGAGTCTCTCCAAGTGCCTGATTTAGAATTCACTTTATATAGGGAAGTCAGGAAATGAATCAGAACCTTTTTAAGGTTGACCATCTGAGGCCCTACCTGTTACACATGTACACATTTCCATGTGGGTGGCCCCAGTGCGAATGGAACCCATGATCCTGAAGTTACAAGTACCATACTCTACCAACTAAGCCTCACAGGTTCTTTCTTAATTAATCTTTTTCATGGTGTTGTTTATTTTATTGGTAAATGTGGCACATATAATGTCTATCAGCCAGCAGTACTCATATCTATGTGTTCTGTCTCATGCATGCCTGTGCGTCTGTATTGGTACTGCTGGGGATCAATCACGTTTATTCAAATGTTTCTGTGACCTGCAGATTGCCTACAAGCAGGGGTATGAGCAGGAGAAAACTGACCATGTGGAATACAACTACCCAGCCACCATCACACCGGGCTACCAGAGTCAGAGGAAACTGGATCCGCTCAAGGACGTGAGTTTCCCCTTTGCCTCAAATAAGTTCAACATGGCTCTCATACCAGACATAGTAACCAAAATCAGTAAACAGGGTGCTTTCTCAGATAGAAAAGCCGAAAGCAGAACATTTTGATTGGGTTCCTCTTGAGGACTGTATGATTAAAAAGTGGGCTATTTTAAAGAGGCCAACTTAAGGGGGTCTAGTAGCTGGGTAAACCATTTTAAATGTGGATCATCCATTAAACTAGACTAATATATAGAGTGAGCTCAACCCATGGTATCTAAATCATAAGCGCACCGTTGACTTCACATCTTCTCAATTCTGCTCATTTTGTATTTATTATGGGTCCCTTGGCAGCTGCTACTCTTCCTGGGGTCCAGCTAAATTAATAAGGCATTTATACAATTTTCAAAACATTACAATACTTCACAACAGATTTCACAACACATTAAGTGTGTTCCCTCAGGCCCCTACTCTACTACCACATATCTAATAAACAAATACATGTGTACGTGTGTGTATAGTGCATATGTTATCGTGTGTATATGCATGTCTCTGTGCCTATGTTTGTGTTGCTTCACAGTCCCGCTGTTCCATAAGGTGTATTTTTATATTTAAAAAATATATAATATTACTACTTGCAAGAGTTACTTGATGTGGAATAGAGTTCCATGTACTCATGGCTCTATGTAGTCCTGTATTATGGACAGACTTCTCCCCATCATAGCTACTGTTGCATCAATATGTTTTTACCATGACAGTTTAGTCACCTCAACTTGCTCAATTTCCACATTGTTTATTAGAAGATTTAGTTGAGGTTTAGGGATTAGTGAATCATTTGTCCCTCATACAATGCCTTTCGTTTTGAAATATTAAGGACTAACTTATTCATTGCCACCCATTCTGAAACTAACTGCAGCTCTTTGTTAAGTGTTGCTGTTATTTCAGTTGCATTAGTAGCTGACGTGTCTCTTTTTCATCCTTCCATCCCTGCTGCTTTCCACCCCTTCGCATTTTATCAGGCACAATTGCTAACTTTCATAAAGTGCTGCCCCTGCCCTGAACTTGTTTGTCAACTGTGTGCGTAAGTCTCACACCTAACACAGCCCACATTCTATGGTTTTGGGGGCCGTTATCTTTACCACAGGATTCAAATAACTCAGGGGTAGAAAAAAAATATGTTCAGAGGCAGCACTACAGATGTCTTTACATACTGTATCTTTCGACCCTGTTACATTAATAATGTATTGCATCTCTCATCTTCCCATGTAGAAGAACTACAGACAGCACATTGACCAAGTCAAGTACAGCTCGGTGACAGATACCCCTGACATCGTCCAAGCCAGGATCAACGCTCAACAACTCAGCAATGTAAGTGCTTCTTGATGCTTTTTGATGTGGGGGAGGGTGAGACACTGTTGCATGTTTGACATTGATTAATAAATGTCCTTCTGACACGTTTCACCGTTAAATCATTCAGCTATTTGTCGAACCTTACCTGACCCAATGCTGAACTGTGCAGTGATGTATACACACCACAAGCTAATACACACACACACACACACACACACACACACACACACACACACACACACACACACACACACACACACACACACACACACACACACACACACACACACACACACACACACACACACTTTATTTCATCATTATTTTAACAGGGAGTCCCATTGAGAACAAGGTCTCTTTCACAAGGGAGCTCTGCATACACACAATTTACAAATGACTATAGAATACAAATATGCAACATTACAAACACACTCAAGAAAAACAATCACATTCCTCAGAAAAGAGGTCCCCAATCAATATTTTGAACTACCTGAGTGGCACCAGTACATCCAGTTGTTGGGAACTTTGTTTCATACATGGGATGCAAAGAAACTAAAAGCTGATTTACTTAACTTTGGGGAGACGGAAGGGATTTCCAGAGTTAGCCATCCCTGAGACTAGGTATGGTACCATACTTCTAAAGGTTATTAATGATGTTAGGTACGGTGGGAGTTTTTATAAAAGAGACTTATAAATAAAAAGAGAAATGAATCAACCTACTTGACTTTAAAGAGGACCAGCCTACTTTCTGGTAAATAATGCATTGATGTGCACTGAAGCTGTGGCCCGTAATAAAACGAAGTGTCCAAGCTACATATGTTTAAATCATTAGTCATTTTTGTACGTTGTAGAAAACAGATACTTAGTTTAACCCACGCTCAGTACTAATTTAAGGTCAATAAAGGTAAAGCAATGGAAGCAGACTGTAGTTCAGATAGAGCCTGGTCAACAGTGAGGGAAAAAGCATACACAACAGTATTGTTCGCATACACTTGCATGTAGGGCTGTTGCATCATGAAATTTCGTCAGCCGGTGATTGCGCAGGCTGTACACACTTCATCAGTCTCTCATTCACAATTTGACAAGCACTTGAATATGCCTTGATTTTCCCTGAGGGATCCCCTTTGTGTGGTCATAATAACCCCTAAAAAATCCATGCCTTTTGCGGCCAGTGGCCATTGGGCTGAATATAATAATTATAATTCCCTTCTCCCAGCTGCATACTGCAAAGCACCTCTTCCTCAAATGTCTCTCCTTCACGTGATCGGGTCTTTCTCACAGGCTACAAGTAAAGACGGACACATCGGGGACGCAACTGCACGTGTCCTTATCCAATTTCAAGGCACATATTGAAGATATTGGAAGAACTGTCCACATTTACTTTCGGTCAGCCAACAAGATGAGTGGGCCTAACGAACAGCAAAAGCACTAGTCTATGTCAATCTACTATCACCCATAGTACAAAAGTTGACCTATTCTATTCTGTGCGAGAAATAAATATTCCAAACATAGTCTGGGACAGTTGTGAGATGGGATGGATCCCAAATTAATACAACCACTAGCGTCAACTAAACTTGTTTAAGCAATGAGGCTGACACAACAGATCAGAACGTTTAGCTTAAAATGTTGCTATAATATTAAGCTATTTCTTCACATTGTAAGCGCAGCAATGCGCGCATGGCAGTAGGCTACAAGCACAAATGTTCCATTAGCGGGAAAACACCATTCTCAAAAGTGACGGCAAATGCGATTATGCATGTAATGCTTTTATTATAAAGGTGAATTTTTATGGTGAAAGTGAAAATTCCCCAAACTTGAAACTCACGTGCTGCGTATGTATGCCAGTTAGGCTCTACACCCTTTGTAAAGCGGATTCATGTGCTTAATTTCAATAAGTTATTTTGCCACTTTAAATCTATGGGCTAGGCTACATGAGGTGTGAGACCTTTTGAAAAAGTCGCAAAAAAAGCCATGCGTTTCTTGCCTTACTGCACACGAGCTTTAAGGCATAGCTAATATTGTCACCCAGCAGACTATAATTGTTTTGGTCTTGCCTTGACAAATACTAAATAATATATGTGTGAAATTTGTTTGGTTTAGAATGGACCGTTATCATATACCTGTCTCGAAAAAGGGGCAGGGGAAAAAAATACGTCCTCTATGCACTTAAATAGCGAATGGAGGACACTTTTCCCGTGGTTAATTAACATGCCAGCCAGGTAGGCTATCAGCCTGTTGTAAAGAGAAGCAATGTGCTTAATACTAGGAAAGTTGATAAATGTAGTAGGCCTAGCCTATAGAAAGCTGATGGGATCCTCCTCTTTTTAATAAAGGCCATCCCTCTGTTTTCTCAAGCAATTGCATAGCCTATAGAAATGTTGCGCAACATGAGCTCATGGGCTCTCATGAAGTGTTTGAGTAGATTTTCGATAACATTTGCGTTGATGTCAGAGTGATTAGTAGGACAATAGAGTGCTGAGTACCAGGCAGTTAGCAAGTTTGGTAGGCTACTATTGACCATCAGCAGCATCAGAGCTTGGAGAAGCCTAATTAGTGACTAAAGGTCATGTGAAATTTGACTGCCATCATGACTCTTGACTGCAGATGTGGCGGTAATATGGGCACCATAACAGCCTTAATTGTAGGTTACAATTTTTTTTACAGACAAACCAATATTGTTAATGTATATAGTAAAAAGTACTGGAACCAAAACTTGCGGGACCCCTTTCATAATATCAAGGTAACCTGACTTGATATCTCTGATTCCCCCATGTAGAAGAACTACAGACAACACATTGACCAAGTCAAGTACAGCTCGGTGACAGATACCCCTCAAATCGTCCAGGCCAGGATCAACGCTCAACAACTCAGCAATGTAAGTAGAGCCAAAGATATACATGTACACTATCTTTCTATCCCAAACACTACACTCTATACAGTACATACAAACAGCATAGCTTTCGCTCTGCATTTGTATATACAGTGCATTTGGAAAGTATTCAGACCCCTTGACTTGTTCAACATTTTGTTACGTTTACAGCCTTAATTTAAAATGTATAAAATATTTTTTGATTCTCATTAATCTACTCACAATTCCCCATAATGACAACGCAAAAACAGGTTGACATTTTTGCAAGGTTATTCAAAATAAAAACAGAAATACCTTATTTGCATAAGTATTCAGACCCTTTCCTATGAGACTCGAAATTGAGCTCAGGTGCATCCTGTTTCCATTGATCATCCTTGAGATGTTTCTACACTTGATTGGAGTCCACCTGTGGTAAATTCAAATGATTAGACATGATTTGAAAAGGGACACACCTGTCTATATAAGGTCCCACAGTTGACAGTGCATGTTAGAGCAAAAAGCAAGCCATGAGGTTGAAGGAATTGTCCGTCGAGCGCCAAGACAGGATTGTATCAAGGAACAGATATGGGGAGGGGTACCAAAATATTTCTGCAGCATTGAAGGTTTCCAAAAACACAGTGGCCTCCATCATTCATAAATGGAAGAAGTTTGGAACCACCAAGACTCTTCCTAGAGCTGGCCGGCAGGTCAAACTGAGCAATCAGGGGAGAAGGGCCTTGGTCAGGGAGGTGACAAAGAACCCGATGGTCACTCTGACAGAGCTCTAGAGTTCCTCTGTGGAGATGGGAGAATCTTCCAGAAGGACAACTATCTATGCAGCCTTCCACCAATCAGGCCTTTATGGTAGAGTAGCCAGGCGGAAGCCACTCCTCAGTAAAAGGCACATGACAGCCCGCTTGGAGTTTGCCAAAAGGCACCTAAAGGACGCTGACCATGAGAAACAAGATTCTCTGGTCTGATGAATCCAAGATTGAACTCTTTGACCTGAATCGATGGTGTCACGTCTGG
The DNA here is from genome assembly GCF_016432855.1 of Salvelinus namaycush. NCBI lineage: Eukaryota > Metazoa > Chordata > Actinopteri > Salmoniformes > Salmonidae > Salvelinus > Salvelinus namaycush. The sequence continues at coordinate 4,660,086 of NC_052322.1, read as the reverse complement.
AGGAAACCTGGCACCATCCCTACGGTAAAGCATGGTGGTGGCAGCATCATGCTGTGGGGATGTTTTTCAGCGGCAGGGACTGGGAGACTAGTCAGGATTGAGGGAAAGATGAGCGGAGCAAAGTACAGAGAGAACCTTCATGAAAACCTGCTTCAGAGCGCTCAGGACCTCAGACCGGGGCAAAGGTTCACCTTCCAACAGGACAACGACCCTAGGCACACAGCCAAGACAACGCAGGAGTGGCTTGGGGACAAGTCTTTGAATGTCCTTGAGTGGCTCAGCCAGAGCCCGGACTTGAACCCGGTCAAACATCTCTGGAGGGACCTGAAAATTGCTGTGCAGCGACGCTCCCCATCCAACGTGACAGAGCTTGAGAAGAATGGGAGAAACTCCCCAAATACAGGTGTGCCAAGCGTGTAGCGTCATACCCAAGAAGACTCGATGCTGTATTCACTGCCAAAGGTGCTTCAACAAAGTACTTGGTAAAGGGTTTGAATACTTATGTCAAATGTGATATTTCAGTTGATATTTTAATTAATTTGTAAAAATTTCAAAAAAACTGTTTTTGCCTTGTCATTATAGGGTTATTGTGTGTAGATTGATGAGGGGGGAAAACTATTTAATACATTTTAGAATAAGGCTATAACGTAATAAAATGTGGAAAAGGTCAAGGGTTCTGAATATGTTCAGAATGCATTGTATTCCGAAAGGGTTATACACATACCATATGAATAAGCGGTGCTGTAGTTTTTATTTATATAAATGATTCCAGATCAAATACAAGGAGGACTGGGAGAAGACCAAGTCCAAAACATGTGACATCGGCCTGGACACGCTGACCGTCAAGGCTGCCAAAGCATCTCGGGACCTGGCCAGTGATGTAAGCATTCCTTTCCTGTAGCTGGTACTCACACAGAACAATCCTTTCTTATGTAATGAGATATTAGTGGATAAGAATGAGGGAGGGATTGGTCATCGGATTTTATGTGACTGGCTGATGTGATTTGGATGGTGGCCGTGTGTTACAGATTAAGTACAAAGAGTCCTTCATGAAAAATAAAGACAAGACAAGCAATGTCAGCGACTCCAAGACCCTGCACTCTCTTCAGGCGTCCAAGATGACCAGTGAGGTAAGAATATGAAACACAATAAACACGTTGTTGCACCATATGTATTTGGACAGTGAAGCTAACATTTTTGAACCTATACTCCAGCAGTTTGGATTTGAGATCAAATGTTTCATATGACAATCATAATAATAAATATAGCTGCAAGCACCAATGAAAGGGATACTGGCTTGCTTTGTACATAATGTTGCTGCTATAGTCTCTTATGACCGAAAAGAGCTTCTGGACATCAGAACTGCGATTACTCACCTCAGATTAGACAAAGAGTTTTTCTTCAATGAGTCGGATGGGAGGGGTATACTACAGACACCCGACCAGGCCCAGCTCCCCGTCATTTCCTGGAGAAGGAAACAAAGATTTTGGGTGCCTTGTGAGGATCAGGCGACGAGTGGCTAATCTGCCCTTGCCTTCCATCCTGCTAGCTAACGTTCAATCGCTGGAAAATAAATGGGACGAACTGAAAGCACGTATATCCTACCAACGGGGTATTAAAAACTGTAATATTTTATGTTTCACCGAGTCGTGGCTGAACAACAACATTAAGAACATACAGCTGGCGGTTTATACTCTCTATCGGCAGGACAGACCAGCAGCCTCTGGTAAGACACGGGGAGGGGGCCTATGCATATATGTGAACAACAGCTGGTGCGCGATATCTAAGGAAGTCTCAAGGTTTTGCTCGCCTGAGGTAGAGTATCTCATGATAAGTCTACCTAGAGAGTTTATCTGTATTTTTCGTAGCTACATACCACCACAAACCGACGCTGGCACGAAAACCACACTCAATGAGCTGTATACCGCCATAAGCAAACAGGAAAACGCTCATCCAGAGGCGGCCCTCCTAGTGGCCGGGGACTTTAATGCTGGGAAACTTAAATCAGTTTAAATCAGTTCTTTAACTAATTTCTATCAGTATGTTAAATATGCAACCAGAGGGAAAAAAATTCTAGACCACCTTTACTCCACACACAGAGACGCGTACAAAGCTCTCTCTCACCCTCTATTTGGCAAATCTGACCATAATTCTATCCTCCTGATTCCTACTTACAAGCAAAAATTAAGGCAAGAATCACCATTGACTCGGTCTTTAATAAAAAAGTGGTCAGATGAAGCAGACACTAAACTACAGGACTGTTTTGATAGGACAGACTGGAATATGTTCCGGGATTCTTCCAATGGCATTGAGGAAATGGCAGTCACTGGCTTTATCAATTAAATGTTTTATTTTATTTAACTAGGCAAGTCAGATAAGAATAAATCCTTATTTACAATGACGGCCTAGGAACAGTGGGTTAACTGCATTTTTCAGTGGCAGAACAACAGATCTTTACCTTGTCATCTCGGGGATTCGATCTAGCAACCTTTCAGTTACTGGCCCAATGTTCTAACCACTAGGCTACCTTCCGCCCCAATCAATAAGTGCATCGAGGACGTCATCCACACAGTGACTGTACGGACATACCCCAACCAGAAGCCATGGATTACAGTCAACAATCGAACTGAGTTAATGGGTAGAGCTGGGTAGGATAGATATAGGTCTGTAGCAGTTTGGGTCTAGAGTGTCACCCCCTTTGAAGAGGGGGATGACCGCGGCAGCTTTCCAATCTTTGGGAATCTCAGACGATACAAAAGAGAGGTTGAACAGGCTAGTAATAGGGGTTGCAACAATTTCGGTAGATCATTTTAGAAAGAGAGGGTCCAGATTGTCTAGCCCAGCTGATTTTTCTGGGGTATAGATTTTGCAGCTCTTTCAGAACATCAGCTATCTGGATTTGGGTGAAGGAGAAATGGTGGGGGCTTTGGCGGGTTGCTGTGGAAGGTGCCGGGCAGTTGACCGGGATAGAGGTAGCCAGGTGGAAAGGATGGCCAGCCGTAGAGAAATGCTTATTGAAATTCTCAATTATAGTGGATTTATCGGTGGTAACAGTGTTTCCTACCCTCAGAGCAGTGGATAGCTGGGAGGAGGTGCTCTTATTCTCCATGGACTTTACAGTGTCCCAGAACTTTTTTGAATTTGTAATACAGGATGCAAATTTCTGTTTGAAAAAGCTAGCCTTAGCTTTCCTAACTGCCTGTGTATATTTGTTCCTAACTTCCCTGAAAAGTTGCATATCACAGGGGCTATTCAAAGCTAATGCAGAACGCCACAGGATGTTTTTGTGCTGGTCAAGGGCAGACAGGTCTGGAGTGAACCAAGGACTATATCTATTCCTAGTTCTAAATTTTTTGAATGGGGCATGCTTATTTAAGATGGTGAGGAAGGCACTTTTAAAGAATAACCAGGCATCATCTACTGACGGGATGAGGTCAATGCCATTCCAGGATACCGGCCAGGTCGATTAGAAAGGCCTGCTCGCAGAAGTGTTTTAGGGAGCGTTTGACAGTGATGAGGGGTGGTTGTTTGGTCGCAGACCCATTACGGATGCAGGCAATGAGGCAGTGATCGCTGAGATCTTGATTGAAAACAGCAGAGGTGTGTTTGGAGGGCGAGTTAGTTAGGATGATATCTATGAGGGTGCCCGTGTTTACGGATTTGGGGTTGTATCTAGTAGGTTCATTGATAATTTGTGTGAGATTGAGGGCATCAAGCTTAGATTGTAGGATGGCCGGGGTGTTAAGCATGTCCCAGTTTAGGTCACCTAGTAGCACGAGCTCAGAAGATAGATGGGGGGCAATCAATTCACATATGGTATCGAGGGACCAGAGGGTGGTCTATAGCAAGCGGCAACAGTGAGAGACTTGTTTCTGGAAAGGTGAATTTTTAGAAGTAGAAGCTCGAATTGTTTGGGTACAGACTTGGATAGTAATACAGAACTCTGCAGGCTATCTTTGCAGTAGATTGCAACACCGCCCCCTTTGGCAGTTCAATCTTGGCGGAAAATGTCATAGTTAGGGATAGAGATTTCGGGGTTTTTGGTGGTTTTCCTAAGCCAGGATTCAGGATACATGTAGGTAGGGGTAAAGTGACTATGCATAGACAATAAACAGCGAGTAGCAGCAGTGTAAAACAAAGGGGGGGGGGGGGGGGGTCAGTCAATGTAAATAGTCTGAGTGGCCATTTGATTCATTGTTCAGCAGTCATGGCTTGGGGGTAGAAGCTGTTAAGGAGCAACTGGTGCTCTCATGCATGCTTCAGTATTGCTTGCCTTGAAGCGAGCATAAAAGGCATTTAGCTCGTCTAGTAGGCTCGCGTCACTGGGCAGCTCGCAGCTGGGTTTCCATTTGTAGTCCGTAATAGTTTTCAATCCCTGCCGCATCCGACGAGTGTCAGAGCCGGTGTCGTAGGATTCAATCTTAATCCTGTATTGACACTTTGCCTGTTTGATGGTTCGTCTGAGGGCATGGCAGGATTTTTTATAAGCGTCCGGATTAGTGTCCCGCTCCTTGAAAGCGGCAGCTCTAGCCTTATTTTGATGCGGATGTTGCCTGTATTCCATGGCTTCTGGTTGGGATGTGTACGTACAGTCACTGTGGGGACGATGTCGTCAATGCACTTTTTGATGAAGCCGATGACAGAGGTGTTATACTCCTCAATGCCTTTGAATGAATCCCGGAACATATTTCAGTCTGTGCCAGCAAAACAGTCCTGTATCGTAGCACCCGCTTCATCTGACCACTTCCGTATTGAGCGAGTCACTGTTACTTCCTGCTTTAGTTTTTGCTTGTAAGCAGGAATCAGGAGGATAGAATTATGGTCAGATTTGCCAAATGGAGGGAGAGGGAGAGCTAGTAAATAAATAAAATAGTCCTGTATTGATGGTTCGTTGGAAGGCATAGCGTGATTTCTTATAAGCTTCTGGGTTAGAGTCCCGCTCCTTGAAAGCGGCAGCTCTACCCTTTAGCTCGATGCGGATGTTGCCTGTAATCATTGGCTTCTGGTTGGGGTTTGTATGTACAGTCACTGTGGGGTAGACGTCATCGATACACTTATTGATGAAGCCAGTGATTGATGTGGTGTTATACTCCTCAATGCCATCGGAAGAATCCTGGAACATATTCCGGTCTGTGCTAGCAAAACAGTCCTGTATTTTAGCATCTGCTTCATCTGACCACTTTTTTTATAGACCGAGTCAATGGGGATTCTTGCCTTAATTTTTGTTTGCAAGCAGGAATCAGGAGGATAGAATTATGGTCAGATTTGTCAAATGGAGGGTGAGGGAGAGCTTTGTACGCGTCTCTGTGTGTGGAGTAAAGTTGGTCTAGAGTTTTTTCCCACTGTTTGCACATTTAACATACTGGTAGAAATTTGGTAAAACGGATGAGTTTTCCGGCATTAAAGTCCTTGGCCACTTGGAGCGCTACCTCTGGATGAGCGTTTCTGTTTACTTATGGCCGTATACAGCTCAATGACTGCGGTCTTAGCGCCAGCATCGGTTTGTGGTGGCATGTAGACAGCTACGAAAAATACAGATACACTTTCTTGGTAAATAGTGTGGTCTACAGCTTATCATGAGATACTCTACCTCAGGCGAGCAAAACCTTGAGACTTCCTTAGATTTCGTGCACCAGCTGTTGTTTACAAATATACACAGACCGCCACCCCTTGTCTTACCAGAGGCCTCTGTTCTATCCTGCCAAAAAAATGTAAAACCTGCCAGCTGTATGTTATTCAGGTCGTCGTTCAGCTACGACTCGGTGAACCGTAGGATATTTTATTACTGATTGATTGTACGTTGGCTAATAGGACCGATGGTATAGGTAGATTACCCTCTCGGCGACGGATCCTAACAAGGCACCCAAGTCTTTGTCCACGATACCCGTCTCTTTGTGTACAGTTTAATAAAAACTGAAAAGCTAAAATGTCAATTCGTATTCAACCCATTTTGATATGGCAAGCCTAAATAAGTTCAGGAGTAAAAATGTGCTTCACAAGTCACATATTAAGTTGCATGGACTGTGTGCAATAAGTTTTTAATATGATTTCTGATTGACTACCTCATCTCTGTACCCTACACATACAATTATTTGGAAGGTCCCTCGGTCAAGCAGTGAATTTCAAACAAAGATTCAATCACAAAGACCAGGGAGGTTTTTCAGTTCCTTGCAAAGGGCACCTATTGGTAAAAAAAGCAGACATTGAATATCCCTTTGAATATGGTGAAGTTAGTAATTACACTTTGGATGGTATATCAATACACCCAGTCACTACAAAGATACAGGTGTCCTTCCTAACTCAGTTGCCGGAAAGGAAGGAAACCACTCAGGGATTTCACTATGAGGTCAATGGTGACTTTAAAACAGTTACAGAGTTTAATGGCTGTGATAGGAGAAAACTGTATATGTATCATCAACATTGTAGTTAGTCCACAATACGAACCTAAATGACAGAGTGAAAAGAAGGAAGCCTGTACTGAATATAAATATTCAAAACATGTATCCTGTTTGCAGCAAGGTAATACTGCAAAAAATGTGGCAAAGCAATTAACTTTTTGTCCTAAATACAAAGTGATATGTTTGGGGCAAATCCAATACATTACTGAGAACCATACTCCATATTTTCAAGCATAGTGGTAGCTGCATCATGTTATGAGTATGCTTGTAATAATGAAGGACTGGGGAGTTTTTCAGTATAAAAAAATAAACAGATTGGAGCTAAGCAAAATTCTAGAGGAAAACCTGGTTCAGTCTGCTTTCCACCGGACACTGGGAGATGAATTCACCTTTCAGCAGGACAATAACCTAAAACACAAGGCCAAATCTACCCTGGAGTTGCTTCCCTAGAAGACAGTGAATGTTCCTGGGTGGCCGAGTTACAGCTTTGCCTTAAATGTTCTTGAAAATCTATGGAAAGACCTGAAAATGGTTGTCTAGCATTGATCAACAACCAATTTGACAGAGCTTGAATAATCTCTTAAAGACTTCCACAGAAAGACTTACAGCTGTAATCGCTGCTAAAGGTGCTTCTGCAAAGATTTCACTCAGGGGTGTGATATATTTCTGTATTTCATTTTCAATAAATTTGCAAACATTTCTAAAAACATGTTTCACTTTGTCATTATGGGGTATTGTGTCTAGATGGGTGATAGAAAAAATCTATTTAATCCATTTTGAAATCAGGCTGTAAAACAACAAAATGTGGAATAAGTCAAGGGGTATAATACTTTCTGAAGGCACTCTAAGTTAGTTTTTTTAACAATACTATTGTGAGTTACAGCACACAGTTCACAAAACCCTCGAAATGATGCAGTGTACAAAACACACACACACACACCAGGACATTCTCAACCTCCTGATTCTCAACCTCATCCGTCTATCTCTCTGTTATCCACAACAATCCCAACAGATTGAGTACAAGAAGAACTCCAAGGAGAACCAGTCCCATTTCAGCTTGTCCATGGACATGGTCAACCTGAGCCATGCTAAAAAAGCCCAGGCCCTTGCCAGCGACCTGGACTACAGGACCAAGCTCCACCACTACACCATCCTATTCGACGACATCCAAGTACAGCAGGCCAAAAAGGCCTATAACCTGCAGAGCGAGGTGAGGCAGAGAGGGGTGGGCCATGGGCGGCACTGGTGGTGGTGGAGGGTCCTATGTGTGTTTAATAGACTAAAATGAACAGCTTATCCTCTCATGCAGATCATAGAATTTGAGTGCCAATGTTTAAAGGGGTAATAATCAGAACGCTTTGGTCTTATGATTGGACAGTCATAAGGTATGTTTGAATTGATTTGAGATCTTCCGGGTTGAGGTTAGGTGAGATGGTCGGGAGAGCAAAGGGAAGGTGAATAGGGATTTAGGAAAATATCTATATGGGTGTTATTCAAGTTAGTGTTTACTATCAAATATGAATGAATTGTGAACTCTCTTTTTCGGTCTCACACTCTTTGCCTGTCCCCCTCTTTCTTTCTCTCTCTCTCACTCTCTCTCTCTCACTCTCCCTTCAGAATCAATACCGTTCAGATCTGACCTGGATGAAGGGAGTTGGCTGGGAGGCTGATGGATGTCTGAATGTGACACAAGCCAAGAAGGCTGGAGAGCTTCTCAGTGACGTCAGTATAATGGGGTAGAGCGTGTATGTGTGTGTGTGTGTGTGTGTGTGTGTGTGTGTGTGTGTGTGTGTGTGTGTGTGTGTGTGTGTGTGTGTGTGTGTGTGTGTGTGTGTGTGTGTGTGTGTGTGTGTGTGTGTGTGTGTGTGTGTGTATTATTGTATTTTTTTCTTTAGTGTTGACTCCTCACTTTGTTTCCCCTCACAGAAAAAGTACCGTCAGAAAGCGGACAACGTCAAGTTCACCCAGGTGGCCGATACTCCCTCTATCAAACACGCCAAGAAGAGCCAGGAACTGCAGAGCAAGGTGAGGTTGGATGTTCATTTGCTATAACCCTGTCCTGCTCTTTTCTTCTGGCTGTATTCAGTCGGCTTGTGTTTGATTGGCTATTTCTCTCGTCAGCTAACGTATAAGGCGGGCAACGAGCAGATGATGCACCGGTACACCATGGATAAAGATGAGCCACTCTTCAGACAGGCCAAAGCCAATGCAGACCTCCTCAGTGGGGTAAGGACTCTGGCAGACTACATACTATTAGTTCATTTTAGTATACTGTAAACAAACGGTATCCTTTCAGTTGAGCGTACTAGCGCTTTGCCTGTCTACCGGAAGTTGATGCTGTTGCTATGCAACTTCTTGCTAGCTTGTTACTAGCTAGACATTTTACAATTTCGGGTGTGTTTGTAAATTCAATCTGGATGGCCAGAGTGCGTTCAGAGTGCGCTCTGGGCATTTGTAAATCCAAAGCGTTGTCAGATTGTCCATCGTAAATTCTAAACGTTTTGCTCTCAGAGCACATCACTGGACGCTCTGGCCGAGGAGTACGGCAGTCAAGCACCCAAGCTAACGTTGGCTAGCTTGCTAGCTATTTCCAGACATAAATGAGAGAACAACTCACTCTGACCATTTTACTCACCCTAGCAGAGCTGGTTAGGCTGTTTTAATGTTATCCAGAGCGTTGGTGACTGTAACTGTTCTGCTGGCAACAATTTAATTATTCTCTTTTTTGCTGACGTTTACTGACACCGGCCATATATTCAAAGGGTGTTGAGCGTTCGTAAATTCATCAGTTATTCTGCACTCTGGCTCACTCAGACGAGAGTACTCTGAAATCGGAGTAGATAGACAGAATTAACCATGTCCATTGAGAACGACTATACCACTTAGCTAAGAATGACATGAATAATCAAGTCAATAAACGTTGGGTAGTTAGATTATAGTTAATATACTGCCTGGCAAGTTAACTGTATTAGTAGCAAACTAACATTAGATAACTAGCTAACATACCGGTACGTACTGCTGTTTTTGGATGCCAGGAAGATTAGCTTACGTTACGGCGTTAGCTAATGGGGATCCTGATAAAAAATTTACATACTGATGTAATGCTATGCGGTTCATAAGGATAGCGTAGCTAACACATTTTCAGCCAACATATAATGTAACTTATTTGGAAAGTCATTACTTTATTACATTGCTCAAAATGTTCTTAACATTTGTCATAATTAGTGAAAGCAATGAATTTGTATCCACTCTCGTCGGACTTTGGCCGCATCATTTCTGCCATTTTCTTCAAATCTGAAAACGTTGTGAAGCCATGCCCATTTTCAGAAAAATTGCATTATGGGCCCTAAAAGCACAGATATAGTGTCCGCTGCTTGTATTCTTCGTATTTTGGTACGACATCCGGGAACATTTGGCATGTTAACTGTATCCATACTATGGACAATAAGCATATAATATACTCAATTTACGTCAAACAGTGCGGTTAGTATGACTATTCAAACACAGCTCTGGGCAATTTACAATTCATGTCTGTCTTTTAACATGTTCCATCATTCGATCTTGTTCTCATTTCAGAAAGTGTATAAGAGTAGCTGGGAGCAACAGCGAGAGAAGGGCTTTGAGTTGCGCATGGACTCCTTGTCCATCCTCACAGCTAAGGCTAAGAGAGACCTGGCCAGTAACGTGAGTTACCCCCTTAATGTATTCGTTAACCTTTATTTGACCAGGTACCAGGCATAGCACTATGCTAAGTTTCTCTGTGACTCACAGAAATGCATTGATACAAGAACAGCAACAACATAATCACAAATGCTAAGTAGGATGTGGTTGGTCAAAATACCAATCAGAAAGGGTATGGTTGGCAGGGATTAGTCCCAGAGTTAGTGTTAGGGATGGGGCTAAATGTCATTTTCAAGGATCTCTTCTAACGGCCACTAATGACAAATCTCTGACTGGCCAGGTGAAATACAAGGAGAAGTACGAGCAGACTAAGGGGAAGATGATTGGGGTGAAGACGGTAACTGACGACTCTCAGATGGCGCACTCGGCTCTGGCCACCCGGTTGCAGAGTGATCGCCATTACAGAAAGGAGTACGAGGACACTAAAACCAAGCATAGTGCCTCTTTGGACATGTTGACCATGACCCACGCCAAGAAGGCCCAGGATCTGGCAACTGAGACCAACTACAGGACCTTCCTGCATAAGTACACAACCCTGCCCGGCGACATGAAGGTGGCCTGGGCCAAGAAGGCCTACGGACTACTGAGTGATGTAAGTTTTACCTGCCGGAACTACATTTCCCAGCATTCTCAGTCACGTAAGTCTAAGGCGATAGGCTGCATTCACAGCAAATCGGAGTAATAGTAAATATAAATTCCGACTTGGAAAAAACGCTCACGCCAGCTTCCAAGTCGTACATACAAGTTGGAAACTCTCTGGTCCCTGACTTTCCCTATATGCTGAATGCTGACGTAACCTATTACCACAGAAATGACTTTGATGACAGCATTTTTTGGCAGTTAAATATAACAAAACATATATTTTTTTACAATCGATTTGTTTTTTTAACACCATAATTTGATTGCGAGCCGCGTGATAGCTGTACTTTTAGATTATGTTTGCTGTAGCTAGTTAGTCGTTAGCGTTCTAAACGAGTTCGAAGCAAGTGAAAGCTCCCAAGTTGTGGCTCCAAGTTGACAATCGTTCCTCTGATTACTCCGATAGGGCATGAATGCAGCATCAGACTAAAGCACCAGGAATGTCTGCTAGCATTTCTCTCTTTTACCCTAAATACAGATATTATATCATAGATGTTGAAGGTTATGTACATATGGACATTTTACAGATAGAATGCACCTTTAATGGAATTGTATTTCATGTATTAATTAACTTAACATGTGTTTAACCAGGCAAGTCAGTTAAGAACAAATGAGTATTTAAAAAGACGAACTGGCACGAGAGCTGTTCCTTGTTTGTGTATTCAGAAACAGTACAGGTCGGATCGGAACTGGATGAAGGGCGTGGGCTGGGTGGCAGCAGATTTCCTGGATGTGATACAAGCAAAGAAGGCTGGCGAGCTCGTTAGCGAGGTAACATTTAAATCCTTAACCTAGAAAAGAATGCTCAATCTTAGGTCAATGAGGTCTTTGTTCACAGCTGGAAATACAAAGTTGCAACAAACTTAAACAATTGATATAAAGGGGAATAGAGGACACACTGTATGACTGGGTTAAGAATCATACTTTCATACTTAAGTCGACTATATATGACGCTAAGTATATAGCTGAAGTCGGAAGTTTACATACACTTAGGTTGGAGTCATTAAAACTAGTTTTCAACAACTCCACAAATTTCTTGTTAACAAACTATAGTTTTGGCAAGTCGGTTAGGACATCTACTTTGTGCATGACACAAGTCATTTTTCCAACAATTGTTTACAGACAGATTATTTCACTTATAATTCACTGTATCACAATTCCAGTGGGTCAGAAGTTTAAATACACTAAGTTGACTGTGCCTTTAAACAGCTTGGAAAAATTACAGAAAATGTCATGGCTTTAGAAGCTTCTGATAGGCTAATTGACTTTTGAGTCACTTGGAGGTGTACCTGTGGTAGAGTTCTTTTGGACCCAGCCTACCTCTTATTTGCTTTAACGTCTTATTTTATTGTTTTACTGTAAAGTGTGTTTAAATATTAAATGCATTTTTAATACAGTTAGATTTGATTTAATTTACTCTTCATTTCACGTACTGTGCTTTATCTGTGTTTTCTAGAAAAAGTACCGTCAACATGTCAGCGATCTGAAGTTCACCAGCGTGGAGAACACTCCCGAGATGGTCCAGGCCAAACTCAGCAACAAACTGGCGCTAGACGTAAGCCCACCAGTCATCTATACATAGCTGCTAAAAAGGGACACTACTTAAACTCTGGGCGGTTGCTTTGGACCCGATAACACATGTGCACTAACTCCGTCTATTAAGGTAAAAAATATATAAATAAATGACATACCATTCATAACCTACAGCGATTTCCTTTTTGGAATCGAACTCAAATCTTACTGCTGGCAATGCCATAAGCATGCATCCCCCTTCTTCCCACAGGCTATTTATTATGCATTATGAATATAATCAATGAGGTCAAGCTCAGCAAAAAAAAAAAAAAACTGGTCATCTTAAGGCAATGCATTTGTTTATTCAATGAAATGACATCACTTACCTTGTACTCATTCTGCTTAGGTGCGGTTGCTTAATTTAATTATTTTACAATGGGAAAAGTGAATGGGGACAATGGTTGGAATTTCTCGCCTGTCTGTTATTTCTTTTTAAACAAACTCAATAACATCTTCGGTCGTCCTGGGAAAGACGCGTCGTTAAAAGATTTGTAAACAACTGCTTGCAGTTCTGAGCCAAATGTGATACTAAGGAGATCCTGAGGGAAATCGATGAGTATCAACAGCTTTATGCTATGGAGGAACAACATACTCTATCGTGGAAAGATCCGGCTACCTCACAAAATAACTCTAACCCTACAAAAATAGAAAGGCAGATGAATCTACAGACACTGACGATTTACTTACCTTTTGAAGTAGAGGCGAGTGTTCTTGGTGGAATCCATGCAACACTTGAAAAGTTGTGTGAGGAGGGCTGAGGGGGAGTTTGGAGTTTAGCCAGAGTGAAATTCTCACGTTCCAAGGAGAGAACATGGCACTCACAGCCAAGGTAAAAACCCTCGATTCCAACATGGATTGTCTACTCAGGGAAAACATGATGATGAGGGAGTCGCTACTAGACATACAACCCGTAGCATGCGTGAAAATCTAATATTTTTGGGGGATTCCTGAGGACGCATCAAATAATCCAGAGGGGGCGATCAGAGAGTTCGTGCAATCCACCTTGAAACTTCCTATAGAGACTGTAAACAAGGTGGCTCAGTGTCGACAAGACCAACGCAAAATTTGAACATGACCAACAAAAGGAACTGATCTAAAGCAGGGGAAGCGAGCTTAAAGGGACCAAATTCATTACCTATTTCCAAGGGAGATAAACGAACGTCGTAAGAGGCTGTATCCTGTACAGAGGCAACAGAGGGAGAAGGGTAAGCGTGCCTTTCTCATTGTGGACCAACTCTTTATAGATGGACAGCTCTTCCCGAGACTGCTCCATAACACCGTGGCTGTACTAAATTCTACCGGGACGTTAGGTTACGGAAAATTGGAACTGCACAAATATTTGAACACTATGAACTTTATCAGCACGCATACACGCTTACACATACGAACACTCGATCGCTCTCTCTTTATTGTGAAACTTTTCTAAAATGTAATATGTTTGTCTGTCTGTCTACATGTTGATATATGTTTAATTAACAAGCACTGGGAAGATATCAGAACAGGGACGTTGGGGAAAGTAACATATTGTATGGGAAACATTTGTACTGTAGTGAAGCCGTCTCTATAGTAATGCAAGGTCTCGTTCATGATCATGTGAAACGTCATTTGCTATGGAAATGCTGGGATGTGTTTTTCTCTGAAAATGTTGTTAAATGTAATTATGATGCATCTATGATGGTGATACGATATGGATTACAAGTATCATCCTCAACAATGCAAATTGTCTGGGTAATTATGTATTTGGACATCACACGTTATAGCCTTACTCATATACCGACGTACACACTCTCACTAAATCACATCCAATATCATACACATAAACCTACTGTAATGAACACAAGGGGAGACAGAGAGCTGGTTTCAAGCGCAGGGCGCAGCAGGTGTTTATTGTAAAGATTTTAAAAAATTAAGGAGAGCCGCACAGTCTAGGAGCTCAGATGCAAAAAAAAAAATTATGTCCAACGTTTCGACAGACAATCTCTCTTCATCAGGGTACAATGACAAACACTGCGGGGTGACTCATTTATATAGTGTCAAAAGACACACACATGTGTCTGTAATCATTGCCAGGTGTGGCCTGATATCATTGGTTAATTCTTATATATTAAAATAGCATACAAAAAACATAAATGGATAGCGTACGATCACAGATACAATTTGGCCACATAAGCCTACAAACATTGACAATAGTAAAATCACAATAATGGATTCAGATCAAAGTCTACATTGAGCCTGAAGGGAGCAAGGGTCTTTAAATTAAAGATCCAGGCAGCCTCTCGTTTTAACAATAAATTGTCGAGGTCACCCCCTCTCCTAGGGAGGGTGACATGTTCGATGCCAATATAACGTAGAGACAAAATCGAGTGGTTTGCTTCCAAAAAGTGGACCGCAACTGGGTAAGTCGAGTTTTTGCACCTAATGGTGCTATGATTCTCCGAGATACAAACTTTTAATTCATGCTTTTATTTAGGATTTTATTGAAATGGATAACACGATTGAAGAGAAACGCACAGCTCTGCAAGGAGCTGTTAATGATGATGGCATATTCAATGAACTGATGAAAACTAACCAAGCGCTCCAGGACAAGTTGTCTACAGAAATAAAGGAACTAAGACAAAAAAGACAAGGCCGAGGACAAAGTCTACTTCTGGAGAAACCCTGACAAAAGAGGTCCTGCTTCTCCTCGCCATGACAGACGCAGGAGGGTTGCCGCTTACTTCTATCCACCCCCGTCTGACCAAAGCTCTACAACCAGCACCTCATCTGCTTCCAGTGCCAGCTTTTCATCCAACGAGAGACTGGGCCGACGGAAGAGCGGAGGTGGCCGCGGGCATGCTCACCGACGAGATGCCGCACCCGACGGGGTAAGAAGAAACGACTACCAGAGGCATAGGGGACCGTTCATACGTGTTTTTCATTTATCAAGCAAGATATTGAACCCTGCCCATGTCTCCTTGCTAAACAAAGACATTGTTGTTCAGAGGAACTAGCCAACAACACAGCTAACACAAACTTCAAACTGAAGCTGGAAAGACTGCAAACTAGATACACTTCATTTCGTTTAATCTTTTTTTCAATTGACATTTCTTTGTATATATCCATAAAAATCATGCCAGCTGATTCTTGATTTCGACTGGCTGAGAAACGTTGCCTGCCTCTCTCGTCCCGACTCCCGACCCCTACACGTTCATCACTATGGGACAGTTGGAGATAGAATCTGAATATTCAAACAATGTTGCAAATGTCGGAGAGACCGACAGCAAGGTTTATACAAATCTCCGCTGTTGAAAACGTCATGTTTGTCAAAAAAAACATGAGATAATGTCTACATGATTTTTATATTGGAGATCAAGTTTCTAACTTCCCTGCTTGGGCTGATGAGACAGTCGATTGCGCAGTCAGATGGAACAGAGTAAATAGGCATTTTAACATCATACATTTAGCCGGTCATAGCTATAACCGGTGGAATAAACAATCAGCATTTAGCCGGTCATAGCTATAACCGGTGGAATAAACAATCAGCATTCAGGATTAGACCTACCGTTGTACAAATCAATATAAATACCGTCGCTCTGACATGTTCGACCCCTTGCGCCAGGTTCAGCAATATACCTGTCCAAAATCAGCTCGCTTGGGGTGGCAATATCTGAGCTGTCCTCAAAAATGTGCGGCAAAGTGCCAATTTAAAGCAGCGCAAGTGGGGACATTTAACACTAACACGGAACCCAAACCCTACACCAAACGCGATCACGACACACAGGCTAAAATATCAAAACAAAATCTGAACCAATGATATTAATTTGGGGACAGGTCGAAAAGCATTAAACATGTATGTCAATTTAGCCAGTTAGCTTGCACTTGCTAGCTAATTTGTCCTATTTAGCTAGCTTGCTGTTGCTAGCTAATTTGTCCTGGGGTATAAACATTGAATTGTTATTTTTTTGTTATTTTACCTGAAAAGGTCCTCTACTCCGACAATTAATCCACACATAAAACGGCCAACCGAATCGTTTCTAGTCATCTCTCCTCCTTCCAGGCTTTTTCATCTTTGAATTTATATGGTGATTGGCATCTAAACTGTCATAGTATTACCACGACGACCGGCAAAACAGTTCGTCTTTCAATCACCCACGTGGGTATAACCAATGAGGAGATCGTACCTGCTTCTATAAACCAATGAGGAGATGAGAGAGGCAGGACTTTCAGCGCGATCTGCATCACAAATAGAACTGACTTCTATTTTAGCCCTTGGCATTGCAGACACTCGCGAGCAGTGTGGGTGCAATAATTGAATTACATGGATTTCGAAATATATTTTGCGAAGCTCGCGCACGCGATGTGTCTGGTCTGGTCAGCATGTAACCAAAAGCAGGTCTTAGCAGTAGCACGGTTAGTAATGGCATTAATTTTGAGAGCGGAAGCGCAGCCTATCCAGCCATGACGTACAATGCTCATATGCTCATGGAACAACAGATGGGCTGGTGAAACTTGTATCTATAATTAGAAACATAAAAAATAAATGCTTTTTCCCCAATTTGTTTCATTCTTTTCAAAGCCAAGCCAATCGCTAAAGGATTTTGCTTGTGAGACTGCCTTGAAATTAATCTTAATCACCAAAGCTTTATTGAAAGACCACGTTTGGGAACAGCAAAACAGTACATTCCCTTTTGTATTATTTGGGATTATGTTGAAGCCATCTCGAACTATTTGGACTGCAAACATATTTATCAAAACAGGATGCATTCTACTGTTGCTATTATTAGTTACTGTATCCTATTTAATAAACGGTATCAATCCACAATGGACTAGGACAATAATATTCCGTGCCCTCCAGCCGAATTGTAGTTGATGATAACTCAAAGACCTTCAATAGCGTACAAAACTTGAGACAACCGCATGCATAATTAAGCCATGAAAAACGTTGATTGGCCAGTGAATGGTCAAGCCCTCATCACACTTACAACTTGTTTATTTGATCAAAACCCAGCCATTTTGAGCTACCCGCTGTGAAATAGCAACAACAAAGAATGATAGCCCTGAACATGTCATTTCTCACAGACAAGAAAATGTATCATTCGTTGTAGGACTGTACAATAGTTTTGTGATCACAACAAGGTTGACCTGTGTTTTTCAGAGGCTGTACAGGGAAAAGGGGGAACATATCAAGCACAACTACACACTCTCCGGAGATCTGCCTGAACACGTGCAGGCCAAGCTCAATGCCATGAACATCAGTGAGGTCAGTACCCGAGACACACACACACTCCTGCAAAGATGAATAACGAATAGAGTGCTGCCTATTCATCCATCCATTGATCCATTAAGTTACCCGTTCTCTCACTTGGTTTTGCAGAGAAATCAAGCAAATGTGGATCGTTTTTTTCTGATTACCTATCGTTGGATCCATTTGTGCCGGTAGTTTACGGACTCTGACTTTTTTGTGTTGGCAGACCCGCTATAAGGAGTCGTGGACTAAAATCAGAGATGGTGGCTACAAGCTCCGTTTGGATGCCATTCCCTTCCAGTCAGCCAAAGCATCTGGGAACATACTTAGTAATGTGAGTTTGATTTTACATCATATATATAATGTTATTATATTGCATATAAAGAAAGACCATGAAAACTGTCAACACATTTTTTTCATGAATTAATGCTGTATATATTTTCGAGTGCATTCGGAAAGCTCACTTTTTCCACATTTTGTTACTTTACAGCCTTATTCTAAAATTGATTAAATACATGTTTTCTCTCATCAATCTACACACAATACCCCATATCGACAAAGTGAAAACAGGTTACTTATTTACATAAGTATTCCGACCTTTTGCTATGAGACTCGAAATTGAGCTTTTGCCATGAGACTTCAACTTGATTGGAGTCCACCTGAGGTAAATTCAATTGATTGGACATGATTTGGAAAGGCACACACCTGTCTATGAGTTCCAACAGTTGATAGTGCATGTTAGAGAATAAAACAAGATAGAATGAATTGTTCGTGGAGCTCCGAGACAGGATTGTGTCGAGGCACAGATTTGTGGAAGGGTACAAAAAACTTCTGCAGCATTGAAGATCCCCAAGAACACAGTGGCCTCCATCGTTCTTAAATGGAAGAAGTTTGGAACCACCAAGACTCTTCCTAGAGCTGGCCACCCGGCAAAACTGAGCAATCGGGGGAGAAGGGCCTTGGTCAGGGAGGTGACCAAGAACCCGATGGTCATTCTGACAGAGTTCCTCTGTGGAGTTGGGAGAACTTTCCAGCAGGACAACCATCTCTGCAGCACTCCACCAAATCAGGCCTTTATGGTAGAATGATTAGGATCTCAGACTGGGGTGAAGGTTCACCTTCCAACAGGACAACGACCCTAAGCACACAGCCAAGACAACGCCGGAGTGTCTTCGGGAAAAGTCTCTGAATGTCCTTTAGTGGCCCAGCCAGAGCCCAAACTTAAATCCAATCAAGCATCTCTGGAGAGACCTGAAAATAACTGTGCAGTCCCCATCCAACCTGACAGAGCTTGAGAAGAATGGGAGAAGCTCCCCAAATACAGGTGTGCCAAGCTTGAAGCATCATACTCAAGAAGACTCGAGGCTGTATTCACTGCCAAAGATGCTTCATCAAAGTAATGAGTAAAAGGTTTTAATACTTATGTAAATGTGATATTTCAGTTTTTTATTTGGAATACATTTGCAAAAAAATCAAAACCTGTTTTTGCTTTGTCATACTTGGGTATTGTATGTAGATTGACGAGTTAAAAAAACAATGTAATCCATTTTAGAATAAGGCTGAAACTGTCGGATATGAAGGGAAGACCCAGATGCAGACCACGTCGAACAATAGTTTAATATTCCAACAGGGGCAGGCAATAGACAGGTCAAGACGGGAAGGGATCAGTAACCAGAGGTGGGGCAACGGTACCGGGCGGCAGGCAGGCTCAGGGGCAGGCAGAGTGGTCAGTCAGGCGGGCAAGGGTCAAAACCAGGAGGGTGAGAACAAGAGAGACTGGGACAAGCAGGAGCTGAGACACAAAACGCTGGTTGACTTGAACAGACAAGACAAACTGACAACAGACAGAGAACACAGGTCTAAATACACAGGGGATAAAGGGAAGATGGGCGACACCTGGAGGGAGTGGAGACAATAACGAAGACAGGTGAAACAGATCAGGGTGTGACAGAAACGTAACTAAATGGGTCTGAATACTTTCCGAATGCGCTGTACATGTATATTTTATTTTGGGTGAAATTTGATTCCAGACGATATAATTTAAAAGCATTATTTAAATGCGTATTTCCAAAGTGATCCTCTCTGTGAAACATCTGAACACACAGTACATAAAACATACTGTACGTATATAAAACATTTGTTATAGCACAAGTACAAGGAGCAGTTTGAAAAGACCAAGGGGCATATGATTGGAATGAAGGGACTGGAGAACAACATGAACATGTCTCACTCTGTGAATGCCAGCAAACTGCAGAGTGACGTGAGTACCAGCTCAACATGAGCAATGGGTTTGTATCAGAGTAATATGGGTGTACAGGGTGTAGTATGAAAGGGAGTGATAGGAGTGTAGATTAATACACTTCATACAGTAAGGCAGTGTTTCTCAACCAATTCCTGGTGGAAACCCCCAGGGGTGTGTTCTAGTCCAGCAACAATCCATCTGATTAAACTATTTCCGAGCATTTGATTAATTGAATCAGGTGTGTTTCTGTTAGAGAAAAAAATGTGCACACCCTGATGCTCAACCACAAATGGATTGAAAAAGACTGCAAAACGTTAAATGTTGAGTGTATTGAAATGGTGTCGTGCGAGTGATGTATGGGGACATGCACTGTTAGAGTATATGGTGTTATTGAATTGTATTCTCTGTCTCTCTCTAATTTTGCAGATCAAGTATAAGCAGGACTCTGTGAATAAGCGCTCTCAGTACCACCTTTCTATGGACATGTTGGAGATGGCCCACGCTAAAAAAGCCCAGACCTTGGCCAGTGAGCAGGACTACCGGCTTACACTCCACCAGTACACCACTCTACCTGATGACATGAATGTGCAGGCCGCTAAGAGAGCCTACCAGCTACAGAGCGAGGTAACAACCGCTCACCAGGGGTGTATTCACTAGGAACCAAATGGTTGAAACTGGGAGGGACCTACATTTGTCCAATAAGAAACTCATGTTCTCATTGAAAAACGTTACGCTATGGTTTTCTACAGTGTGCCCCAATGAATACAACCCAGCTAACCAGTAACTTTTTCCCACTGTAGCTGCCATTTGCTCAGTTATTCATATTTTGATATAGAATTAAAATGTTAAAAAACCGTTGCTATTGTCAGAACGTTTCTAGAACAATAAGACAGTCAAATAAAAGACCAAGCTTTGTTCAGGGAACCTTCTCTCGTAGTGTTTAGACGTTATAAGAGGGGTCTTGTTTCTAGACTGGTCATTGAATGTCTCTGGATAGAGGAGCGTTATTCCCAACAGTGTCAAAGAACATTTAAAGCACACTGAAAACACTTTTGTGTATTGTGTTCGATAGTTTGTTAGATAGCAGTGTGCTACTTTGCATATTGAACCAATAATTTTGTTTGTGTGTGTGCGTGCGTGCGTGCATGTGGCCCTCAGAAAGTGTACCGCTCTGACCTGAACTACCTGCGTGGTGTAGCCTGGATCAGCACCGGGGCCCTGCAGATGGAGGGCTTCAAAAGGGCCACAGACCTTATTAGTGAGGTGAGTCAAACGCCACTCTTCTCTAGCTCTGTCCTTAGCTGCCACCCAGGGGAGACTTGGTCCAGAATGAAATCAAAGACGAGTAGTCGACAAGTGCATTGTACTTGACTCCGCAGCACTTACCATGAGTGCGATCTAGGTGCATTGTCAGTACCATTTAGGAAACTGCTCTATAGCCCTCTGACCGTCTTTCAAATGAGAGGCTAAACTGAGGTCCTGACTCTTTGTGGTCACTAAAGATACCATTGGACTTAAGTATAGTATGTCAACCATAGAAATAGAATGTCGAAATGTATGCAGTGCACACACATGACTGAACGTTGATTTGGATAAAAGTGTCTGCTAAATGGGGTATATTATTATATATTACATTGTTTCAACATCACAGTGCTCTTGTCAAATAAATGTTAGTTGGCAATTTTGTCATGCAACAACTGGCACTCTGGGATTTCCCACCCCTTGCACCATGTTCAGCAATTTACCTGTCTAGCATCAGCTCACTTTCGCCGAGGTGAGAGGGGTAGCAATATTTGAGGTGTGTCCTTAAAAACAAGTGACAGTGTCATACAGAGCAAATGGGGAGAATTAAGACCCACAAAAAGCACGTCCTAGCGGTAACACAGTTGATAATGGCATGGATTTTTAGAGCGGATGTGCAGCCTATCCAGCCATGATGCACAGTGCCCATATGCTCATGGAACAATATATGTTATTTTTGTGATGGTGAACCTTGTATTTTAGAAACTTTTTTTCACATTTCGTTACATTTGATTAATAACCAAGCATAGCCTCCCATCCCCTCAATGAAGGCTGTTTATGTTATCTTTCCCAATGCATTCGCCAAGTAGCCAAGTTCATGATGCTGTTGACCTTAACAATGGCCCCAGGACCATTGGAAGCAAAATAACCCCATAACATCAAAGATCCACCACCATATTTTACAGTAGGTGTGGGGTTATTTTCTGCTTATGCGTTCTCATTTCAATGCCAAATCCACCACTAGTGTGTGTAGCCAAAGAGCTCTATTTTCATGTTATCTGACCATGGCATCGGTTCCAATCTGCCGTTTAGCAAACTCCAGGTTACATTTCTTGGATGACATGAAAATAGAGCTCTTTGGCCATGCACACCAGGGGGTGTAAAGCCATAAAACATACGTTTTTCCTGCAGCAGACTATGATCGATAATGCCAAAAGCCGAACTGAAGTCAAACAAAACATCCCCCACAATCTTTTTATCATCAATTTCTCTTCATTTGTGTAAGTGCTGTGCTTGTTGAATGTCCTTCCCCCATAAGCATGCTGAATGTTTGTTGTCAATTTGTTTACTGTGAAATAGCATTGTATCTGGTCAAACACAATTTTTCCCAGAAGTTTACTAAGGGTTGGTGACAGGCTGATTGGTCGGCTATTTGAGCCAGTAAAGGAGGCTTTACTATTCTTAGGTAGCGGAATAACTTTTGCTTCCCTCCAAGCCTGGGGACACACACATTCTAGTAGGCTTAAGTTGAAGATGTGGCAAATAGGAGTATCAATATCGTCTGCTATTATCCTCAGTCATTTTCCATCCAAGTTGTCAGAACGCGGTGTCTTGTCATTGTTGGTAGACAACAATAATTTGTTCACGTCTTTCACACTAACTTTACGGAATTTAAAATGTACAATTCTTGTCTTTCATAATTTGGTCCGATATACTTGGATGTGTAGTGTCAGCGTTTGTTGCTGACATGTCATGCCTAAATTTACCAATCTTGCCTATTAAAAAATTATTAAAGTAGTTGACAATATCAGTTGGTTTTGGGATGAATGAGCCATCTGATTCAATGAAAGATGGAGCTGTTTGCCTTTTTCCCAAAAATGTCATTTAAGGTGCTCTAAAGCTTTTTACTGTCATTCTTTACTTCATTTATCTTTGTTTCATAGTGTAGTTTCTTCTTTCTTTTTATTCAGCTGAGTCACATGCTTTATTCATTTGCAGTATGTTTGTCAATCAGTTGTGCAGCCAGACTTATTTGCCATTCCTTTTGCCTCATCCCTCTCAACCATAAAATATTTTTTAATTTCTCATCAATCCACAGGGATTTACAGTTTTAACACTCATTTTATGATTGGGTGCATGCTTATTAGTAACTGGAATAATCAATTTCATAAATGTGTCAAGTGCAGCGTCTGGTTGCTCCTCATTACACACCACGAACCAACAAATATTCTTTACAAAAACATAGGAATCACTACAAAACATACATGTATTACTTCTTATACACTATATTAGGCCCAGCCTAACTTTGGTGTTCCTAGAAATGGCTTCTATATTGTGATCACTACATCCTATGGATATGGATACTGCTTTCAAGCACATTTCTGCAGCATTAGTAAAGATGTGATCAATACATGTTGATGATATCATTCCTGTGCTGTTTGTTGCAGGCACTGATTACATTTTGAAGCTTTTTCTTGAGTAGGCAGCTTGACGAAAGCCAGTCAATATTTAAATCAACCAGAAAATATACTTCTCTGTTGATATCACATACATTATCAAGCATTGCACACATTATCCAGATACTGACTGTTAGCACTTGGTGGTCTATAGAAGCTTCCCACCAGAATGGGCTTTAGGTGAGGCAGATGAACCTGTAGCCATATTACTTCAACAGTAATTAATCTTTACAGGAATGTGGTTCTGAATATAAACAGCAACATCTCTACCATTGGCATTTCTAGCTCGATTCCTCATGATGAGTATAGTTAGCAGTATTTATTATAATCATCAATGTCTTTCAAAATACATTGAGTACTCTTACAGCATTTCCCTCACCCAGACAACAAAAACTGTGCAAAAAGTTGCTGAATTCGCAGGAGGGAAACTTCTTGGTGTGTGCGGTGCTCAAGTTCAGAACGGCTGTCAGTCAAAACCCATACAGCAAAGTGAAGTGCAGAGCCAGAGCCCTGACATCATTTATAGCATGTTACTGGCCAGGCACTGCGTTCCAATTTAGGCGCTTATCAGTGCCCGCATCTGTCATTTTTAACCTTTTACGAGTGCAAAAGGCTACACATCCTGTGTTGTGTGCTTATTCCTGTATCATTGATATGTTCTAGGCTATTTTAAGACCTTAAGGAGCATCAGGTACTGCTAGAAGGTCCATATTTTTGTGAGACATTACACTAGTCACGCAAAACACGAATAAACGATTTACTTATCCATTATACATGCTTTATTGCAAGGCGCTATTATATAGTGCTACCTAATATACTCGTATGAAAATGTTAACCTCTTCATTCTGTCCTCTCCAACAGAAAAAATACCGCCAGCAGCCCTGCTCCTTCAAGCACACGTCTGTCGCAGACTCACCAGACATTGTCCATGCCAAACTCAGCAATAAGCTTACCAACGAGGTGAGACACTTATCGTTACACTGCAGTTACATATCTTCACATAGTCCTGAACAGACATTCAAAATATCATTTTTTCTAACATTTCTTTCTCTCGTCAGCGCCTGTACAAGGAGAAAGGGGTGAATGACAGGCATAACTACACAATGACACTGGAGAGACCGGAGATAACACAGGCTAAGATCAACGCGGCTAACTTCAGCGAGGTATATCTGTCTTAGCCTTGGGCCGGGATACAATTCATTGTATTAGCCCTGTTTATACGCGGTTCTAACGTGTACTTTTGTCCTGATCTTGTCCATGTTCTGATTGCGCCCACATTTTTAGACGGGTGTAGATGATTAAAACACGCATCCTGACCACCTCCGGAAGTAGACCCAATTTGCATTAAAATAATTTGCATAACATAAAAATCTCAACTAAAATGTGTGCCGTTTTCGGACGACGTTGTGTCGATAAAACGTTATTGGAGACAGGAGACCAAGTTGAGACATTGGACGAGGTGGATAAGGTATAGCAAAGGCAGTTTATTCAAAGGTAAAGATATCTGGCAAAGCGTGCTGCACGGCCTCGTTCGTCTAGCTCGTAAGGAACCATCGGAAGAGAGAGAGAGCTAAACATGGAGTGCAGTTACATTTTATACAGTAAATGACGTAGGTTGATTCTGGTAGTCTGGCCTTCTGATTGGTCGATCTGGGTCGTGGGTAGTCCTGTTCGGGCCTGGTGTCGACGTTCCATTGGCTCTTAACATTGTTCTTTGTCTTCGAGTCCCAACCTTGAAAAGAATGTGTGTGCGTGTTGTTGTTGCAGGGGCCTGTTCTGGGTGTGGGTGTGTGTGTCTGTGGTTGGTATCTGATGAGAGCAGAATGTGTCTAAGAGAAAAGAGGGGGTGGGTGCATGATGTGCAAAGAATAGCTTATGTTGAGAAGTTGTTATAACCAGTTTCCAGTATCTATTACAATTTCTTACAGTTGTTACATTATATCCTTGTTTCTTCCTCGGAGCTTTATGAGTATAGTTAGTCTATCAATTTATCATCACCATTCAACGTGATCACACTGTTGTGCTCGCTTTCCTTTCAAACGCCAGTTCTTTGGTCTGCGATATTTTAGGCCTACATGCAGCAATCAAGAGCAAGCTTGCATCAAAAAATGTAATCAATTTTAGAATAAGGCTGTAAGCTAATAAAATGTGGAAAAAGTCAAGGGGTCTGAATACTTTCCGAATGCACTGTACTTGGGGTACCAGTACCGAATCAATGTGCAGAGGTACCAGGTAATTGAGGTAGATATGTACATGTAGGTAGGGATAAAGTGACTAGGCAACAGGATAGATGATAAACAGTAGCAGCAGCGTATGTGATGCAGTCTGAGTTAAATAGCTACACTACTAACTATTTAGCAGTCTCATGGCTAGGGGTTAGAAGCTGTTTAGAGTCCGGTTGGTTCCAGACTTGGTATCTGTAGCCCTTGGTACGCAGTAGCACAGATATCAGCCTATGACTTAGGGGGCTGTCTTTGTCTTTGACAATTTGTAAGGCCTGGTATAGAGGTCCTGGATGGCAGGGAGCTCAGCCCCAGTGATGTCCTGGGCCGTACGCACTACATTTTAGTCATTTAGCAGCTGCGCTTATGTAGAGTGACTTACAGTAATGAGTGCATACATTTAAATACTTTTTTTCGTACAGGTCCCCCTCGGGAATCGAACCCATAACCCTGGTGCTGCAAGTGCCATGCTCCACCAACTGAGCTACACAACACTACCCTCTGTAGTTCTTTGCGGTTGGATGCCAAGCAGTTGCCATACCAAGTGGTGATGCAGCCAGACGAGATGCTCTCGATGGTGCAGCTGTAGAACTTTTTGAGGATCTGTCGAATCTTTTCAGCCTCCTGAGGGGGAAGAGGCATTGGCGTTCCTTTTTCATGACTGTGTTGGTGTGTGTGGACCTTGATAATTCCTTTGCAAGAGGAAGCTCTCGACCCGCTCCACTACAGCCTCGTCTACGTGGATGGGGGCGTGTTCGGCACTCCGTTTCCATGATCAGCTCCTTTGTCTTGCTGACGTTGAGAGTAGAGGTTGTTGTCCTGGCACCACACTGACAGGTCACTGACCTCCCTATAGGCTGTCTCATTGTCGTCAGTGATCAGGCCTACCACCATCGTGTTGTCAACAAACTTAATGATGGTGTTGTAGTCGTGCGCGGCCATGTAGTCATGTGTGAACAGAGAGTACATAATGGGAATAAGCACACACCCCTGAGGGGTCCCAGTGTGAGGGTCAGCATAGCGGATCTGTTGTTGTCTACCCTCACCACCTGGGGGCAGCCCGTCAGGAAGTCCAGGATCCAGTTGCAGAGGGAGTTGTTCAGTCCCAGGGTCCTGAGCTTAGTGATGAGCTTGGAGGGCACTGTGGTGTTGAACGCTGAGCTGTAGTTAATTAACAGCATGCTCACATAGGTGTTCCTCTTGTCCAGGTGGGAGAGGGCAGAGTGGAATGCAATAGAGATTGCGTCATTTCTGGATCAGTTCGGGCGTATGCGAATTGGAGTGGGTCCAAGGTGTTTGGGATGATGGTGTTGATGACCAGCCTTTCAAAGCATTTAAAGGCTACAGCTGTGAGTGCTACAGGGCGGTAGTCATTTAGACACGTTACCTTGGCATTCTTGGGCACAGGGATTATGGTGGTCTGCTTGAAACATGTAGGTCAGGGCTGCCCAACCCTCTTCCTGAAGATCTACCGTCCTGTGGGTTTTCAGTCCAACCCTACTTTAACACTCCTGATTCTACTAATTAGCTGCCCAACAAAAACCTTAACTAGCTGAATTAGAAATGCTAAATTAGGGTTGGACTGAAAACCTACAGAACAGTAGATCTCCAGGAAGAGGGTTGGGCAGTCCTGATGTAGGTATTACAGACTGGGTCATGGAGAGATTGAAAATGTCAGTGAAGACACTTGCCAGCTGGTCAGCGCATGCTGTCTGGCCCCGCACATTGCCTACAGAGAGAGAGATCACACAGTCGTCCATGCATGGTTCAGTATTGCTTGCCTCGAAGCAAGCATAGAAGGAATTTAGCTCCTCTGGTAGACTCGCGTCACTGGGCAGCACGCATCTGGGTTTCCCTTTTGTAAATCTGATTAGCGTCAGAGCCGGTGTAGTAGGATTCGATCTTAGTCAACAGTTTCCTGTGTGTATCAAGAATGGTCCACCACCCAAAGAACATCCAGCAAACTTAACACAACTGTGGGAAGCATTGGAATCAACATGGGCCAGCATCCCTGTGAAAAGCTTTCGACACCTTGTAGAGTCCACACCCTGACAAATTGAAGCTTTCTGAGGGCAAAAGTTATCAGATTAAGAAATGACAGGTTCACTGTGCACTTCATGCAGGCTACACTTCCAGTCCCCCAGCACGTAGGTCAAAAACCTTCCTTATTGATCACAACAACACAATGCAATGAATAATTTTATAATTGTTTTCAAGTGAGTGCAACCTTCTAGTGTAGGCTGTAAACTGCACTAAATATGCCATTTGAATAACCGCTCAAAAGCCCTGCGTTTTGAAGAAATGCTTCATTACAAAATATGTCCATCTAGCCTATAGGCCTGATTAGGCAACCAATTGGACCATTATACTTAATTGATTAATTGGAAGAAGAAAAAAATTCGGTGCAGTCAAAAACGTGATTTTCCCAAGCTTCATATACTGTATATATATACAGTGCATTTAGAAAGTGTTCATACCCCTTGACTTATTCCACATTTAGTTTTTTCTCACCCCTCTACACACAATATCTCATAATGACAAAGTGAAAACATGTTTTTAGACATTTTAGCCAATATATTGAAAGTTAAATACAGAAATATCTAATTTACCTAAGTATTCACACCGCTGAGTCAATACATGTTAGAATCACCTTTGGCAGTGATTACAGCTGTGAGTCTTTCTGGGTAAGTTTTAAGAGCTTTACACACCTGGATTGTAGATTATTTGCCCTTTCAAAATTCTTTAAGCTCTGTCAAATTGGTTGTTGATCATTGTTAGACTGCCGTTTTCATGTTTTGCCATAGATTTTCGAGCCGATTTAAGTCAAAACTGTAAGTAGGCCACTCAAAAACATTGTCATCTTGGTAAGCAACTCCAGTGTAGACTTGGCCTTGTGTTTTTTGGTTATTGTCCTGCTGAAAGGTGAATTTGTCTCCCAGTGTCTGTTGGAAAGCAGACTGAACCAGGTTTTTGCCTGTGCTTAGCTCTATTCCATTTCTTTTTATCCTAAAAAACTCTCTGGTCCTTGCTGATGACAAGCATACCCATAACATGATGCAGCAACAACCATGATGCAACAAAATATGAAGAGTGGTACTCACTGATGTTTTGGATTTGGCCCAAACATAACACGTTGTACTCAGGACATGAAGTTAACTTTTTTGCCACATTTTTTTGCAGTTTTACTTTAGTGCCTCATTGCAAACATGCATGTTTTGGAATATTTTGTGAAGTAACTACAATGTTCCTGATCCATCCTCAGTTTTGTCCAATCTCAGCCATTAAACTCTAACTCTTTTGAAGTCACAATTGGCCTCTGGTTGAAATCCCTGAGCAGTTTCCTTCCTCTCAGGCAACTGAGTTAGGAAGGACGCCTGTATCTTTGTAGTGACTGGGTGTATTGATACACCATCCACAGTGTAATTAATAACTTCACCATGCTCAAAGGGATATTTAAAATCTAATTTATTTTTATTTTTACCCATCTACCAATAGGTGCTCCTCTTTGCGAAGTATTGTAAAACCTCCCTGGTCTTTGTAGTTGAATCTGTGTTTGAAGTTCACTGCTCGACTGAGTGACAGATAATTGTATGTGTGGGGTACAGAGATGAGGTAGTCATTCAAAAATCATGTTTGACACTATTATTGCACACAGAGTCCATGCAACTTAATATGTGACTTGTTAAGCAAATGTTTACTCCTGCACTTATTTAGGCTTGACATCACAAAGGGGATGAATACTTATTGACTCAAGACATTTTAGCTTTTCATTTTTATGAATATGTAAACGCGAGGTTCGGAATGTAATCCTATCACAGCTGTTCGGCTAGGGATAATGCAAGGTATAAATTACACTGTAATCAGGCACGCTTCACCCATTGTGTCTAGATGTCTTGCAAGTGGATTGTTGACAGATCTGGATAGTGAAACTATTTAAGAGGCCTCCCGAGTGGCGCAGTGGTCTAAGGCACTGCATCGCAGTGGTCTAAGGCACTGCATCGCAGTGCTAGCTGAGCCACTAGAGATTCTGGGTTTGAGTCTAGGCTCTGTCGCAGCTGGCTACAACCGGGAGACCCATGGGGTGGTGCACAATTGGCCTAGCGTCGTCCAGGTTAGGGGAGGGTTTGGCCGGCAGGGATGTCCTTGTCCCATCGCGCACCATCGACTCCTGTAGTGGGCCGGGTGCAGTGCATGCTGATACGGTCGCCAAGTGTTTCCTCCGACACATTGGTGTGGCTGGCTTCCGGGTTAAATGGGCATTGTGTCAAGAAGCTGTGCGGCTTGGTTGGGTTGTGTTTCGGAGGACGCACAGCTCTTGACCTTCAATTCTCCCGAGTCCGTACGGGAGTTGCAGCGATGAGACAAGACTGTAACTACCAATTTGATACCATGAAATTTTATTTTTATTTTTAATTCTCCCCCAAAAATCTACTATTTAAATCATCATTATCACACCATCTAAAATTATTGATAGGTGGCACCATTGACTTATGGCATCAATATGTGTCTTAAAATAAATAAATGCATATTATTTTTGAAAGAATACATGTGTAATAATTAGCTTTTATGGAGGGACCAGGAAACTGTACACAATGCGGACACAGTGGAAAGATAAGAGACATTTTTTTTAATACTACATATAGATGCATGTCTGAAAATCAGACAATCACAATCAGAACATAGGCAAGAGCAGGACACAGGACCCATGTCAGCGCTAGGTATAAACAGGGCTATAGAGCAGCACGGTAGGCAGCTGACAATGTGCCTTTTGCCCTCATACCGCATTCGCAGAGATCACATTCTCAGTAAATGCTGTGCAAGCGTAAATTGCCTTAAAAAGTAAAGCGTGCCGTGGATTGAAACAGCTGGCCTAAGTCTTAGCTAGAGTGTTTGTTAAAAAGGTTTTGCAGCAATTGTATTTTTGTATTTAACCTTTATTTACACAGGGAAGTCCCGTTGAGACCATGTCTCTTTTGCTTCACAAAATAATGCTGCAAGAAATACAGTAATTAGTGATACAATAACAACAATAAAGGCGGGATCATGAGAAATGCTAAAATACAAATATAATGATAAAAGACACGTACATTAGTCTTAACCAGAACCATTTACCAGAACCCTAAAATGATTGAAAGGCACTAGTGCATCTAAATAAAAAGGAATTTCAAGAGTTAGCCATTCCTGTGAGCAAGTAAGGTATTTCATACTTTTGTAGGAGGAGCGACGTAAGGTAAAATGGTTGTTTCTGCATGAAAGCTTTGCAAGTGAATAGAAGGCAATGTTGCGTTGCCAGTGACGGCCAGCCCACATTCTGATACAGATCACAGTGATGTGTGCAAAATTGGTCACTCGTAGCAGAGTGCACTATGATAAACAACATCCAGTGGTTTTAAAGAAGTGGCAGCTGGGTTTATATAGATTATGTAGCCATAGTGACAGGAAAGTTGACTCAATCATTTCTTCCCTGCTATCAAGGCACAGTATATTTCTGTAGAAGAAGCCCAGGTTAA
This sequence comes from Salvelinus namaycush, assembly GCF_016432855.1. Taxonomy (NCBI): domain Eukaryota; kingdom Metazoa; phylum Chordata; class Actinopteri; order Salmoniformes; family Salmonidae; genus Salvelinus; species Salvelinus namaycush. Next base: position 4,628,900 of record NC_052322.1, on the reverse strand, counting down.
TGATCAGTTTCTTCGTTAGCTCATATGTTTTTTTTAAATGTGTTTTAAATTACAACTTGTCATCACTCCAAATGCCAAGGTATTTACATTAGGGGACTTGCTCAATTTGTGTTCCATTTAACGTGCAAATATGTACGTCTGTATAGTCAAAGTTGTGCTCCAGAGGATATTATATAGGCCTGCTTTTTGTATCTGCATGCAGTACCAGTTTAAGGTCAGGAAGAGTTTTTTTGTACGACATTAAAAGCAATCTGCAGATCAGCTATAGCCTGGTTCACAGAGGAGGCAGAAGAGTACAGCCCAGTGTCATCAGCATAAAAGTGTAGCTTACAGTTATTTACTAAGGAACCAATATAATTTAAATACTGTGTGAATATTATTGGCCCTAACATAGACCCTTAAGGAACTCCTTTTGTGACTTTGAGGAATTGCGAGATGACATAGTCAGCAATTGAGGTCATTAGGTCGTTTTTTTTTTTAACCAAGCACATGCATTTCTATCAAGTCCGCCAGTGGACAGCTTTGTAATAACAATGAATGATCCATAGTGTCGAAAGCTTTTAACAGGTTTATAAACAAGGTAGTGCAATGCTGTTTTTTTATCAAGAGCGCATACAATATCGTTGACAACAAGGGATGCAGCTGAGATGTCCTTGTCTCAATCCAGATTGATTATGTACTGTATTTAGGATACAGTTTCTGTTAAAGAAGGAGCGACTTTGAGAGTTTATCAATAACTCTAGTACTTTAGCCAAAAACGAAAGTGTTGATATCGGGCAGATGTGAAGAGGAAAAACATGCGCTGTTTTCCATTCTTTAGGAATAATCCCAGAAATAAATATTACTAAGAAAATACGGGCTATGGGTTTGACAATAAGAGGGACTGTCACAACTAGATGACCAGGATCTGGTCTGCCCGTGGACTTAACATCTATAGTAAGCAAAGAATCAAGCACGTCCTTGTCTGTAAACTGATTAAAGGAATACAAGGGATCCCTGGGTGTCTGTTGAGCTCCACACTGTCTACAGTCTGCGTAGAAACATAAGGTAGAGCTAAATTCTCAAATATTGAGAGTAAAAAACCATCACATATTTCTATTTTGTCAGTGATGGGGCCAGAAACTGACATGATTTGGGCAGCGAGATGTAATCGTTTTCCAAAATGTAGATACCACCAGAAAGAGAGTCTAGATAGTAAGTTGATTTTGACAAACAGCTCAGGCGTAATGACGCACCTTATGATGGGATCTCCAATGAACAATTGTAACATTAGATGATGAATAACTGATCCAGTCTACGTTAACGCTTATGAAGGCTCTGGCAAACCAGGGCCTGGACTTACTGATGGTTTGTTTCCCTCTTCAGAGCAAGTACAGGGAGTCATGGCACACTCTAAGGGCTCAGGGCTACAAACTGACCATGCAGGACATCCCCTTCCAGGCTGCCAAAACCTCAATGGATTTAGCCAGCAATGTGAGTAATACTCCGTTTATGGATGCACTCTTTTGAAAGTACAGCAGTTGTAATAATAGCCATTTTTATATATTAGAAAATGTGCTAGAATTGTGTAAGAAATACAAAGAATATAACCCTGGAGAAATAAATATGTTTATTGAACCCATTTTTATTTAGGTTATTGTACCACCTGCTGGCCATTCATGTTACTAACACCTAGAACCAGTTTATAGCTGGCAATATGGCACCATTTCCGTGTCTTTCATTTCATATCTCTCCTTATCCTTTGGCTGTTTTTGTTGGATCATTTTGTATCTTTTTGAGTTTGCGTTTTATCGTCATTCTCATCTTGGAATTTGTTCAAATAACCTGGAAACAATCAAT